>NC_073268.2:99100000-99436000 GCF_029289425.2 Pan paniscus | reverse complement strand
AGACATTTTGAGCTAGAAAGACTTCAGGGTATCATCTGAGCTCCTGCATTTGAGAGAGAGAGAGAACCAACACTGCACCTGCACGGCCCCACTCACCAGGGGCCACACACTGCAGGGCTGACAGGAAACCATCACCGGTCCCAGCACCCCTTCCATCGGGTCCCACTCACCAGGGGCCACACACTGCAGGGCTGACAGGAAACCCTCACCAGTCCCAGCACCCCTTCCACCTGGTCCACTGGCCCCCAAGTCTGACAGTATCAGGGAGTGTGAACGGCTCCCTCAACAGGTTTCCACTAAGCCAGCTATGCTGAGCCTGCACACAGAGTTCCAGCAGCTCGAGCCCATGAGGAACTGTGGGGCCCACCCCATCACCAAAAGCCAACCTCACCCCTCCATCTTTCTCAAAGGGCTGCCTCTCTGTTCTTACCCTCTTAAAACGTGTTCAGCGTCTTATCTGTATCTGAAATAAAGACTCTTATCTTGAGACTGGTCCACCGTCTCAACTGTCCGCTCTCTGTGGTCCCAAGAGACACAGGCCTCACTCCAGCCCAGCTCTGAGCCAAATGAAGTAGTCTGCTCAGCGCAGCAGCAGTTGCTACAGCTCCTCACACCCAGAATTCACCCCAAACGTCACAGGGCTCTCTCTAGAGGAAACCAGCCATCTGTGTTCAAGACGCACCCGGTCCTGCAGGCAGCTCCCACATCCAGCAAGGCCCAGGCGAGTGTGGCCGGGTGAAGCAGAGCTGACCACTGCTCGCAACAGCCCCTCCCGAGGCTCAAAGCCACCCGGTGAGTGACCCGTCCCGCCGCCACATTCTGGCCACCCTCGCATAACCCACTCTCTTCTGCGTCTTCAGCGTGCAGCTGCCTGCACCAAGACCTGTCATCGGGCACCTCCCACTCGCCTGCATCACCCATCAACCCCCAGCAGTGATGGCTGCAGCTCTGGGGATGCTTAACCCTGACCGCCCTTCACACGCTGAAGACGCCCAGAGACAGTAAGAACCAGTGGCCTGCCCGCAGCTGGCACTCTCAGCAGCTCCCTCGCGGCTCCTGCTGTGGATGGGTGAGCTGGCCAGGCAGCAGTGCACAGAGGAGCATCGGGGAGACCAGGCCCACCCCCCACCTTCAGGAAAGGAAATATCAAAATGAGAAAACTTACAGAGGCTGCTCTTCTGCAGTTGATGTCTCGGTCGAACACCGCAGCGATCACCAGTGCACTGTGAAAAAGAGAAAGGATTAATTAAAAAGAAATTCTGCAAAACAGTACAGACCACACAGTACCGATGAGAAAGCCTTTCTCTCACGACTCAGGCCCACTTGAGGTTCAGACATGCCCCACAGGCAACACACAGCTTGAGGCACCCAGGGACTGCAGACAGACACATGTGACCCCCAAGACACCGGACGCCATGTGGGAGCTGGGGGTGGCCGACCCTGGTTCTAACGAGAGCCACGAGACGGCGCACACCGAGGGCACAGGATCAAAGAGCCGCGAGGACAGGGCCTGGGGGCAGAACGCACCTGGCCTGCTGTGGTGGGGCGGCACAGGAGGTGGGGAGGTCCAGTGAACGAAAAGACAGAAACGGGGTGCCCTGGAGGACGAGAACTGGCAGCGTTTGGACGGGGGGGCAAACCAAGGTGGCCGACACAAATGCCCCGGGGCAGCGGCTGTCCAGGTCCTGCAGACCACGCCGTGCACAGAGCCTAACCCTGCAGAAACACATGAACACCCACCGTGCCCAGAGGGACCTGAGGCCCTGAAGGCAAGGCGTCTGGCAGAGGCCCCTTCCAGAGAGTGGCAGGAAAACCACCGCACCACACACAGACGCCAAGGCGCTGCCCCCATGCGAGCCACACTCAGAGCAAGGCCTCTCCCGGTCCCCACCAGGCTCCTTGGGCTTCATTATGTCCTCTCGTGAGATCACCCAGCTTAGTTACTGTGAATAACCCAGAACGCTCTCATCAGGCGTTGCACAGAACACAGGGGGTTTGGGGCAGGGTGGAGGACAATCATCCTTTCTAAGGAAGGCTTGAGAGATTGCGCCTCCTACCAGCCTAAAGGGAAAAGGTAGAAAACAGAATTTCAGACGCGCGGAGATAAGCGGCCTCCAAGGCCGCCAGTGCCTCCGAGGTTCCTGGTTTCCAGGTCTTCCAGGGGCCAAGTGCTCTGCCTTGTTCCAGGGAAGTTGACAGACCTGAGCTGTGGGGCGGGGCCCGCGTCAACATGAAGGACGCCGGGGACATGCACGGGGGACAATGGTGACACCAGGTGTGCGTCCTCTCACCAGCTCTGCTGTTAAACAAGCTAAATGTGAAAGATACATCCAGCTAAGGAAAAGTGAGCAGGTCCCACCGCAGAGAGAGCAAGCTCCGCTCCAGCCCGGTAGCGCGGGCACCGTCACCCGCTCCAGCCCGGCAGCGCGGGCACCGTCACCCGCTCCAGCCCGGCAGCGCGGGCACCGTCAGCACCACATCCTGACTTCCGGCGCGTGTGTGTGAGGCGCCGGCCCTGCCAGCCGCAATGCACGTGACATCCCGCCTGTTCTCCTGTGTCTCACGCTGTCTGTCGCCCCAGACCCAGGCCCACTTGCTCTCCAGATTCACAGCATCTCGAGCCTGTTTTCCTGCATCTCGCACTGTCTGTCACCCCAGACCCACTGGCCTTGCTCTCCAGGTTCACAGCACACCTCTCAGGCAAGGGGCTCACGTATCCTCATGTTCTCTGCGCTCCTCTCTCCTCGGCCCCATGAGTCCCCAGGGCATGGGCTCGGGGATGCTGAGCTAGGAGACCTACAAACTACAGCCACAGAACTGAAACTCGGGGACATTTATCAGAGAGAGCACTTGTCCCCCAGCCTCCAGTGCTGGGCACAGGTGCCCGCTCCAGGCCCTGGAGATGGCCCAGAACACGCCACAGGGCCACAGTCTCCTCCAGCATGTCCAACGTCAGGGGCTGGGGGGGAATGGGCTTGACAGCGGGGTGCTGGGCACAGACTGAAGGAGGCAGGAGAAACAGGTCGGAAGGTCCCATGGGTGCGAGTGGGTCTGAGTGAGCAGCCCACAGAGGTGAGCCCACAGCAAACAAGGAGGAGCAGGACAGCTGGCCCCAGGGCCGGTTGAGAAAGTCCTCCCTGCGGCTGGACTCTGCACTTCCTCGGAGAAGCTGGGGCATGTGACTCGGGCCTTGTGACCAAGTGCTCTGCTGCTGGGGATTCGGGACGCCCAACCATCCAGGAGCCCCAGGAGAGGCCAAAGGTTGGGTGGGGCAGCAGCTGGATGGCCAAGAGGGCCTGGGTTCTGGGGAAATGCCTGCAAGTCTCACAGGCTCTGCCTAGGAGGGAGGGAGGGAGGAAGGGAGGGGAGAGGGGGGAGAGACAGAGAGAGAGAAAAAGGACCCCTAGAGTGTGGTCACTGAGAACCACAATAAAAACAGAAATTCATAGATGGAAAGGGTAGGAAGTTAAACTAACAATATAGCACAAACATAGGAAGCATCTTTTGAAATAAGAATAGCAAATGAAATTAAATAAAACAGAAACAACATAATACAAACCACCAGGTGCATTTTTCACCCCAATGAAGCTCAGACGTGCCGAGGCCCAGAGCGGGCTCCACAACGACATCAACGCAGCCCAAAACACGGCCATCAACCACGGGCAAAGCCAGGAGGGCACGCAGGCACGGGGTACCCTGAGGCTCAAGCAGAGGGGCCCCTCCAGCCCCAGCAGCAGGCAGCAGGCCCGTATCGGCTAGGAGCGAGAAGCTTCCATGCAGAGCGGGTGCGGGGCTGTCAAGAGTGGCCTGGCAGCTCTCCCCGCTGGCTGCTCCAGCATCAGCACAGCCCAGACCCACGTTCCGGGACCTCCCCAGGATGCTGCAGAAGCTCCGCACCCCTCATCGGCGGCAAGCGGCCTGACCGAATGAGCTACCGTTTACTTGGTTTAATTACTAACAACCACGGATCACCAGTGGATAAAGCGTTTATCTCACATTTTAGAGAAATGTTTGCTTATTGCAGGGACAATCTGTGGTCTCAGCGTGGAAAGGCCCTCTTCTACCACAGGGCCGCTTCTCAGCTCTGGTATGCAGACCACCACCAGGCCGAGAGAGACCCCAGCGTCCAGGCCACAGCAGCAAGCCCAGGTGTCCAGCCAGCCTTGCAAACAGACGCCAGGAACCAGAGCCAGAAAAAAAACAGAATGATGGAGCCCAAGGGGAATAGGGTGGGAGGCTTCTGAGGGCTGGGGGAGGCCCTTCCCAAAAGCACTGGCCTCCCTGCCCTGAGGCCCTGCCCTGAGTGGCCACAGCCACAAACAGAGCCCAGAGCTATGGGAGTACATGGCTTCCTTCCCCGAGTTCCGCCTGGAGCCATCCAAAGTCTACCCCTCGGCCACTTGCTCACTCACACTGCAAGGATGGCCACAAACCACCACCCTCTGCACCCTGGGGAGACGGCAACAACAAAGCCCCTCACGTACGGGTCACTGCTATGCTCAGACAGACCCTGCGTCTTCCCCGCCCAGCCCCTCCTGCTCCTGTGGACAGACGGACGGACAGACAGGCGTCACTGTGTGGGGAGCCTGCGGTAGGGACCCTGCAGTTCCTGCTGATACCTCCGGGCCCAGCACCTCCCAACACCACGGAGGCCCACCCGCTACCTGCCCTGAGGGCCTGGATGCCTCCTCCTGCCAGATCCTTGGGGCATCCAGCAGCACACCCAGGTCTTTCAGTTCCTCCACGTAAACAACAACAAAGTCATAAGCCCAACTACCCTGGTCACAGCATATCTGTCCACACCCTTGTCTTCAGCAGAATAATACCCACTCCCAAAGATAAGGGTGTCCCACTTCAAACATGTTCCTTTACCTGACAAAGGGGAATTAAGGTTGGCAATCAGTTGACCCTAAGGTGGGGAGAGGGCCCCGGATTACTCCTGCAGCCCAGCGGGTGCCGAACACAGCGGTACACACCAGCGGCCCTGGCTACACCTGTGCTCCATCTGTCTGTGGGAGGCAGAGGCAGGAGGATCCCTTGAGCCCAGGAATCTGAGTACAGTCTGGGCAACACAGCGAGACCCCATCTAGACAGACTGATAAGTAGACAGGTAAGGAGATAAATACATACAGGAAGGAGGAAGGAAGGACAGACACAGGAGGCAGAAGAAAGGACCACAGGCATAGGGTACGTGAAGGATGAAGTGAGACGTGGACGTGGCTGGCTGTGAAGGTAGATGAAGAGCCCATGAGCAAAGGAATGCGGGCAACTCAGGCAGGGAAGCAGAGTCTTCCCTTGAGCCCCCCCTGAGCCTCCAGAAAGGACTGGAGACACCCAAGGAGACGGGTAGGCCTGTGACCGCCAGGTCCGTCCAACAATACACCACTCCAAAAAAAAAAAAAAGGAAAGATCACTGGGATGAGTCTTAAGGGCACTGTGCCAAGTCAACGAAGCCAGAATGAAAAGCCTACTGATTATTTCCGTTTATAAGACACTCCAGAAATGGTAAACTATCAGGACCAAAATCAGACCAATGTTGGCCCAGGGTTGGGGAGCAGACTGGGGAGTTTTTGGGGGAGACGGACTATCCTGTTTGGTGCTTGAGTTGTAGAACACAACCACATGCAGACTGAAGAAGCAACAATCACAGACCTGGGGAGCCCAGCACAGAGGGAACCGGCAGACGTGTCTGCATCCCAGACCAGCACAGAGGGAACCGGCAGACGTGTCTGCATCCCGGACCAGCACAGAGGGAACCGGCAGACTTGTCTGCATCCCAGACCAGCAGCACCAGAAGGGCTCACCCGAGCAATGGCCTGGCAACGCTATGCCCAGGGTGAGGAGGATGCACAGAGCGTCCCACCCTGAGTGGTGAGTCTGTCGCTCACACAGGTGTGGGCTGGCAGCTCCAAAATCACGGCAGATGCATGACGGCAGATGCACGGCAGCAGAGCGTGCTGCACAGTAGGCCCAGAAGCGGCACACGAAGGGAGACCAGGAGGAAGCTGGGCTAGAGCTGGTGTCTGTGCAAACATGGACTGTGAAGAGGGGCACACACTCAGCTACAGAGGGAGGGGACCTAGAGGCAGCTGAGGCCAAGCCCGGCGTCCTGGATTCCAAATACTGTTCTCCACCGAGAGGATGTGAGACTCCTGGGAAGTGGTGGATGCCAGGGCTGGGGCAGGGGCAAAAAGATACGCCAGGTGCATCTTGTGGTGCCAGAAGGAAAGAAAAAAGGCTCAGGAAAAAAAAAAAAGAACAGGATCTTGCTGAAAGGACACAGAAGCCAACCTGAAGTGGCCAAAGCTGGAGCAATTTGAGCAACATTAATAACAATAGTTAGTGTTAGATTATAACTCAAACAAAATTAGTAACAATAGTGTTAGATCATAACCCCCAAACAGGATGAGCACCCATGAGTCCACACTGGCAGGAGCGAATGATGAAATAAAGCTGGGAGAGGAACGAGCCTTCCTTAAGAACAAGCTGCAATCACTGAACATCGGGGTGGGGACACAGGAACCACACCAGACCACACAACAAGGTCTTTGGACAGAGCTCGGATGGGGTGAAAACCAAAGGAGAAACAGCAGGATGTTGCATAACCTTCGAGTACCCCACAAGAACACTGCTAGTTACAGAGGAAAACACAGTCTCCTCAAGTGGAGGCACCTGGCAGGCCCCATCTTGACCAGGGATCAAGGTCCAGACCAGGCAGGACCCGTTGTGGGGCGCTATGGGCCCAACAGCACACGGAGGAGGGCAGGTCACCTCACATCACTCTTTCCAGTAACACACGAGAAAACATCAGAGAGAGGGGCGTCCTACAGAACACCTGGCCAGTCCTCTCTGGAGGTCTCAGGGTCAAATCCACAGGGGCGGAAAGCAGGCTGGCAGTGCCGGGCTTGGAGCGGGTGACGGGACCTGGTGCACATGGCTTCTGTCTGGGGTGAGGTCTCCTCAAGTCTGAGAATACACTAAAAACCACTGAACTGTGGACCCTAAAGGGGTGAATTTTATGGCAAGTGAATTCATCTCAATAAAACCTATTTTTTTAAGTGCCCCAAGATCAAGAAAGATAAAGACTGAGGAGCTCACAGAGCAGAGGAGGCTGAGGGCACAGGACCACCAGATGCCATGCGGGGTCCCGGGCACACCAGCCTGTTAGTGGCCTTTATCCCACACTGCACCTCCTGGCTCCCAAATGTGAGAGATGTTCACATCGGAGAACACTGTGGAGGGTCTAGAAGAACCCCACTGGTTTTGCAATTCTTCTTTAAGTCTAAAATGAGTTCAGAATTAAAAGCTATTTTGGAAAGCAACTAATTATCTAAAGATCTTAAAAGACCCAGGATTAGTATCTGGGAAACTTTCTGTTAACACTGCTTTCACTACTTGAAACTGAAAATTTTGACTTTAATTTCAGAAAAACTCTATGAACAGAAAAGCACTCCATTTTCCTCTCTACACTCTTTATAACAAACTATAGCCTAAATAAGAAGAGAAAAATACTGGTTTAAAATTAAAGGGAACTCACGTTACATTAGCAGGAACGTTTTAAGATCAATCCTATTTCAATACATCATAATGGCTTTTGTTAATGATATCTTAGAAATCATTAAACTGATCAAGACATATGAATGTGATCTTTTAATAACTAAAAGTTATATAACTACAGCCGGGCGCAGTGGCTCACGCCTGTAATCCCAGCACTTTGGGAGGCCAAGGTGGGTGGATCACGAGGTCAGGAGTTCGAGAACAGCCTGGCCAACACAGTGAAACCCCGCCTCTACTAAAAATACAAAAAACTTAATCGGGGGTGGTGATGCGCGCCTGTAATCCCAGCTACTAGGCAGGCAGAAGAATTGCTTGAACCCGGGAGGCGGAGATGGCAGTGAGCCGAGATCGCACCACTGCACTCCAGCCTGGGCGACAGAGGAAGACTCCGTCTCAAGAAAAAAAAAAAGTTATATAACTGCTATTTTTAACAACAAATGGCAGTTTATTCTAAATCTTTTCAGAATGCATAGAAATTTGTGTCATATTTACCATATGAACAAGAGTTTCATTTTTTGAAACCTGTAAAGCCACGCGTTCTAGGGAAAAATATGAATCAAGAATTTCTGGTTTCCTTTAACATTTGCCACAAGAGGAACACAGGCTTCTATCTTTATTGCCGCCGGCTCCAGCCAATACTACTGAAAGGTCACATGTTACACTGAATTCTTGAAATGTGTTATTTGTTTAAATTACTATATTTAAAGTGTGGAACACTGATTAATGAAGAAAGAATGGAAAAAAGAGAAGAAACTTAAAATCATCTACCATCCTCACCAAGTCTAACCCTCTAAGGTTACTGTTGTTCAGTCCACTTCAACAGCTCCGCTCAGGCGGTCAGACCGGCTGACAGCAGGAGACGCAGGCGCTCCCGGCTCCCTCTCCCGGCAATACTCAGCAATTTGGACACAGACCACAGGGCTGCACGAAGCCACAGCCACACCGCTGGGCAGCTCATCTGAAGCAAGAGCGGTGCAGAGGCCAGCTTGCGGGGAGCCACGTGGGCTGCAGCAGGCAAAGCTGGCCTCACTTCAGCCTGGCCCACTTCAACGAAGCTGGGTCCTGCCATGAGAAGTCAAAATGGTTGCTGTTGCGTGTATATTTTACTGAACCTCACAGAAAATACAGCAACGCCTGAGAAACACTGTTTTTAACTAAACACAGACTCCCAAGCTAATTCGACCAATCAACTATATATGGACTTACAACAAATTTAACACTGTCCTGATTTGGATATTTATTAAAACGGCTCTGTTTTCTCATTCTCAGAACAAAACTGGCTCATCGAGAAATAAATACAAACAGGTTTAATGATGCTAGTTAAATATAAATATAAAAGCTCCTTCCTAAAGGACTGCTCCAACAGGGCACCCAACGTCCCACGTGGGCCTCTCAGTTTCCCTTCGCAGGAACACCCTGAGTGAGTCACCACGTTCATCTACCGTCCCCGGGAACCTGGAGAGAGACACTGCAAGGCCGCGAGAAGGGCCGGCCTGTCTGCGCTGAAACGTGCCCTAGGTGTCCTCGCCCGTTTGCTTTCGCTGGAGAAGTTTATGTGATACTTCACCAGGATTTCCCAACACAGAGAAATGGTCTGTGTCAAACAGAAAGGGATTCTCTTTCCTGTCCGAGTCAAGGGGAAGTGCACGCCTCGACTTGTCCCAAGCTCCAGGCACCTCATTTTCGGCAGGTACAGCAAAGTGCAGACCTCACCCCAGCTCAAGTTTTCTTATTTATATAATATTTTATAGCAATAAAAAGCCAAATACACTGTTTTTACCTTAAGAAACAATAATTCTGTGTCATTTAAAAGTCAGACATTTAAAAAATATCAGACTAGTAATTTGTTATTTAGCCATCCTGTTTTTTGAAAGTTGCAAATCATATCGGACCTGCCTATGGCTGAATTTTCCTAACCCCCAAGAACCAAAGCTCACACTAATCAACACAGTGGTAAAACACGAGAATTTTTTAAGTGCTTTCGAGTCACACCTGAGCTGACGTGGAGGCAGGATTTGCCGGGTTTCACGGGGTTAGGACTCTGCTCGGTAATGGCCACTCAACTTTTCTTGAAAAACACGCGTTGTCTTCCCCTGGAAGCTGTGCCACTGAGCAACACCAGTGAGGGAGAACAAGACGTAGCTCTGAGCAATGCCTGCCATTTCCTGATTTTCCAGGACAATCCTGCCCCCGAGGAAGAGATCTCGGATCTGCAGGCCTCGGCGGATCCTCCCTGGGCCGCGCCGCTCAGCAGGTTTGCTCGAGGTGGAGGCCGAAAGTCAGAGGCTGCCCCCCGGCAGGGGAGGGCACCGTGGCTGCCTGGGCGGAGCTGATGTCAACACGAGCTGCTTACAAAAGAGTTTCAGGTGAGGAAATCACTGGACGCACAATGGCAGCTGTGCAGCAGCAGCAGCGTAGGGCTCGGCTTTCTTTTCCTTCTTGCAAATTAGACTGTGATTACTGGTTAGGAGTGATTTTGTAGATAACACACAACCACTCTGTCCCACTTTAACTTCGCACTGTCACTGCCCCTAAATCGCACTTGGCTTCTCAGGGAAATCCATTCACTACTCCAACAATTATCCCACCTCTTAAGCTACCCGTGTGCGACACTGAGGAAATCAGGTTTTCAAAACCAATGCTACCTTCAACACATGGTAAAAGTCACCTACGAAGCTCCTTCTGGTATTTATAAAACAGGGACAGTATAAATTCACACCGTGAGGCAAAAGAACAGTTAATCCAAGTTTCTTTAGCAAAAAGCTAGGAACCAATTAGAAAAAGTGAGCCACTAAACCCCCGAACTGACTCTCAGAAGAGCCAGGCACCTGAAGAGTGAGAAGCGGCTGCTGCCACCGCCCAGCTCGATCAGGCATTTCCATTTCCCTGCGAAAATTCCACTCTGATGCTCTGATCCCAAGCACTCACTGTTACAGGACCCACTGAAGAACTTGTGAAAGTTAGAGAAATCAAGATTGTATCACGTTCCCAAATTGACGGGCATAAAAGCTGGTAATTAAAATGTGGTCACCTATGACAAACCAAGGGAGGGAGATCTGGAAGGGCACACCCCAACCGATACCCGGGTGCGCAGGGCTCCTGGGCAGGGAGGCTCGCACCAGCAGCATCCCACACGCTCACCTGGTGCAGCCTGACTCACAGCCCGCCCGGCCGGATGCCTGGAGTCTGCGTGGGCCAAGGAGGGATGGGGCCCAGGTTCTCTAAGAACCCGTTGGACAAGCCTGACACCCAGGCCGGCGGGCACGGCTCCAAGGGCACCCTTGGGTCTGCGGCCGGGACGGCACAGGTAAAGGGGCGAGGGGCACAACGCCAGCTCCAGGCTGAGGCGTCAGAAGCCTGTGAGCTGCGAGCCCTGAGGCCCCAGCAGCTGCTGGCTCGGTGTGCGCAAGGGAACCCGGGAGCCATGGTGGAGACGCACCCAGGATGTCCAAAAACCAAAGCCCCACGAGATCAAAGCCAAGTGGGACCCAGGCCAACGCTGGCCCCGCCACATGCCGGGGAGGCCCTGGCTGTGCAGTCCAGGCTACTCCAGAAACTCACATCCTTTTTCAAGCCTGCAGCCCACAGTGCGTCCTACAGTCCTTCAGGCCTGAGAAACTCAGGAGTCCCAGGGCCCCCTTGCACGCCCGCCCAACATGCCCCAGACAGAAGTCACACTCACCCCAACCCCACCTCCCACCGTGGGACCCCCACATACACAACCCCCAGGGAGCCCCCCACAGCATGATGGGCTCAACCGCACACCCAGCTGGGCAGACCACGACCATGCCCGTGCCGGTCCACACGTGGCAGCTGCTCCAAAAGAGGAACCCCAGTCAGGACCCTCACGGGGCCAACAGGAGGCTGTGCAGGGGCGGCTCAAGGGGCTTCAAAGTGAGAAAGATGACCCTGGAGCAAGAGGGTCCCCTGTGGAAACTGCACAAGAGAACAGGAGTCCAGCCCTGAAGGTTCATGCCTGAGAACGAGTGAACAGATCACTGAGTGGCCCCAGCCTCTGTGAATCAGGCCTAAGAATAAGCGAGCAGGCCACCGAGCGGCGCCAACCTCCATGAAGCACGGGGCCCGCCTGCACCAGGACCTACCGACCGGCCGGCCCCCAGCCCTCCACACCCAGACCAAGGCCAGGCTCCCCGCGCATCGGCAGGTTTTTATAGGTATTTTACTCTGGAACGACGACATCTAACGTTGCCAAAGGCAGAAGTTATGTATCTGCCCGTCCAGGACCTTAGGTAAGAACTTTCTTGCTGGTGACTTTCTCTCTGGCCCCAGCTGAGCTGCCAGCCCCGTCCAGTAGCGGGGACTTGATTTGTTCGGACAGTTGCACCTGCATTTCTCCGAAGTCGGCACCTGATCTGGAGACTCTCATTACAGTCACCCTCCAGTGGGATCAGCTTTCCCCCAAAACAGAGAACCCATGAGTGATGGCCCACACATGACCCTGGGTTCCGTGCCCACCTAGACACCCTCCCAGGTGAGTGGAGGTTTCATCTCACCCCCATGTCCTGTGCCAGCCCTCAACCCTGGCCCGACTCCTCCTGTGACACTGGACCAGGGAGTCGCCCCCAGGACGAAGGGCAGGCCCAGGTTTCAGTGATGTTGACAGCTCTTGGACAAAATATGAGGTTGAAAAGGAAATCCGTGAGGATTTTCACTGTGAAATGGGAACCACCATCTGAGAAGCCAGATTCAGCTGCAGCCGCCACACATCTGCATTCAGGGTCTTTCCACGGCCTCACAGCAGGTGGTGAGGAGCTTCTCAGCCACGAGGCAGCGCTGAGCCCCGGGCCAGGGCCTGGGAGCTGCTGCCCAGACCGGCCTGGCTCAGAAGCCGTCGGCCACGAGGTGCCGGGCCTGGCTCAGAAGCCATCAGCCACGAGGCGATGGGCCTGGCTCAGAAGCCGTAGGCCACGAGGTGCCGGGCCTGGCTCAGAAGCCGTCGGCCACCAGGCGATGGGCCTGGCTCAGAAGCCGACGGCCACCAGGCGATGGGCCTGGCTCAGAAGCCGTCGGCCACGAGGTGCCGGGCCTGGCTCAGAAGCCGTCGGCCACCAGGCGATGGGCCTGGCTCAGAAGCCGTCGGCCACGAGGTGCCGGGCCTGGCTCAGAAGCCGTCAGCCACCAGGCGATGGGCCTGGCTCAGAAGCCGTCGGCCACCAGGTGATGGGCCTGGCTCAGAAGCCGTCGGTCACGAGGTGCCGGGCCTGGCTCAGAAGCCGTCGGCCACCAGGTGATGGGCCTGGCTCGGAAGCTGTCAGCACAAGGTGCCGGACAGGTGTCTTCAGTGCTGTCCTGACTTCCTCAGTGAAACCAGAATGACGGTGGCCCCTGCCCACCTCTCAGGGTTGCTAAGGAAACTGAATGAGATATCAACGTAAGGAAGTTTTCTCATTCTGTGACTCTTCCTATCAACAATAAGAAAGATACATTTTTTTGCTTTCACTTCCTAGTTACAGGATCAACTTCCTAGAAGTGCAGGAGCAGCACAAGGAAGTAACAGGAAGAGCCTTTCCTGAGGCTGATCACACACAAGAGCTCCCGCACACAGACAGCAGGGCTGCAGGCTGGCACGGGCACGCGGCAGGGCCTCAGGAGCTCGGCAGGGGCCTAAAGCCGGACCTCTCCATCTTCTCTGCTCCACTCTGCAAGGCACTGCTCCCTGAAGACCACCAGCAGCCAAGCCCCTGCCCAGCAGCGCTGCCAGAGTGGCCACTGGGGAGAGCAGCAGACAGAGGCCACAGCCGCTCTCAGCCACCCCAGACCTCCCTGGCCTCAGGTAAGCCACACTCTCCATAACACATTGGCCAGCACCAGCACCCTCCAGCCGCGCTGTTCTCCTCCGAAGAGGAGCAGGACAGGAGGGACGTGCGTGTTCACAGCTGCCTCGGGAAACACACAGTCTCCCTGGATAGGAGGAGGACCCTCGGCTCCTCTCAGGCTTCGCTCTGATGCAAGAATCTAGACTATGAGACGCTGGCCACGTGCTGCACACCCAGGGAAGTAACCGGGTTGAGGTCCCTCTCCGGACGCTACTGAGTATTTGGTAAGATGGAACAGCAGTGGGCAAGAACAAGAGAAAAGCGCCTGTCACCAAGACCCTTTGGAGCCTACACCAGCGTGTGCCTCACAACGAGCTGCTTGTCGGACACAGGCAGTGGCGCTTACACCCGGGTGCGTGAGGGAACCCAGGAGCCACAGTGGAGGCGCACCCAGGACATCCAAAAGACGAAGCCCCACGAGATCAAAACCAAGCGGGCCCCAGGCCAACGCTGGCCCCGCCACATGCCGGGGAGGCCCTGCTGGTGCTCGCAGGGCGTGCGGGGCAGAGGGGACCCAGCACAGTAGCCTGAGCCTGCCACCAGGGGCATCTGCCACCGGCGCCCCGCCCCGCCCAGACCAAAAGGAGCAGTGCACTTCCAGGTGGAAGCTTCAGACGCTGCATCCCATGACCCCTTCAGGCATCTTGTAGTGAGCAGGGGACGCTCGGCTCCTGAACAGCTGTAGGAGGAGCTTCTAAGACTTGGGCATAATTCTGAAATCAGTTTCCCTAGTTCATTTTCCTAGTAAAAGTTGTCAGGTGAAGTGCGGGTGTGAAACCTTGTGATGATTCAGCCGTGGGCTCACACACCCATGACGGACAGTGACGCTGAGTCGCCTTCCTCGGTGTCCCGCCTCCAGCTCCTTCATGCACAACAAGAAAGGAAGCACCTGCCTTCTCCAGCACAAAAGAACTCATTTCAGTCCAAAAGCAGTGTACAAAACCAGCGCACATGGTTGAATTGAATCGAATCGTTTCCTGCGCTGGGGACACATCTGTTTTGCATGTTTCCTAAGCAAAAAGTATCAGATCCTGAAAGTCCCTGGCACAGGACACCACTACAGGGCTCAGCTGGGTGCGCGCACTGGACACTGAGGCAGGAGCCCCGCCCGCCACAGGCCGCACAGCTTCTGGGGTTCTGGTGACCCCATGAAACCTGCTGGCTTCAGTTTTCTCATCAGGAAGCCAGAGGGAAAAAGTGTCTTCCTACCTCCCAGAGGTTCTGAAGTGTTCACTTACACCTCAGAGGAGCTGACATCAGGCATGCCAGCGAAGGCTATTGCTACTGAACATTCTCTCAAGTGCTGGTCCACAAAAACACAAAATCCAGCTCCTCAACAAAAACAAACACCATCTGAAGACTGCCATGTCCAACATGCCTGCTGTATTCCAGAGGAACTTGAAAGGAGATAGAGACAGAATTCGCCTCTCGCCAAGACCTGCGACTGCAGGGAGCACGCACAGGCGATTCCCGTGCCCCACTTGCTTCCTCCCACGCCACCCAGTGTGCCAATCACCTGCGCCCAAGAATCCACTGCCTGCAGGGTGGCCAAGACCTCCGGAATGTTCCTCCACACACTTCTGCTCTGGTTGCTCACCCACAGAAAAGGAGCTTGACCTCCAAGCGGTGGCTTTGTCACAGATCCTCTGGCCAAGTAATTTCACCTTTTCACGAGCATCTGCTGTGCACACCTCTCACGGAGGAGACGACACACGGCGCCGTCAGGGGGCACGGCGCATCCGATGCGCCTCGACGAATGGGCCTACCTCGAGATTGCAGTCACAAAGGGCTTCAGCTCCTGAGGCTCGTAGGCACGCGCGAAGGCCCAGCACACGTAACAGGCGGCGTCCCTGACGTTGGTGCCCACGCTGCAGGCACCCCGCTTCTCGTCGTAGGTGAGCGCCTTCAGGATCACGGCGACAACTGGGCAAGGACGAGAGAAAAGACGGTGAGGAGCAGACCACACGGGCAACGCGTGAGGCTTCAGAGAAGTGGGGCTCAGGGCCGGAGCGTGGTCACGGTGCCACATGAGTGAGGCACGCAAGCCACACAGAGCCCACCCAGAGGCTCGGGGCTCCTGTGAGAGCCACGGCCTGGTCAGAAAACAAACCTCCGAAAGGAAGATGCATGCTCACCAACTCAGATCCAGTGAAAGGATTTTTTTCAAGTGACATGAAGCAAAAGCTCCTTCAGAATAGCACATGATGCCACCCAGGGGTCTGCCGAGTCTGAGGAGACTCAAGGAAACGCAGCTCCTGCCAGGCAGGGAGGAAGAGGAGCCCCCAGTTCAGGGAAGGGAGAGGCGCCCCTGGTTCAGGGGAGGGAGAGGCACCGCCGGTTCAGGGGAGGGAGAGGCGCAGATGCCAGGCAGTGCCTGGAATTGTACTGTCGTGGACACGCAAAGGCAGAGCGTCCCAGGGGATGCCTGGCTCTGCCCAGAGCAGGTCTGGGGTGAACCAGGATGAAAATGCAAAGCCGGCCACGGCTCCTACAGTGCTGACTTCAAGAATAACCCATGCAGGGCTCCTATGCAAAACAGCCACGCAGAGAAATCCGAGGTAGGTGTGGATTATCCTTCCAGCTCCATTCAAAAGTGGGTTAATGAGTAATCTGACATCACACAAGTGTGATTTCATTTATTTCTTATTTTTTTGAGACAGGGTCTGGCTCTGTCTCCCAGGCTGGAGTGCAGTGCCACAATCTTGGCTCACTGCACCTTCCACCTCCCAGGCTCAAGCGATCCTCCCTCCTCAGCCTCCTGAGTAGCTGAGACTACAAGCATGCCTCCATCACACCCAGCTACTTTTTAAATTTTTTGTAGAGATGGCATCCCACGTTACCCAGGCTACTCAATTTTTTACATAGACATGAGAGGATTTTAGGACGTGGTGTAAGTATATGGGGATGTTCCGAGAAGCTAAAGTTTTACTGTATTTGTTCAATTTATTAGGTTCATGTATTTCAAGTGCTTTGGAATAAATACTTGAGATCAACTGCTGAACAAAGAAAACGGAACACAGCTATGAAGCCAGCAGTGGAGACCCACAGAGCCAGGAGGGGCACCCAAGCCTCCAACCCAGCTCCGCCTCCCCGGATAAGCACTCCTCCCCAGGTGGCCCTCACGCTGAAGCACCCACACACCAAGGCCTCATTCAGGGCTCTGCACACGACCCGCTCCACGCACACGCCAGGGTCTCGTTCGGGGCTCTGCACACGACCCGCTCCACGCACACGCCAGGGTCTCGTTCGGGGCTCTGCACACGACCCGCTCCACGCACACGCCAGGGTCTCGTTCGGGGCTCTGCACACGACCCGCTCCCACGCACACGCCAGGGTCTCGTTCGGGGCTCTGCACACGACCCGCTCCCACGCACACGCCAGGGTCTCGTTCGGGGCTCTGCACACGACCCGCTCCACGCACACGCCAGGGTCTCGTTCGGGGCTCTGCACACGACCCGCTCCACGCACACGCCAGGGTCTCGTTCGGGGCTCTGCACACGACCCGCTCCCACGCACACGCCAGGGTCTCGTTCGGGGCTCTGCACACGACCCGCTCCACGCACACGCCAGGGTCTCGTTCGGGGCTCTGCACACGACCCGCTCCACGCACACGCCAGGGTCTCGTTCGGGGCTCTGCACACGACCCGCTCCCACGCACACGCCAGGGTCTCGTTCGGGGCTCTGCACACGACCCGCTCCACGCACACGCCAGGGTCTCGTTCGGGGCTCTGCACACGACCCGCTCCACGCACACGCCAGGGTCTCGTTCGGGGCTCTGCACACGACCCGCTCCCACGCACACGCCAGGGTCTCGTTCGGGGCTCTGCACACGACCCGCTCCACGCACACGCCAGGGTCTCGTTCGGGGCTCTGCACACGACCCGCTCCACGCACACGCCAGGGTCTCGTTCGGGGCTCTGCACACGACCCGCTCCACGCACACGCCAGGGTCTCGTTCGGGGCTCTGCACACGACCCGCTCCACGCACACGCCAGGGTCTCGTTCGGGGCTCTGCACACGACCCGCTCCACGCACACGCCAGGGTCTCGTTCGGGGCTCTGCACACGACCCGCTCCACGCACATGCCGTCTGTACACTTCACACCCACCAATCGAGTTCACTAACACTACACACAGTCTGAGAAAAGGCACTCCCGGGATGGATACATGAGAGGCCGGTTATCTGCACATGCAACTGTCATCAGATACATTATCTCCCAGAAAAATGCACCTAGAAATGGTCTTAGGCAAAACACCATAAGCAACAACTGTAGGACTACGAATATTATATGAAAATTTCCCCTCTGACTTTTTGCATCTAAGGATCTTTTATTCTCTATAAACAGCAATAAAAATGGATGTTTCTGCACAATGTATTTTATATACATATGGTGATTACTTTTAATAAGATTATTACGTTTATACACTTACTAAAACTACATAAAAATGAACTTTCCTCAAAATAGAAAGTTCAAAGATACCGTGGTATCAAGGATGTGAAATTCGCCAGAGTGAGGGGCTAGGGAAACTGCCTCCTCTCAGCCCAGCCACGATGCAGGGCGCTGCACACAGAGGCCCGGGGGAGCAGCAGGACATTCCAGGGTCCCTGCCAGACACCAAGGTCTCCCCAGCCTGCCAGGGCTCCAGGCAGGGGCCCACCCCTCTCCAAGCCACCTTTCCTCAGGACACCCCACCTGGATGCGCTGCAGCTTCTTCAAGCCCAGTGCCCACAGCAGAGCTGTCCTCCGGTGTGGTGCCCCCGCCATGGCCAGCCCTCCCCTTGGGTGCAGCTCAGGGCCGGCTCCTCCTCACTCCTCCACATCCAGACACCGCGCCATTCCCAGAGCCCGCCCCAACTGCGGCAGCCACGCCTCTACAGGACCGGACCACCTCCCACCATGGTCAGACCACCACCAGCTCTCACCCCCAGGACCCCACAACTCACTGTGGAAGGCCCTGTACGGCCACACACGGCAGCTCTGCGTTCCCTCTCTCGGCCATGACTCCCTCCCGCAAAGCACTTCCCAGAGTCCTCCCCCTGGGGGGCCTGTGCTCTCCAAGGCCCTCCTCACACAGGTCAGAGCCGGCAGCATCATCACCGGCAGGAGGCACTGAGGGTAAAGGCCAGGGCTGCCATCAATCTGCAAACCAGAAACTGCTGGATGATTTGCAAGAGTATCTCTCACTTCTTGTAAATGTCGAACATTTTCCTTCTAAAAAGTCAGTGAGGATCACAGAAGGCGTGTGAGATGCGAAACCAAACAAGAAGGCGGCTGTGAGACAGAAAAAGCCACTGACTCTAATAAGCGGGTTCAAGATGGTTACCTCGATCCAAACTAAACCAAATCTGTGACGCCCAAAAGGCCCTCAGTTGTTTGCCCCGGAAAGTCCACTCTGAGCCTTCTCGTACTGCTCACGTTCACTTTCTGTGCTAACAGGGCAGCCTGTTCGTGGCCAACACATCAAAACTAACAGGCTGTGGCACCTTCAAGAGGAAAGCGCTGCACAAATGTGGCATCCCTGCCAGGCCAGATCCCCAGGGACAGTCACTGCAACGCCACTCCAGGCAGCCCCAGGCACGACCACCCGGCAACTCCATAGCCTCGGGCATCTGGGTGCAAACCGCTGAGTCCTAATTTATTCATCCACTGGACAGACCGACTCCCAACAGACAACCGCGAGTGGCAGTGGCCAGCATGGACACTGGCCTCAGGCCTCCTGCACGCCCAACCCATGCACCTGGACACTGCTTGGCAGCCCTGTGAGAAGCCCCCAAGGGAGGACACAGACCCCCCCCACCCCAGGCCACGGAGGTGCTGGGGGAGCTGATCCCACCACACCCCCAGGACCTGACCTCAGTAGGGGAGCCCAGGTTTCTGCCCCAAGTCCGTGTAAGATAGGTCTCTTTAGCACCATCGTAGTCAGCTGCTGGGATGAATCAGCCACCCAGAGACAGCTGTGCAGACACAGCGTCCACTAACAGGCATCTGGGCCAACACACACACGCAGGCCTTCCTTCAGTCTGATCAGCACTTCCTGCTGGGAAAACTGATGGCCTAGGAGGTCCAGCCAGAGGCCCACCTGGCCCACTCCTCTGTCTTAAAGAGAAGAGGCCAGTTCCTGAGAGGGCTGTGGGTGGCCCGTGCACACTGGACTGCTGTCCCCAGCTGTGGACAGAGCCACAGAGGGGCTGGGCTTCCCGCTGTCCTCCCTGTGCTCCCGCAGGGCTGAGTCCCAGCAGCAGAGAACAAAGCCTGCCTCGGCCTCTGGGGCCTCTGCCCAGGTGGCAGTGCTGCTACAGGCATCCAGAATGGCCCAGCCGGCCTCCTTCCAGGCCAGGCCACAGCGCAAAGTCCTGGGGCCGTTCTCCTGCCCTCCTGCTGCTCAGAAACCTCCAATCCTGCTCCATGACACCCGCAAGAGACGTCAGGGCCCCACACGCCAGCACAGGTGAAGCGGCAGCTGCCAAGGCCTGGCTGCTGACGGCATCCCCGGGAGTCCTAGAAGCTGAGGATGTTTCTCCTCACAGGTCCCTGGAAAGGAATCTGATTTGCACAAAGTAAAACAGCTTGAGAGGGTGTGAGATGATCAATTTCCTTAACAAGAACAGAAAAACCAAGCCTCTTGGCTCTGATTCATCCCAGGGTGGTAGGTGCTGCTATACCCTGGGGTGAAAAATGGAGTGAGGACTGCTTCTCCTGCTCGGGATAAAGGGGAGGACTTGGGCTGCCAGCTCTGACATCTCGGGACCCTGAACACAAGGGACAGGCCAGCCTTGACAGCCAGGCACCTGGGCGACCACAAAGTTCGGGGAGGGGCCGTGTGGAACAGAAACTCCTCTGCCATAAACTTTTATATAACGTTATTATCAGAAAAAAATTTCAAAAACAACTCTTTCCAGATTCAACAGGTTTAAAATAAGGAAACTATCCAATAGCTCTGAACAAAAACCTTTCTCATGGTTCCAATTACACACAGCAAATGCATGTCGCGTATAGAACACACCCCAGGAGGCTTCCTTTTGGCAACCCAGGTCCAGCCATGTAATTGAAAAACCCTTCTCTCTAGACAGCCTGTCATTTCTTGAACGCCAATTGCCTGAGGAAAAAGCAGCCTCCAGGTGACAGAAACAACTTAACCCTCAGAGCACCACAGTCCCCACTGCAATATGTGACCCCAAGGGGCAGAAGGGATCCAGGCATTCTCTGCACAAAAGGCAGAAATAATCCCTCCACAAAAAATCATCATATAGTTACGCCTTCTGATAACTAATGAGGTTTTACTAATTTTAAAAACAAACATCACTGCCAGGCATAAACTGCATCGTGCTGGACTTCTGCAGATGTAGCTGGTGCAGACCGCATCGCCCTGTCAGGCCTTCCCATTTCGGCACTGGGCGGTGAGGGCTGTGCACAGTGCAGCCAAGTACCCCCGCAGCACAGACAGCCCGCCACACCCTCCACGAGGAAGGCGTGGAAACGTGGGCACCTCCCACATAGCCCAGAGAGGGTGGCTGTGGGCAGGGGGTGTCTCCCCGACTGCTCAGGCCCCTGCAGAGCACTGAGCCTCCCTCCCACGATGGGGTGGATGTGGAGGGACCCTCGGCGTGGAGCCTGCCAGTGCAGAGCCCGAGCGCAGCAAACAGCTCCCGAGAGCCGTGTGGCCGTCCCTGCAGACCCTCCCTTCAGCACCAGCACACACAGCCATCCGTGTGGCCGTCCCTGCAGACCCTCCCTTCAGCACCAGCACACACAGCCATCCGTGTGGCCGTCCCTGCAGACCCTCCCTTCAGCACCAGCACATACAGCCATGGCTCCTGTCCCAAAAATGCAGCTCAACTTGCTCAGAAAAAAAAACGCCAGTGTTGAATTTGCTAGGAGGCAAGAGGCAGTGATGGACAGAACACCTGGTTCCACTGACATCTGGGTTTCCAGTTCCCACAGGACGTTGTAGAGAAGCCTTCCCAGAGGCCCTCAGCTGCCTGCAGGGAGCAGCAGCTGGCCTCATGTCTGCTGCACCTGCAACGCTGCACAGCAGGGCAAGCACAGACTTGGTGCTCGGCCTGCCCTTGGGGGGCAAGGAGCCCCACCCCCAACACAAGCAGGCCCCCGCTGTCGCCACGGTGCCCAGGGGAGTGAGCAGGCCCCCGCTGTCCCCACGGTGCCCCGGGGAGTGAGCAGGCCCCCGCTGTCCCCACGGTGCCCCGGGGAGTGAGCAGGCCCCCGCTGTCCCCACGGTGCCCCGGGGAGTGAGCAGGCCCCCGCTGTCCCCACGGTGCCCCGGGGAGTGAGCAGGCCCCCGCTGTCCCCACGGTGCCCCGGGGAGTGAGCAGGCCCCCGCTGTCCCCACGGTGCCCAGGGGAGTGAGCAGGCCCCCGCTGTCCCCACGGTGCCCAGGGGAGTGAGCAGGCCCCCGCTGTCCCCACGGTGCCCAGGGGAGTGAGCAGGCCCCCGCTGTCCCCACGGTGCCCAGGGGAGTGAGCAGGCCCCCGCTGTCCCCACGGTGCCCAGGGGAGTGAGCAGGCCCCCGCTGTCCCCACGGTGCCCCGGGGAGTGAGCAGGCCCCCGCTGTCCCCATGGTGCCCAGGGGAGTGGTGATCCCAGCCCTTCCTGTGCTGCTAGGGTGGGTGCCCGGATATGCATCACCTGCTCTGCTCTCCCCCAGTGCCCCAAGCACAACCCCGGCCTCGGTGGGATCACGCACCAAGCCCCAAGCCCACTCTTTCCACAGGAAAGTCACCCAGCCACGCTGGCCCAGCAACTCTCCCCACCTGTGCCTGTGAACCAAGATCCCACCTGCCACCACCCACTGTGCAGGGTCGCAGAGTCAAGGACCCTCTGTCAAGGTGCTGGGGACAGTCACAAATCCCCACCACACGTGAGGCACGCAGGCCAGGCCAGGTGTATGACACACCCTGGCCAACACAAAGACACAGAGCCCGGGTCACCCAACTGTCACCAAGCTCAGATTCTTACAGTTGTTAAAATAAGAGCACAGAACGTCCCTGCTGTGAAAGGCCACCTCCTGGAGAGCACAGAGAGCCGGCACTCGATCTGCCTGGATGGCGGCGATGAGGAAGCCCCACAGGCTGGGCACCCGCAGGTCACACAGCAGCTTTCTGTTCTCTGCACTACATTTGTTTCTTCATGAAATTAAAAAGTTAGACGCTTCAAAGAGCCGTGGAAGCACAAGTGAAGCTGATAAATCACACAAGAGATGACTCATCTTTTACCCACTCTCTAAGAAAGTCCCAGGCCACAACACAGATGGCAGCCATGCCGCAAACCTCCTGTGGAGCGTCAACAGCAGGCAGCTCCCTTCACTGGTAAGACAGCCCCTAAGAACACTGGTTAGGAGGTTCCAGCACCAAAACTGTAAATGCTGCACCCAGTGAAGATGATTTTGCATTTAGTCCTGAGGGTCGTAATCTACTCAGCTGTCACTGACTGCACGTCGGACTGCCGCTGTGAGGCATTTGAAAGGCTTGAGAAGCACAACTCTATAAAAAGCTCCACGTGAAAACCAGACAGGACTGAACTGGGCCCCTGCTACCCTCTCTGCCCCCATCACCCACCTCTGCTATCAGGCAGCACCTCCTACTCCTCTCCAGGTTCCTCACCAATCCTGCTCTCCCAACAGGATCTGAGGCCAGCTGCATCAGGAGCCAACTGCTGCTTCCCGAGGAGGCTTACAGTCTGAGACCAGGGAAGGCGCCCAGTTCCTCCAGGGGTCAATGCTGAGCTCAGGGGCACTGATGAGCAGAGTTTTGGGAGGGCACTGGGTCCAAAGGCTGTGTCCCGAGCACTAACCCCCCAACCAGCACCCTCCCCGCTCACACTGGACCACACTGCCTGCACCCTACCCGCACACAGTAGGTGCAACATTATTGTGAGTGAGTGCTTCTCTCCCATTCTTTCTCCGAGAACACACATCATTTGCAATTTTTCAGAACTGCTTAAGCCGTCGCTCTCGGAGAGCTTTCCCTAGGACCTGGCTGGAGCCTGGCCACCCTCATCACTGAAGGGTCCTGTATAGACACCGCTTGGCCTCCACGCTGCGTCAAGGTCTGCGAAGCCACAGCCCCTAAAGGTTCCAGGCACACAGCACAGTCCAAAGCCCTGGGAAGAAATGCTTCTCCTCCTCCTGGGGGCATCTGCCACCCAGCCTGCAGCCAATGTGGTGAAGCAGCTGATCTGAGGACTAAGCCTGGACAGACACAGGCACCACGAGGACAGTGGGGCCAGCACATGGAGGCCTGGTTCCCACAGCTTGGTCCCTGGGCTACTGGAAAGCAACACAAAGAAATTACGATCCCATCCTCATATCTTCACTTTTTGACATTAATAAGCCTCCCAAAAGGGAGGTCAAGAGGTCAACACAAAAGGCGGACGGCTACATTCCACCCAGTAATCCTCTCCCCAGCCACACCGCAAGACCAAGCAGGGGCAGCCGTCACCAGATATCCCAGCTCAGAGCTCTCACTGACAGGCACACCCGCACGCCGGCAGCCACCTCGGACGCGTGAGGGGATAGACACCTGGCCCCACTTAACGGAATGAGGCCCCGGCCTGGGGCGGCCGCCTGGACTTCCATAACTCCACAGGTGACTGACTTCTGCCACAGCTGAGCCGGGGCCGGCAACACACGTGCACAGGCAGAGAGGCCAACTCACAGCAGAAGACAGTCCCTAAGCTAAAAAGACATGGCGGGGCATCACCCTCCCGTGCTAAAGATAAATCATGTGCTTAGAAATAACCCTCAGATCGAAAAATAACCTACCCATTCACTGAATTTTTTATTTTTTCAATACAGACACTGAGAACCCATACTTTGAAACACTTTTCTCTCTAAGACTGAGAGATTATACTCTTTATAAATCTCCTCTTAGGCCTCATCACACATTATTCACCCAAACTGCAAGGAGGAAAGAACCCAAGGCCATGTTCCCACCTCCCCCATCTGGGCCAAGGACCCCCAGGCTGGTCTCTGGGTGAAGGTTCCTCCGCCAAGAGGCTTCTCCCTCTGGCTTCCTCCGCCAAGAGGATTCTCCTGACCCAACTCTTCCACAGAGGCTGAGGCTCTCCAGGCAGACATTATGCAGCCCCCCTGCATAAAAATCTGACAAATATAAAATGATGGAAATAAATATAAACTCACACCACAATATAAGACCTTCAGGTTTTGGCCGGGCGCAGTGGCTCACGCCTGTAATCCCAGCACTTTGGGAGGCTGAGGCGGGCAGATCACGAGGTCAGGAGATCAAGACCATCCTGGCCAACATGGTGAAACCCCGTCTCTACTAAAAATACAAAAAATTAGCCGGGCAAGGTGGCGGGCGCCTGTAGTCCCAGCTACTCGGGAGGCTGAGGCAGGAGAATGGCGTGAACCTGGGAGGCGGAGGTTGCAGTGAGCCGAGATCGCGCCACTGCACTCCAGCCTGGGCGATAGCGAGACTCTGTCTCAAAAAAAAGAAAAAAAAAAAAAAGACCTTCAGGTTTTTAAAAAAATTGTCTACCTCTTAATAATTTTAAACATTCTCTATGAAAGCACCTTACTTTCTAAAATAAGCTGTAATACTAACAGAACCATTTACTTGAAAATTCCCTATTAAAATTCCCATACCTTAGCCATCCTATGCCCACCGACTCACTCCCTAGAAGAGACGTAAAAAGCCCGATATGTGCCACGGCCGCACCAGCACAGCTTGCTGAGGTGCAAAGACTCCCACATCTTCAGAGGAAAACCTTCTCAAAATCCATCTGTGCATTTACCAAGCTGCAGCTCCAACGGACAGGGCTGACAGCCGCAATCACAGCCCTCTCCGGACACACGGCCAGTGCGCGGCACACCGGGGCCGGGCTCAGGTCTCTTGACACCCCTGGATCTGAGTTTAAGGGACGACTATCAATATAAACAAACATTGATTTTACGCCCTCACAGCTTTATTTCTCCATCCACTGATCCATCCCCCAAGAAAGAAAAGCATCATGCGAACACCCAACACCAGCAGCTGACGTGAACCAGCGGCTGACGTGAACCAGCGGCTGACGTGAACCAGCGGCTGACGTGAGGTGGAATTCAGGGCTCGCCAGGCACACGGCCCAGACTCACGGGGACCTGCGGCATGAATGTGTGCCCCCAGCCGGCCGCACATCCCAAGCCCAACGCCTGGCAGGACTGGGTGGGTCCCTGACCACCGGGGCCTGCCCTATGCATGGCCTCTGGGGCTGCCGCTGGCGCCAGGCCGTGCATCCGTGCAGCTGACCCCCACCAGCAGCAGGCGGTGACAGGGACCACCCCCAACCCTGCAGCACCTGGGACAAAGCTGCCAACGTCCACACTCTTCTTGCAACGGGCCGCGGTTTTACTAAAATTAAACAGAAGAATACCAAAGCCATAGAGCATTCACATGCACGTGACAGATCCTGAAGAGCTCCTCCCCCAAGTCCCTGGCCACCCTGTGTCCAGGGCCGGGTGCGGTGGCCGCCCTGTGTCCAGGGCCGGGTGCAACGGCCGTGTCCCAGTGCCGCCCGCCAGAGCATCCAACAAGGGCCTCCTGGCCTCCCTCAGGGGCGGGGCAGAGACCCTCCGCTCGGGACAAATGGACATGCTTCTTACACAGCCCGGACACGGGCGATGAAACAAGACAAGGGCGCTGGGGTGGAACCGAACCCCGTCCAGGGAGACCCACGGTGCCTGCAAACACAGCACACAAGGACCCCCCATAAATGGCAGAAGACGCCAGCACCCTCTCCATCATCCATCAAAGCCCGTGGCGTCTGCTGGCTCTCCACTGTCACAGTGGGCACTGGATTCCAGTGTGGCCAGCCCTCCTCAGGTTCCTGTTCTAAGCTAGAACTTTCTTTTCAAGCAATCCCAAGTAATTGCTGTTTGCAAATTAATCAGCCTCAGGATCTCCTGAGCCACTGTGATTGTTAATGAAACCCACCGTGGCTCCTTCCACCTGTGTCTGTCCCCCTCGCTGTCCGCTCACTGCCACCCGAGCAGCCACCACAGGGAAAAGAGCCAGTCAGTTCCTGCCCCTCCACCACTGCGAAAGGCCACCAGAGGGGAGGGGACGCTCAGCGCAGCGTGACCGCCATGCAGGGGGCGGGGGCCCTCCCTGAAGCCAGGGCGCTCCTACCCGCTCTGCTCAACACTGTGCGCTGGCACTCGGAACGCCCACAGCTAATGACAGAGTGGCTCAAGCACAACAACTTGAAAGAAGCAAAAACAGGCATTCGGGAGAATTAAAGGCTTAACCAGGAAGTCAGGGGCCAGTTCTGCCATGACTCACTGCCTAGGACTCCCAGCCCCCATACTCAGACCTCCACTGGCCCCAAGACAGTGTCCCTGGCACGGGCACTTCAGAAGCAGCAGGGCCCAGAGGACGCCATGCTGGAAGCTGACACCCAAGGACACATGAAGCCCAAGAGCAGGACCACGAGGCCCAGGCCAGACGGCTGGGGAGGCCAAAGGCCATGTCACCGGTGCACAATGACAAGCCTGCTGCCTGTCTCCAACCCAGTTATCTCAAGGGTTTTCTTTCTGTTCCCAACTCACCGCCCACTGATGAATCTTTCTGGGTCACTGCCATGAACAGGCAGGACAGGTGGCTCTGAAGACACTTTATTCAGGGTGAGTCTGGGCAGCAGCCCCCACTGTGGACTGGAATCTTTCCACAGCCACACTCCCGGCGGGCAAGCCCTGGCCTCCAGCCTCTGCTGGTCCTCAGGAGCCTGTCCACAATTTTGAACTCCAACCTCCACTCTTTGTCCTCACTACAGGGCTCACACTTGGAGTCTGCACTGCCGGAAACCACAGAGCAACTTCCGTAGTCCTGAAGTCACAGCTTGTGTGTCTGCTCACCCAACAGGACACACAAGGCCCAATCTCCCTGAAAGCCAGTGTGTCAGTGTAGGGAGGACACAGAGCTGGCAGGCCAGACGACCCACGAGACTCTCTTTCCCTGAAAGCCAGTGTGTGAGTGTAGGGAGGACACAGAGCCGGCAGGCCAGACGACCCACGAGACTCCCTTTCCCTGAAAGCCAGTGCGGGGAGGACACAGAGCCGGCAGGCCAGACGACCCACGAGACTCTCTTTCCCTGAAAGCCAGTGCGGGGAAGACACAGAGCCGGCAGGCCGGACGACCCACGAGACTCTCTTTCCCTGAAAGCCAGTGCGGGGAAGACACAGAGCCGGCAGGCCAGACGACCCACGAGACTCCCTTTCCCTAAAAGCCAGTGTGTTAGTGTAGGGAGGACACAGAGCCGGCAGACCAGACGACCCACGAGACTCCCTTTCCCTGAAAGCCAGTGTGTCAGTGTAGGGAGGACACAGAGCCGGCAGGCCAGACGACCCACAAGACTCCCTTTCCCTGAAAGCCAGTGCGGGGAGGACACAGAGCTGGCAGGCCAGACGACCCACGAGACTCTCTTTCCCTGAAAGCCAGTGTGTCAGTGTAGGGAGGACACAGAGCTGGCAGGCCAGACGACCCACGAGACTCCCTTTCCCTGAAAGCCAGTGCGGGGAGGATACAGAGCCGGCAGGCCAGACGACCCACGAGACTCCCTTTCCCTGAAAGCCAGTGTGTCAGTGTAGGGAGGACACAGAGCCGGCAGGCCGGACGACCCACGAGACTCCCTTTCCCTGAAAGCCAGTGCGGGGAGGACACAGAGCTGGCAGGCCAGACGACCCACGAGACTCTCTTTCCCTGAAAGCCAGTGTGTCAGTGTAGGGAGGACACAGAGCTGGCAGGCCAGACGACCCACGAGACTCTCTTTCCCTGAAAGCCAGTGTGTGAGTGTAGGGAGGACACAGAGCCGGCAGGCCAGACGACCCACGAGACTCCCTTTCCCTGAAAGCCAGTGCGGGGAGGACACAGAGCCGGCAGGCCGGACGACCCACGAGACTCCCTTTCCCTGAAAGCCAGTGCGGGGAGGACACAGAGCTGGCAGGCCAGACGACCCACGAGACTCCCTTTCCCTGAAAGCCAGTGTGTTAGTGTAGGGAGGACACAGAGCCGGCAGGCCAGACGACCCACGAGACTCCCTTTCCCTAAAAGCCAGTGTGTTAGTGTAGGGAGGACACAGAGCTGGCAGGCCAGACGACCCACGAGACTCCCTTTCCCTGAAAGCCAGTGTGTTAGTGTAGGGAGGACACAGAGCCGGCAGGCCAGACGACCCACGAGACTCCCTTTCCCTGAAAGCCAGTGTGTCAGTGTAGGGAGGACACAGAGCCGGCAGGCCAGACGACCCACGAGACTCCCTTTCCCTGAAAGCCAGTGTGTCAGTGTAGGGAGGACACAGAGCCGGCAGGCCAGACGACCCACGAGACTCCCTTTCCCTGAAAGCCAGTGTGTCAGTGTAGGGAGGACACAGAGCCGGCAGGCCAGACGACCCACGAGACTCTCTTTCCCTAAAAGCCAGTGCGGGGAGGACACAGAGCCGGCAGGCTCCCCATGGCCTCTCGGGACCCCGAGCAAAGACAATGAGGGTGGGACTCAGGGTTGCCACGCAGCCTGGCCCCGGCCTCACGGCCCAAGACCCCCAGCCCCACAGAGGCGCTGAGAGCCGCACTCATCCCCCCGCAGGAAGCGCCACTGACAGCAGTTCTCTCGTCTAGACAAAGTCCCAGCAAGTCTACACGGGGTAGCCCCAGGCAGCCACCCACGAGCCGCACCCTCCTTGCCACCAAGCGGGATCCTAAGACAGCCATGGCCCGGCTGAGCGGGGCCCGTTCACACCGACAGGCCCTTCACACACTCAGTCGATTTTCCATCCACAGGAGGGTCAGAAAATATGAAGGTAAGTACAAGGAAAACACAGGAACCTCACCTCAGGCACATTCAAAAGCAACCCTAAAAAGTGTCCTGTGTCTGTGAGGCACACCCAGCGAACCAGGCCGTCCACACAGCACTGTCATCAACAGAAGCCCCAGCCAGCTACTTTCACAAGCAAAACCTGAATTTCAAGTCAACTGGGATTCTCCAGCCGTAGTACCTGTAGAACTGCCCAGCCAGACTGGCCAACCTGCATTTTATTTTAAATGCCGAATAGGCCTGGAGCTAGCAAAAACACGGAAGACAACAAAATTAGGAAGGTGTGAAAATAAGTTTAGTAGGTAAAGGGTTTCTTCCAGGTAGAAAGATGTTCATTAAAAGATTCATGAAGAGGTTGCTTTCTGCACATGGTGTATAACCAAACCTAACTAGATCACTTCATGTTTATATGTCACAGCTTAGCTTTGATCCAAAAACATGAATTTCAACTCTTAAAAACAACAAAGGCTGGCTGGGCACAGTGGCTCATGCTCGTAATCCCAGCACTTAGGGAGGCTGAGGCGGGAGGATCACTTGAGCCCAGGAGTTCGAGACCAGCCTGGACAACACAGGGAGATCCCATCTCTACAAAAAAATACAAAAGTTAGCCAGGTATGATGGTGTGCACCTGTAGCACCAGCTACTTGGGAGGCTGAAGCAGGAGGATCGCTTGAGCCTGGGAGGTCAAGGCTGCGGTGAGCTGTGATCATACCACTGTACTCCTGCCTGAGTGACACAGCAAGACCCCGTTTCAAAAAAAAAACTAAAACAAATTAAAATAATGCTAGATGACGAGTTAGTGGGTGCAGTGCACCAGCATGGCACATGTATACATATGTAACTAACCTGCACAATGTGCACATGTACCCTAAAACTTAAAGTATAATAAAAAAAATGAAAAAAAAATAAAATTAAAAAAAAAAAAAAAAAAAACCATGAGACACAAGCAGCAAGGTTGTATCATTTGTATGGCTCCTGTGGATATGCCAAGTAATAACACTCTGACAAGCTTCATACTTTCCTGTCATTCAACACATTACTCCATACAGAATCTCAACTCCAATTTAAAAGTGTCAAATATTTAAAACAAAAAAACAAAATACTTTTTAGACACCTGTATATGTGCATGTGTGTATGTACACATCACACACACCCAAAAACTGCACACACACAGAAAAGAACTGAAAAGAGGGAATTAAAACAATGGTGAAATGTTTACATTAAACACGACACAATACAAAGACATTATCAAAAGAAAAAAAAAAGACAACCAACAGAATGGGAGAAAATACTCGCAAATGATATATCTGATAAGAGTTTAATATCCAGGAGATACAAACAGCTTTACAACTCAACAACAAAAGGACAAACAATCCAATTTAAAAATGGTCAAAGGACTTGACTAGACATTTATCCAGAGAAATACATAACCAAGGAGCACATGAAAAGATGCTCAGTGTCATTCGTCATTAAGAAAAATTCAAATCAAAATCACAAGATACCCCCTCACACCTATGAGGCTGATTATAATTTTTTAAAAAAGAACAACACAGGTGTTGGTGAGGACACGGAGAAACCGGAAGCTCTGTGCCTTGCTGGTGGGAATGCAGGGCAGCACAGCGTCTGTGGAAACAGCTTGGGGACGGCTCAGTAACACACCGAGGGTCCGCACGCGGTCCAGCGATCCCGCCCTGGATGCGCACCCAAAAAAGGGGAAGACAGGGATTCAAACAGACACTTGTACGCAAACGTTCACAGAAGCATTCTTCACAAGGGCCAAAAGGTGGGAAAACTTAAGTGTCCGTCAACTGTGTAACGGCCCTGATTGCATTCATCAAGCTCTGTCCCTGTGACTCATCATCTACGAAAGGCCACACCTCCTAACACCGTGCCCTTGGGAGTCAGGATTTCAGCAGGAATTTTGGGGAACGCAAGCATTGGGGCGTCTGTTTTTTTTCTTTTTTTCTTTGTAGAGACAGGGTCTCACCATATAGCCCAGGTTGGTCTTGAACTCCTCGCCTCAAATGATCCTCTCATCTTGGCCTCCCAAAGTATTGTGATTACAGGCATGAGCCACTGTTATTGGCCCCAGCTTTCTTTTGGTTAGTGTTTTGTCAGTATATTCTTTTCTGTCTTGTCTTTTAATCTTTTTATATTCTTGCATTTTAGATGTATGTTGAGTAAAAATCTACCATATGATTTTAAGCTGGTGAGTTTAGTCCATTTACTTTACTGACACGTTTGGGTGTCTTTGTCTTACTATATGAATTTTACTTTTTCAGATTCAGGCTCACGCCTGTAATCACAATACTTTGGGAGGCCAAGATGAGAGGATCATTTGAGGCCAGGAGTTTAAGACCAACCTGGGCTAGATGGTGAGACCCTGTCTCTACAAAAAAAAAAAAAGGGGGGGGGTGGTGGAGTCTACCCATACAAAGCAATATTATTCAGCCATAAAAACAAATGAAGGCCTGACACATGCTACAATACAGATGAACCAGGCACAAAGGGTCACGCATTGCAGACTCCATGTGTATGAAATTCTCAGAATAAGTAAACATAGAGGCAGAAAACAGCCTGGCAGGTGCCAGGGGTTGGAAATACAGTCATGTGTCGTGATGTGTCATAACTATGTGAATGGACACCAGGGTATTTTTTCGGTGACAAAAATGTGTTAAAAGTAGACAGAAGTAATAGCTGTGCAACATTGGGTATGTACTAAATGCTCTGAGTTTTTCACTTTAAAGTTAATGGTTATTTTTATGTTATGTGAAATTTTACCTCAAAACACAAATACACACAGAAAGAGAGAAATGGCTTTTTAAGAGCAAACACCTGGCCAGGCACAGTGGCTCACACCTGTAATCCCAGCCCTTCAGGAGGCCGAGGTGAGTAGATCACGTGAGCCCGGGAGTTCATGACCAGCCTGGGCAACATAGTGAGATCCCATCTCTTCAAAAGATAAAAAAAATTAGCCGGGCACGGTAGCATGCACCCGTACTGCCACAGTGACTTGGGAGGCTGAGGTGGAAGGATCGCTTTAGTCCAGGAGGCCAAGACTGCAGTGAACCGCGACTACACCACGGCACTCACTCCAGCCTGAGCAACAGAGTGACCCTGGCTCTAAAAAATTAAAAAAAAAAAAAAAGCAAACACCTTTCCCTGCCCCTCTTGAAAATTCAGTCTTGGAAGCATCAGGTGGCACCGCATAGGGCCTGCACATCCAGGAAGGGGTGGTGGGGGCCAAAGTGGCCCATATGGGGCGAAGAGGGGTCCGTGAGGTGGACAGCAGGGTGAGGGGGCAGCTGGCAGGCGGAGGAAGGCCACAGGGAGATGCGACGCCCCAATGCTTCTGTTCCCCAGAATTCCTGCTGAAATCCTCACTCCCAAGAGCACGGTGTTAGGAGGTGTGGCCTTTCGTAGATGATGAGTCCCAAGGACAGAGCTTCATGAATGCGATCAGGGCCCTTACACAGAGCTTTGCTTGTCTTGTGATTGGCACTGTTAAGTGGCTTGTATCCACTGCGATGCTGACAGATCCACTCTTTCAATACGTGGTAGAAATTTCATGTGTAGCTTTGTGCAGGGTTTTTCTGGTCATCGTTTCCAGCACAGAACGTCAACCATTCCTCCTGTTTCTTAGGTCATCTCTGGCACTCACTCCAGCACCATGCTCTTACACTGCTGCCCAGCTCCCCCCAGCAGTCTGACTTTCTGTGCGACATGCGAACGTGAATGCTTGCCCCTTTTCTGACCACTGTTACCCATACAAGTAACCTGCAGGCCTTTCTGACGTTTTCAACAGTATCTGTACACCCCCATACAAGTAACCTGCAGGCCTTTCTGACGTTTTCAACAGTATCTGTACACCACAGAGCAGAGGATACGCAAACACACGAGCAGTGCGCACAGGTCTCGCCCGTGTGGAGCCTCATAAGGAGCCTGCAGCGCCTGCGTCCGGCCTGCACCCGACATTTCGTCGCCCTTTGTGGACGTGCTTGCATGAGGGAACCTGGTCTTATGTGGAAAGGATTTATCAAAGCTGAAGGGGGCTGGGAGGATCTTTTTCCCCTTGGGGTGCTGAATCAACTGTGTGTTGTTTACCTGTGTTTTGACTGCAGCCCATCACCTGCAGAGTGTCAACTCAGCATTCAAAAAGTTTTCGGTTTTGGATTTTCGGATTCAGGGTGCTCAACCTGTAATGTCTAATGTTAAACAAGAAGAACTAAAAACTCAACAACGTCAAATACGTCAGATGGAAAGTGATCGAGGTCAGGGTGTGCTGTGTGTTACTTGAGGGTAGGCTAAGAAGCTGGCTGTGGGCTCTGAATATTCATGGTACAAGCTGAATACGACCCCTGAAGAAACACAGGAAACAGAATAGATGATTCCAAACCAACAAGGAAGAAGATGTGGAATGGGACTGGGTTGGGGGCCCAATAGAAACCACAACTTTTAAAAACAAAAGAAAAATCTGAAAAAGCAAAATTCATATAATAAGACAAAGATACCCAAACATGTCAGTAAAGTAAATGGACTAAACTCACCAGCTTAAAATCACATACGGTAGATTTTTACTCAACATACATCTAAAATGCAAGAATATAAAAAGATTAAAAGACAGAAAAGAATACACTGAGAAAACACGAACCCAAAGAAAGCTGGGGCCATTAACAGTGGCTCATGCCTGTAATCGCAATACTTTGGGAGGCCAAGATGAGAGGATCATTTGAGGCGAGGAGTTCAAGACCAACCTGGGCTAGATGGTGAGACCCTGTCTCTACAAAAAAAAAAAAGAAAAAATTAGCTGGGTGTGGTGGCAAACACCTGTAGTCTCAGCTACTTGTGAGGCTGAGGTCGGGGGATGGATCTAGCCCATGAGTTCAAAGCTACAGTGAGCCATGAGTGAGCCACTGCATTCCAGCCTGGGCAACAGAGCAAGACCCTGACTCAAAAACAGAAAAAAAAAAAGGAGGGGGGGTGTTGCTGGATGCAGTGGCTTAAGCCTGTAATCCCAGGACCTTAGGAAGCTGAGACAGGTGGACTGCTTAAGCCCAGGACTTTGAGACCAGCTACATGGCAAAACCCTACCCTTACAAAAAAAGAAAAAGAAAAAAATACGACAATTAGCTGGGCGTGGTGGCACATGCCTGTGGTTCCAGCTACTCAGGAGGCTGAGGTCAGAGGATCACTTGCACCCAGGAGGTCAAGGATGCAGTGAGCTATGATCACACCACTGCACTCCAGCCTGGGCAACAGAGCAAGAACCTGTCTCAACAAAATAAATTAATTTAAAAAAAAAGAGAGAGAGAAAGCTGAGTAGCCACATTCACATCGGGCATAAAGAGGCACGCTCCATCACGAGCTCTCGTCCTCGGGAGCCGCTCTGCATCATCATCACTAACCTCAAAACAGAACGCATCGCACGCCAGACACGGTTCTGAGCTCTGAATACGTTCATTCCCTTAACTTTCCGAACAGTCCTATGCTCCAAGCCCAGGCCTATACCCAAGACAAAAACCACATCCACACAAAAACTCACACACGAATGCTTTATTCACAGCAGCCTACAGTGGGAAACAACCCAAATGTCTACCAACTGACAGATGGATAAATAAAATGCGGCCTCCATGTACGTCGTGGGCTGAATTCTGTCTCCCTGAAATCCACATACTGAAGTCTTAACCCCAGTGCCCCTGAGTGCCTATATCTGGAGATGTGGCCCTTAGAGATGCGTAAGGTAAAATGAGGCCACGCAAGTGGGGCCCGGATCTGCTATGACCGGTGTCCTCCTAAGAAGAGGAAACAAGGACACCAAGACACAGACCGAACGGCGAGCACGCGGCAGGAAGGCAGCGCCTGCAGGCCCAGGAAAACCCGGAAGAAACCGAGCCTGCTGCCGAGCCTGCTGGCACCTCGACCTTGGACACCCAGCCTCCAGAACTGTGAGGGATACATTTGTGCTGCTTGAGCCCCCATCTGTGGTGACTTGTTTCCACAGCCTGAGCTGACTAAGATGCCACACGATGGAACAGGCTTCAACAAGGAAAAGAAAAGGAGCACTGCTGGGGGCCGCATCGCCCACGGACCACGCCAACGCCACGCTCGGGGCAAGGAGCCACCACAGAGGACCACGGGGGCACGGTTCCATTCACAGGAAAAGTCCAGAATGGGTAGACACAGAGAACCCATCTGTGGTGTCTAGGAGGGGGGTTTATCCATCTGTCGGGGGGGCTGGGGATGACAGCGAAGGAGCGTGGGGTAAAATGTTCTACAACTGACTGTGGCGACGGCTGCAAACCTCTGCGAATGCGTTACAAGCCACTGAACTGTACACTTAATGACAGAACTGAATGGCATGTGAATTGCGTCTCGACAAAATCATTAAAAATCCTATGGGGTCAACAGTAATCGTTCCCGCTTACAAGCAGACGCGCTGAAGCAGCGAGGAGTCACTTCTCTACTCCCACCTGGGTCAACTTTGATAAATTACGTTTCTCTCGGAACGTCTATTTTGCCTGAGCTACCAAATTTCCTGGCAAAAGATATTCTTAACATGCCATTTTCCATCTCCACGGTGGCTGCACGAGGGCTCCCTTCTGTGTGGAAGGCTCCTGCTTTCTGCCCGCCGGCCACGCGCTTATTGGTCCCATCAGCCGTCTCGCAGAGCTGCGTTTGGCTCTGTGTGTCCTCTCTCATCTTTGTCTTCCACCTCCTTCATTTCTAGGGTTCTGCTCACTGCCCTCTTCCCACCCGCCCTGTGCAGAGTGAACCTTTCTCCTTTTCTGTACATGTGTCTGAGGCCGAGTCACCAAGTGATTCCTGCCAGGGCCAGAGAGAACCTCGGGCCCTGTGGGCCACATGCAGTCCTCATCGCAGACTCTGCTTGGTTGTGTTTATTCTCATTGATAACATTTTTTAAATGTGAAAACCCTTCTTGGCTCCAAAGCTGTACAGAAACAGGCTGAGGCCCCACTGGGCCTGCAGGCCACAATTTCGTCACACCTGTTTAAAGGTTTAAGTTTCCTTAGCTGCATCCCAAAATTTTAGATAGAATAATTTTGTGACTGTTTATTTTTATTTTTAAACTTTTTTAACTTTTTATTTTAAAACTTCTCCTGAGACTTCTTTGACTCATGTGATTTACACATTTGTATATCTTCTAACTAAAAATTATCACCTTTCCTTTATTATTCTGTATCCAGTTTTTAATTTCATTACTTTGTGAGCATGGAATACCATCTGTCCGCCAGTGAGCCTCTGAAATGTCTCGAGACTTGTTTTATGGCCTGGCTGTGTAATATCTGTGAATGTTCCTCAGGTGCCTACAAATGTGTATTCTCCAACGTGTATAGCTACACGGTTCTGTATCAATTATGGAATCATGCCAGTCGCCTCTGCTGTTGAAATATTGTATGTGCACACATAGTATGTAATGTGTGTTTTATACATATCTATATCTCCACTACATACTTAGTTATCAATAATTGGGAGGTGTTTTGAGCTCTCAGGAGGATACCGGGTCTGTCCATTTATCTCTGCAGACCTATTAACTTTTGCTTTTCAGCTTTTAGAAAGCTGAGTCAGTCCAGACTCACCACCAGCCCCATACGAATTCAATGCAGGGATGGATCAGGGCTGATGAGGCCATGGGGGCCAAATCACCAGTCCATGCACAGCCATACTGTAGGGGGTCCAGGGTCAGCACACACAGCCAACAACAGCACAGCCAACAACAGGACAGCCAACAGCAAAACAGCACAGCCAACAGCACAGCCAACAACAGCACAGCTAACAACAGCACAGCCAACAGCAGCACAGCCAACAGCAAAACAGCACAGCCAACAGCACAGCCAACAACAGCACAGCCAACAGCAGCACAGCCAACAGCAGCACAGCCAACAGCAAAACAGCACAGCCAACAGCAGCACAGCCAACAACAGGACAGCCAACAACAGCACAGCCAACAACAGCACAGCCAACAGCAGCACAGCCAACAGCAAAACAGCACAGCCAACAACAGCACAGCCAACAACAGCACAGCCAACAGCAGCACAGCCAACAGCAGCACAGCCAACAGCAGCACAGCCAACAGCAAAACAGCACAGCCAACAGCAGCACAGCCAACAACAGGACAGCCAACAACAGCACAGCCAACAACAGCACAGCCAACAGCAGCACAGCCAACAGCAAAACAGCACAGCCAACAACAGCACAGCCAACAACAGCACAGCCAACAACAGGACAGCCAACAGCAGCACAGCCAACAGCAGCACAGCCAACAGCAAAACAGCACAGCCAACAGCAGCACAGCCAACAACAGGACAGCCAACAACAGCACAGCCAACAACAGCACAGCCAACAGCAGCACAGCCAACAGCAAAACAGCACAGCCAACAGCACAGCCAACAGCAGCACAGCCAACAGCAGCACAGCCAACAACAGGACAGCCAACAGCAGCACAGCCAACAGCAGCACAGCCAACAGCAGCACAGCCAACAACAGCACAGCCAACAACAGCACAGCCAACAGCAGCACAGCCAACAGCAGCACAGCCAACAGCAAAACAGCACAGCCAACAGCAGCACAGCCAACAACAGCACAGCCAACAGCAAAACAGCACAGCCAACAGCACAGCCAACAACAGCACAGCCAACAACAGCACAGCCAACAACAGCACAGCCAACAGCAGCACAGCCAACAACAGCACAGCCAACAGCAGCACAGCCAACAGCAGCACAGCCAACAACAGCACAGCCAACAACAGCACAGCCAACAGCAGCACAGCCAACAGCAGCACAGCCAACAACAGCACAGCCAACAACAGCACAGCCAACAACAGCACAGCCAACAGCAGCACAGCCAACAGCAGAAGAGCACAGCCAACAGCAGCACAGCCAACAGCAGCACAGCCTCAAGAGCTGCCGCGCACGGGGGCTACTGCTTTGCTTCTGCCTCCAGATTGTGCACAGCCCTCTCCGAGGACTACCAGGGAAGGGGGTTCCAGCAGAAGGTCCTGCCTGGCTGAGGTGACATGACGCAAAGCCACCATGGTCGCATCCTGTGAGAGGGACCCGTGTGGCACCACGGGCAAAAGTAGGTCTCTCTGGACAATGGCAGTCCCACCCCCGGGGCGACCACGAGGATTCTCAGTTTATCCGCGTGCTTGGAACAATGCCTAGTGACTGCTAGTGCGACGCGGTTCTTACTTTACTTCCTACTTTCAGAGCTTGAAATGAACTTGAGATAACCTAAAAAGACACCATCAAAAAACAGGTTAAGGAGACGATAGGGGAAATGAAAACCACAGCGAGGAAACAAGGAAGATATGAAAAGGGGCCAAAACCAAGGTCTGGAAATACCTGAAGGAAAAGATTTCACTGCAATGGATGGAAATGTGACTCTCAGGACTTAGCTGAGGAGAAACAGTGGCCCTGAAGACCAAGCCCGGTAGGCAGCCCCGACGCAGCAGACAGAGGGGGACATCGAGGTGGAGAAGACGCAGCAGGCAGAGGGGGACATCGAGGTGGAGAAGACGCAGCAGAGCGGGGGACATCAAGGTGGAGAAGATGCAGCAGGCAAGAGGGGGACATCGAGGTGAGAAGACGCAGCAGGCAGAGGGGGACATCGAGGTGGAGAAGACGCAGCAGGCAGAGGGGGACATCGAGGTGGAGAAGACGCAGCAGAGCGGGGGACATCAAGGTGGAGAAGATGCAGCAGGCAAGAGGGGGACATCGAGGTGAGAAGACGCAGCAGGCAGAGGGGGACATCGAGGTGGAGAAGACGCAGCAGGCAGAGGGGGACATCGAGGTGGAGAAGACGCAGCAGGCAGAGGGGGACATCGAGGTGGAGAAGACGCAGCAGGCAGAGGGGGACATCAAGGTGGAGAAGACGCAGCAGAGCGGGGGAAGACACAGAGGTGCAGAAGCCTCCAGGAGACACAGGAGAGAGGATGAGAAGGGATCAAGCCCACTGGCCTTTTGTCTGTTCGCATCTATTTTCATCGTTAGGTTTTTCACTGTTATTTTGTAGCATGAAAAAAAAGATCTGAGTGCTAATTTTTTTCATTTTACTTGTCCTTGTGCGATTTAACTCATGACTATTGTACCTGGCTGCTGTGCATGTAGAGGCACCCTCTGAATAAACTCCCTAGACGGTGGCCACATGAGTTGCTCTGGAAAACTATCAAGTCTGAGTCAGGCGAGTGAGAATGCCGAAGCGTAAGACACCTCGCTGTCGGGGTTCGGGGAGGAGAGGAGCTGAAGAAAACTGTGGGAATTCTTAAACTTGGCCCAAGTTCACAAACCTGAATTGGGTTTCCCAATCAAAGACAAAACAAGCCATAGCTCAGGGTTTCAAGTTTCCCTCTCAACACAGAAGCCGCAGCGCCAATCCGCACAGGAGAGGAGGGGGCGACAGGACGCTGTTTCAACAGAAACCAAAAGCCGCTCGCCCTCCCTCTGACTCTGACGGTGCCTGCAGAGCCGCCAGGAGCCCCATTTCCGAGGCCGCTCAGGGCGAAGGTGTTGGAAGGGAGGAGCCGGGGACTGTGCGCGCAGTACAAAGGCTACCCACAGGCCACACACCCAGAAACTGCCAGCCCTGCCACAGAGCACCATCCCACAGGGCCGCGCCCACCCATCTCCTCACACTCACCAGGCAAGAGACAGCCTGGAGGGGCCTTGGTAGGAAAAAGGGGCAACAGAGAGGGGCCGTTTGCTCTACTCCCACTCGTCTGAAAAAATTAAGTTAGCCCCAGTTCCATAAAAATTCAAATCGTGGGCCCGGCCCGGTGGCTCACCCCTGTAATCCCAGTAATCCCAGCACTTTGGGAGGCCGAGGAGGGTGGATCACGAGGTCAGGAGATCGAGACCATCCTGGCTAACATGATGAAACCCCATCTCTACTAAAAATACAAAATATTAGCCAGGCGTGGTACCACGCAACTGTGATCCCAGCTATTCAGGAGGCTGAGGCAGGAGAATGACTTGAACTCCGGAGGCGGAGATCGCACTACTGCACTCCAGCCTGGGTGACAGAGCAAGACTCTGTCTCAAAAAGAAAAAAGAATTAAATCGTGGCGTTATTTGTACAAACAAATTAAAATTTAGGTATTGGCATGACAAATCTCAGACTTCAACTTACAAATAAAGCCCTCCACTACTCATCAACATCAACAAATGTCCAGAAAGAAAGCTTTCCCCAAATTCTCTCATACTCCTTGGCTGTATCTCACCACAAGAGCCAAATCAACTCCACTTTCATTCCTCTGCATCGCTGAGTTGTCTGACACAGTCAATAAAACCCCACTGATGTTCTCAGGGTTCTTTTTTTTTTTTTTTTTCTTTGACATGGAGTCTCGCTCTGTTGCCCAGGCTGGAATACAGTGGCATGATCTCAGCTCACTGCAAGCTCCGCCTCCCAGGTTCACGCCATTCTCCTGCCTCAGCCTCCCGAGTAGTTGGGACTACAGGCGCCCGCCACCACGCCCAGCTAATTTTTTGTGTATTTTTAGTAGAGACGGGGTTTCACTGTGTTAGACAAGATGGTCTCGATCTCCTGACCTCATGATCCGCCCACCTTGGCCTCCCAAAGTGCTGGGATTACAGGCGTGAGCCACCGCGCCCGGGCTGTTTCTTTTTAATGAGAAACCAAATGTCTCCTCGGCCACCTGTAAAAAATGGCTGAGCGGTGCCCACAGCGCTCAGAGCAGGTTGGGCCCAGACCTTGGCCACGACCACAGGCACATGGCGGGTGAGGACCCCGGGGGTGCAGCTGGGCTTGGCCGTGTTAGCCTGTGTGGCCCAGAGACCAGACACCCGAGGCCCGGCTCCTGGACACGCGGTCCCAGGCAATGAGGGTGGGTGGGGAGGGAGGCGCCCCTTCTCAGCTGCGCTCTGTTCAGTTAAATCGACTTCCCAAAACACAGGGGCCTGCAGGGGTTCTCAGGCAGGTGACCATGTAACACAGGGGAAGGGCTGTGACCCGCTCCTGGGCTGCTGCTCCGAGGTGACGGGGGCAGAGAGGTGTCCAAGCCTGGCTGGCGGCTTCCAGACAACCCGAAGGCAGGGCCTAGAGCCCTAACCCAAGCCAGCAAGCCTGTGTACCACCGTCTCCGAAATCTAGGACAGTCTCCAAGCTTCCCCTGGGTCTCAGCCAGTCTCACTACCGCCAGGGACGGAAGGCAGAGGCCACAGCAGGGCCCCGCAGCAGCAGGAAGGGCCCCTCACTAGGGAAGAAAACCAGGAAAGGAAGGGGAAGGGGAAACAATGGAAGTCCCAAAGAGAGCAGCGGGCAGCAGAGGGCTGGACGAGAGGACACAGCACACGGGACGCAGCCCGTGGTGGGGGCAGCAGAGGGCTGGACAAGAGGACACGGCACAGGGGACGCAGCGCGTGGAGGGGGCAGCAGAGGGCTGGACGAGAGGACACGGCACACGGGACGCAGCGCGTGGAGGGGGCAGCAGAGGGCTGGACGAGAGGACACGGCACAGGGGACGCAGCGCGTGGAGGGGGCAGCAGAGGGCTGGACGAGAGGACACGGCACAGGGGACGCAGCGCGTGGAGGGGGCAGCAGAGGGCTGGACGAGAGGACACGGCACAGGGGACACAGCGCGTGGAGGGGGCAGCAGAGGGCTGGACGAGAGGACACGGCACAGGGGACGCAGCGCGTGGAGGGGGCAGCAGAGGGCTGGACGAGAGGACACGGCACAGGGGACGCAGCGCGTGGAGGGGGCAGCAGAGGGCTGGACGAGAGGACACGGCACAGGGGACGCAGCGCGTGGAGGGGGCAGCAGAGGGCTGGACGAGAGGACACGGCACAGGGGACGCAGCGCGTGGAGGGGGCAGCAGAGGGCTGGACGAGAGGACACGGCACACGGGACGCAGCGCGTGGAGGGGGCAGCAGAGGGCTGGACGAGAGGACACGGCACACGGGACGCAGCGCGTGGAGGGGGCAGCAGAGGGCTGGACGAGAGGACACGGCAAAGGGGATGCAGCGCGTGGAGGGGGCAGCAGAGGGCTGGACGAGAGGACACGGCACACGGGACGCAGTGTGTGGAGGGGGCAGCAGAAGCCTGGATGAGAGGACACGGCACAGGGGACGCAGCGCGTGGAGGGGGCAGCAGAGGGCTGGACGAGAGGACACGGCACACGGGACACAGCGCATGAAGGGGGCAGCAGAGGGTTGGACGAGAGGACACAGCACAGGGGACACAGCGCGTGGAGGGGGCAGCAGAGGGCTGGACGAGAGGACACGGCACACGGGACGCAGTGTGTGGAGGGGGCAGCAGAAGCCTGGATAAGAGGACACAGCACGCTGGACGCAGCACGTGGAGGGGGCAGCAGAGGGCTGGACGAGGGGACGTGGCACGCCGGACGCAGCACGTGGAGGGAGGCACAGGGCTTACAGCCATGGCGCACTCAGCACCACAGGGCACACAGCAGCCCCTAGGCCAGCGCAAAACCAAGACAGTCTCACTATGGGAATTCCAACCAGAAATGAATGACAACCAAGAAACCCTAAAAACACTTTCCAAAGGAAGGGGAGGGGCAAGTACTCAAAACCCCTTAAGAGCTGGAGCAGGTCAGGGGAGGGCAGGAGACAGGACAGGCCCGTGAGGGTTCCTACGCCTTCTCTTCCTCCTCCTCTTAACATGCGCTTGGCAGACAGACCCGGGATGCCCTGCCCCCAGGATCTGGAATCTGGTTGGGAAGGGAAGCCGGAGCCTGCCTGCCACCCTCACCCCCTAAGCCTCCCGGTCCCATACCACAGTCCTGCCCACTGGCCTGAGTCCCTTTAGAAGCGCAGAGCCCTGAGACACAACACAGCCAGGCGAGAGGTGCCCTCCGGCCTGGAGCCGTTCCTGAAGCTGTGCCCTCGGGGGACAGAATGTTGCTGTGTCTCCCCTACAGCCGCGTCAAAATCAGACTGGGAGGCTGATGCCAGGCCTGTGGATTTTCTGCAGAGTTTTCATTTCCTTTCTCCTTTCCTCTGGATGCAGCACCTCACAAGGAACACAAAGGATTAAAACAGAAACAATCTTGTATTTTAAGAAGATCCAAGATGTGACGCCCTTCCTTCATCACAGGTGTTCTGTAAGAGATGCTCACAAGTCCCTTTCACGGACAGGAAGACCGAGGCCCAGAGAGGCCAGCAATTGCTGCCCCAAGTCACAAAGGGTGAAGACGGAAGAGCCAAGACTTGAGTCCCAGCACACAGTGCACTGGAGAGGATGCTGCTGCGAAGGGACCGGGGTGGGCTGGGCAGGACGGAGAGGAAGGGGCTGAGCTGGACAGGACGGACGGAGAGCAAGGGGCCAGGCCAGACAGGACGGAGAGGAAGGGGCCGGGCCAGGCCGGACAGGACTGACGGAGAGGAAGGGGCTGGGCCACACAAGATGGACAGGAAGGGGCTGAGCTGGACAGGACGGAGAGGAAGGGGCCGAGCCAGACAGGACGGACAGAGAGGAAGGGGCCAGGCCAGACAGGACAGACAGAGAGGAAGGGGCTGGGCCGGACAGGACGGATGGAGAGGAAGGGGCTGGGCCGCACAAGATGGACAGGAAGGGGCTGAGCTGGACAGGATGGAGAGGAAGGGGCCAAGCCGGCCATGTCCTGTGCCTCACCCCCGACCTGGAAACTAGGAAAGCTCAACCAGGACTGCGCTTCCAGCCTGTGCGCCCCTAGGGAAAGAGGCCCTGACACAGAGGCCACAGCGCCAGCACCTGCCTGGGTCCCTGGCACCCCCCAACACACACTGGCACTAGTGCTTACCCCCAAGAGCAGCCACCACCCTAGGTACCCCTCCTTCCCCACCCAGGGTCTACACCCGCAGGGAAGCACCCCCCACCTCTGGTGTAACTCTGCTCATCGCCCTCTGGGCTGGGTACCTCGGCCACGTTCCCGACCTGTGGGTGGGGGGACTCCACAGGCCAGGTGCGTGGTGCTTCTGAGTAAATGGACCAGTGCAGGTGGTGCACTTGGCACGGTGCCCCACACCATCAACACGCAAGAAACACCAGCTGCCACCCCCATGACGGTTCCGAAGATTTGGTCAAAAACCTAATCGCAAGACTTCTGAGTAACACAGGGGGTTGAACATGTAAAAAATAGCGGGTAAAATCCCACTAAAAAACAGCAGAAACGGACCATTTTCTTTTTTCAAGGGATCAGCTACAGGGTACAAGAGGAAGGGCAGGGAAGGCAGCACCAGGACCACGGAGGAACCTGGAAGTGCAGGGACAGCAGGAAATGCCTCAGACCAAGAAGCCCAGCCCTCCCCTGGAGGGAGGAAACCCAGACTCCCCCTGATCCACAGGACAGGTCCCTAAAAAGCTCCAGATCTGTGGCACCAGAGAACTCTGGGGGGAGGGGCAGGGTAGGCCTAACCCAAGGAGCACTGGGGCAGGAGACAGGGCTGACTCTCCGAGGTGCTCAGCAGAGGCCCTGGAAGGCAGGCAGCCACACTGACGATGCAGGGAGGGCACCAGGCATGGCATGGCGCTCCTGCAGTCCCGGCTACCCAGGAGGCTGAGGCAGGAGAAGCACTTGAGACCCGGAGTTCAAGTCCAGCCTGGGTAACACAGCAAGACCCCAGGTCTTTAAACACACACACACACACACACACACACACACACACACACACACACACACACGGAGAACATCCACCCCCACTCCTCCACCCCCCACTAAAAGAAAGCTATCACTAAAATCCTTAGATAAGAAAAGCTACTGAAAGTACTGCATGAGAATGAGATGCTACAAAAGGAACACTCAGAACAAAACAGAGCTCATGGAAACCAAAATCAGAAACCAAGTACTTAACAGAAGTGTTGAAATATAAAGTTAAGAAAACTAAGACTACTGAGGATAAAGGAAAGAACCTGCAGGTGAGAAACAGCCGTCCATAAAAATCAGGAATCACTACTGACATACAATTCTACAACACATAAAACTAATCCATGGTGGAAAAGTATCAGCCTGCAGTTGCCACGGTCTGGGTGGGGAAGGGTGGCACTGCTGTGACGGAACTCTCTGGGGCCATAATGGGAGAACACATTTGTCAAAACTCGTTAAATGATCCTCTTAAGACCTGTGCCCTTCACTGAATGTAAACCTTACCTTTGAAAGAAGAATCATAAACTAATAAGAATATGCCTGAAAAGTGTTTGGGGCAAAGGATACTGATGTCTGCAACTGACCTGAAATGCAGCAAGACGAGTAAGCTGGACGGGGAGGGGAAGGAAAGGGTAAGTAAGCTGGACGGGGAGGGGAAGGGAAGGGTAAGTAAGCTGGATGGCGAGGGGAAGGGAAGGGTAAGTAAGCTGGACGGGGAGGGGAAGGGAAGGGTAAGTAAGCTGGACGGGGAGGGGAAGGGAAGGGTAAGTAAGCTGGATGGCGAGGGGAAGGGAAGGGTAAGTAAGCTGGAGGGGAGGGGAAGGGAAGGGTAAGTAAGCTGGACGGGGAGGGGAAGGGAAGGGTAAGTAAGCTGGACGGGGAGGGGAAGGGAAGGGTAAGTAAGCTGGACGGCGAGGGGAAGAGAAGGGTATGTAAGCTGGACGGGGAGGGGAGGGGAGGGGAAGGGAAAGGTAAGTAAGCTGGACGGGGAGGGGAAGGGAAGGGTATGTAAGCTGGACGGGGAGGGGAAGGGAATGATAAGTAAGCTGGACGGCGAGGGGAAGGGAAGGGTACGTAAGCTGGACGGGGAGGGGAGGGGAGGGGAAGGGAAGGTTAAGTAAGCTGGACGGGGAGGGGAAGGGAAGGGTAAGTAAGCTGGACGGGGAGGTGAAGGGAAGGGTAAGTAAGCTGGACGGGGAGGGGAAGGGAAGGGTAAGTAAGCTGGATGGCGAAGGGAAGGGTAAGTAAGCTGGACGGGGAGGGGAAGGGAAGGGTATGTAAGCTGGATGGGGAGGGGAAAGGAAGGGTATATAAGCTGGACGGGGAGGGGAAGGGAATGGTAAGTAAGCTGGATGGCAAGGGGAAGGGAAGGGTACGTAAGCTGGATGGGGAGGGGAAGGGAAGGGTAAGTAAGCTGGACGGGGAGGGGAAGGGAAGGGTAAGTAAGCTGGACGGGGAGGGGAAGGGAAGGGTAAGTAAGCTGGACGGGGAGGGGAAGGGAAGGGTAAGTAAGCTGGACGGCGAGGGGAAGGGAAGGGTAAGTAAGCTGGACGGGGAGGGGAAGGGAAGGGTAAGTAAGCTGGACGGCGAGGGGAAGGGAAGGGTACGTAAGCCGGACGGGGAGGGGAGGGGAGGGGAAGGGAAGGGTAAGTAAGCTGGACGGGGAGGGGAAGGGAAGGGTAAGTAAGCTGGACGGGGAGGTGAAGGGAAGGGTAAGTAAGCTGGACGGGGAGGGGAAGGGAAGGGGAAGTAAGCTGGATGGCGAAGGGAAGGGTAAGTAAGCTGGACGGGGAGGGGAAGGGAAGGGTATGTAAGCTGGATGGGGAGGGGAAAGGAAGGGTATATAAGCTGGACGGGGAGGGGAAGGGAATGATAAGTAAGCTGAATGGCGAGGGGAAGGGAAGGGTACGTAAGCTGGACAGGGAGGGGAGGGGAGGGGAAGGGAAGGGTAAGTAAGCTGGACGGGGAGGGGAAGGGAAAGGTAAGCAAGCTGCACAGGGAGGGGAGGGGAAGGGAAGGGAACGCAGACAGCTGTGTTAACTGGAGAACCCCACCGTTGGGTATATGAGAGTTCACTGGGGCATCCTTACAACTTGTCTGTATTTTGAAAATTTTCACACTAAAATGTTAAGAGAGAAAGAATCAGGAATCAGAATGGCATCAAGGTTCTCAACCACAGTACTAGAAGCTAGAGAAAATGGAGAACACTTGCGGCCGGGTGCGGTGGCTCACGCCTGTAATCCTAGCACTTTGGGAGGCCGAGGCAGGCGGATCACGAGGTCAGGAGATCGAGACCATCCTGGCTAACACGGTGAAACCCCGTCTCTACTAAAAATACAAAAAATCAGCCGGACGTGGTGGAGGGCGCCTGTAGTCCCAGCTACTTGGGAGGCTGAGGCAAGAGAATGGCGTGAACCTGGGAGGCGGAGTTTGCAGTGAGCCGAGATCGCGCCACTGCACTCCAGCCTGGGTGACAGAGCGAGATTCCGTCTCAAAAAAAAAAAAAGAAAGAAAGAAAATGAAGAACACTTGCAAAAATCTGAAGGTAAATGATTTCTGGCCTGAAATTCTAGACTCAGCCAAACTATCAGTGAGGTTGAAGAGTACATAAAAACATTTTCAATAATTCAAGACCTCCAAAAAAATCTCTCTTGCACTTTCTCAAGAGCCTATAAAAGGTGTGTGCCTCATGTCAAACTAAATGATTAACTCAAGAGAAAGACGACATGGGATCCGAGCAGCAGGCCTTCCAGTGCAAGAGAGAGGCAGGCAAAACCCCCTGGATGACGGGGAAGGCAGACATGGGAGCAGAAGGGGCAAAGAGAGGCAAATTCCCATCTTCCATGAAGGGAAGCCACCAAACAACACCTCGACCAGGAGTGGAGAAGGGAGAGAGGGGGAGAGAGGGCACAGAACCACCAACAGATCAGTAAGGCTGGAATCGAGGAGGTAAACACCCAGCCAGGCGCTGGGATAAGCTCCCTCCCTGCCGTCTCAGCTCCCAAGGAGGACCAGGGACAGAGACTCTCAGGAGCAGGGTAGAGGGTGGAAGGTACACAGATTCTCAAAGGCCTCACTGGACCCTCCATGGCAAGGGTCAGAACACTCAGCTTAGGAAAGGCCAAAGTGGGGCTTCTGGGCAGAGGGAGTCGTAGCGCAGACACCTGGCACTCCTGCCGCTGAGGGGTGGAGCCCTCGGCTCCCGCCTTGCATCTGGGCAGCACGAGGCTGCCTCAGCAGAGAAAGGCGACAGAAGGGACACCCTGACAATCTGCAGCCCAGCCTTCTGGAGGACTGGAACCTTCCGCCTTGCTCTCTTGAAGTCCTGAGCCATCATACAGCTGACCACCCTGCTAGGGAGGCCTCTGAAGTGCTACTAAGTGAGGATGAGGTTCCAGCTGATCTCAGGATTCCAGCTGCCCCTCCAGGACAGAAGGCAGGTGAGTGAAGCTGTCCTGGACCCTCCAGACCAGTCACCTGCCAGCTTTCTCCCACTGAGCCACCCCAGTCAGTATCCATGAAACAGAAGCAGCACTCGGCCAGGCCCTCCACAAACTCCTGACACAATATATCCTAAGACGTAATAAAACGGTGCTTGTTTTAAAAGTTTGGGATAGTTTGCTATCCAGGAATAGGTAAGAGGGACAGGGAACTGCTGTTTTTTGTCGTAAGACTTACATAACTCTTTCTGACTTCATAAAGTATATGGATGTCTCAATGGACAAAAGCCACCAAAAAAAATTTTAAGGTATTAAACCATCCTAGGCAACATGGCAAAACTCTGTCTCTACAAAAAATTCTCCAGGCATAGTGACCGTGCCTGTAGTCCCAGCTACTGGGGAGGCTGAGGCGGGAGGATCACTCAAGTCCAGGAGGTTGAGGCTACAGTGAACCATGATCGCACCACTGCACTCCAGCTTGGGTGACAGGGCAAGACCCTGTCTCAAAAGAAAAAAAAAAAAAAGGAATTAAATATAAAAGTAAACGCAAAGCCATGTAAAATCTTAAGTCTTAAGGAAAAAAATAAACAACAAAAACAAAAAAACAGACCGGGTGCAGTGGCTCACACCTGTAATCCCAGCACTTTGGGAGGCCGACGTGGGTGGATCACAAGGTCAGGAGATCAAGACCATCCTGGCTAACACGGTGAAACCCCATCTCTACTAAAAATACAAAAAATTAGCCAGGCGTGGTGGCAGGCGCCTGTAGTCCCAGCTACTCGGGAGGCTGAGGCAGGAGAAACGCAGTGAGCCAAGATCATGCCATTGCACTCCAGCCTGGGCAACAACAGTGAAACTCTGTCTCAAAAAAAAAAAACAGTATGTCTGTCCTGGCCAGCTTGTCCCTATGCCACAGCCCTGCAGCCTCTGCCCTGCAGCCTCAGGCTCATCCAAGGGCCTGACACCAGCTCATCCCACCTCCTTTCCCAGTCCTCAAACCGACACCACACGCCAGCTTTCGCTACAGCTGGGGTGCGGCCTCCGATTAAGCAAGCAAGCAGTTTTGGTGGGGGGGGTGTGGAGGTAAAAACTGGCCCCCAAGTTAAGTGCCTCTGCAATTTAAAGTGGGGGGAGGGTGGTTTGCGGGAGTGCACAGCTGGCCCCCTCCCCCGCACCCACACACCCTGCTCCGCAGCTCTTGCGGTGCCTGGTGTCGGGCAAGCTCCGGCAGGTCCCTGCAGCCAGGCTCTGGGATAAGCTCCCTCCCTGCCGGCTCAGCTCCTGAGGAGGACCAGGGACAGAGACTCTCAGGAGCAGGGTAGAGGGTGGAAGGTCCACAGATCCTCAAAGGCCTCACTGGACCTCATGGCAAGGACGCCATGAATACTGTGCCTCCCAGGGTATGCGTGCATGAGAATCAATCCAAGTGTTTGCCTCCTGCGTACACATGCTCAAGTTCTAAAGGAAAGTCTCACATGTCTTTATCATGACGCCAAATATTCATCGGGTGTGATTCTGATGAATATAGTAATCTCTATTCTAACTGCGGACACATTGAAAGCCCTCCGACATATGGCCGTCCAGGCAGCACTGACACCGCACTCACAGACGGTGAGTCTGGAGACAGCACTGGGAGATACTTGCTCGCGGGGTCCAGTGCTGGGGAGGCTGCCCGCAGCAGCTCGGTGGGTGCAAACACATGAATCGTAGCTGCGGGCAGGAGGAATATCAGGTGCATCTCTACGCCCCGAGGGCTCAACTCCTACACTTAAATCCCTCCCACTGGAACAGCAGGCTCCAGTTTCACCCAGCAAGCGTGAGAACAGGTACTGCTTCCTGAGCACCGCCAGCCACCGGCACCAAGACCGGCCACATCCCAGCACTCCTACCTCTGGTAAGTACTTACTATTTCTCTTCAAATTCAAGTTTTATTTTAAAACTCTTCTCAGACGTATGTAAAATACCCAGCTGAACGCAGCGTTTGCTCCGTGTCTGCTCTGCCTTGCTCTGGGCTCCGAGGATTACTCAGGACCCAGCAGGTGCATGGCTGGGATGCAGACCACGATTACAAAACTTCTAATGAGGCTGACACTTTATTCTAAGAACATGAACAAGCTTATCTGGAAATTAACTCCTTGTTCTGCCCTAAAATTCATAAAAGTTAAACCAACACAAATTCATATTATTGCTTAACTGCTCCTAACCTCAAAAACAAACTACAATAAATGCTAACAAGAGGTAAGGGTCATATATATGTGTGGTGTATGTACATTAGGCTGAATTTAGGGTTATATATGTGTGGTGTATGTACATTAGGGCTGAATTTAGGGTTATATATATGTGTGGTGTATGTACATCAGGGTGAATTTAGGGTTATATATGTGTGGTGTATGTACATTAGGCTGAATTTAGGGTTATATATGTGTGGTGTATGTACATTAGGGCTGAATTTAGGGTTATATATATGTGTGGTGTATGTACATTAGGCTGAATTTAGGGTTATATATATGTGTGTGTGGTATATGTACATTAGGCTGAATTTAGGGTTATATATGTGTGGTATAAGTACATCAGGCTGAATTTAGGGTTATATATATGTGTGGTGTATATACATTAGACACAGCTGAATTTAGGGTTATATGTGTGTGGTGTATGCACATTAGACAGTGCCGAATTTACTATCTAGTTTAACTTTTAATAGTTTTAAAGTTTAAAATAAGTACATAAGCTTACATAAAGTTTAAAATTGGGCATAAGCTTTCGAAAACAAAACCAAACCAAAGGGGTTAAGTTTCTGTTTGGTTGTTAAGGTCTTCTGTACATATAGACACAGACACAAAAGGGTTTTTTTCCTTATATGAAATTTCTCATAAACCTGATTTGGAGGAGAACAATTACTGACCAAGCACAGCCCGTCCACATCTGTGCCCCTAATTTTCACCGCGCATTAGCAAAGGCCTTCCAGCATTTCTGACCGGAGTTTCAGGATGAGGCGGCGACTGTAAAGTGGTGAGCGTTTGTTTACGAGCTCAGGTCTGTAACTCGGGATCTCCTGCTGAAACTAGAATTAAGAGCCCCTGGTTGTTTTTCTGGATCCATTCTTCCAAATTACATTCCCAAAGACTGTCTTTTCCCCAGGTCTTGGTTGTCCTGAGGTTTATCTTTCATTTTAAAGAACCGAAAGGCTGGGAGGGAGTGGCAGTCAATCACTGGAGAAGCTCAATTGGAGTAAAACTCACAAATCTCGTTCTTGCGACATCACAGTGGGTAGGCGACAATGGTGTGTCCTTGAGTTATGCAACAACGCCACATCACAATATTGTAATTACAGCATGCCCTTCACAATGCTCCAGCCGGGCAGGCTCCTTGCCAGACAGCTGGACACCACCAAAAGGAACATTACAGCCCAGTCTCAGGGCACAGGTTAGGACACATGACGAGCATAGTTACCCAGCCTGTCACAGAAACGTCCCGTAAAGTTAAACTGTAATTACTTCCGCTGTGTCCTATCAAAGTTGTTTTTTTAAGAACTCTTTCTCTTATTTTTCAAAGTTCAAACTCCTTAGAAGCTTGTTAAGCATCCCAACTTCTCACTATTACCCTAACAACTGTCTGCTGCATTAACTGTCCACACTTAGGAACCTTTGGAAAGACAGTATGTTGGCAATTTAGCCACAACCCCATGGCCAACCGAAACCACTCACTCTTCAAAGCACTGTCTGTGTGGGCAGCTACGCCCCAACACCCGGCCCAGTGCACGTTGAGCAGGAAGAGAAGCGAGCTCTCAGCTCGGCGCACTTTCCAGAAGCCAAGTGCATTGGCTGAGCACACAACATTTAAAATATTTAGAAAGGCACAGAGTGGCATCTGTAAATATGGCAAGAAAAGCCTGGTGAAAGCTCAGCTGGATCCTGAGCATGTCTGAAGCCACTGCACCCCACTGTTCTTACGCCCTTTAGTGTAGACACTGTCTACATTGGCTGCTTGATCTGAAATAACTTGGAGAAAGAAGGCTTTGTGCCAGGCCAGGCTCGGAGGAGGTGTGTTGGAGAAGAGGGCACACACTAGCCAGCAGCAGTCAGGGAAGACTCTGCATAGGTATTTCAGTAACAGCCACCTTTGATCCAGATCTGGAAGCTCTGTGGCATGTCCACCCTGCGAATGCTTCCTGCCGATCCAGTGGGAAATGAGAGGAGGGTGAAACCCTCCTTCAGGATCACACCGAGGTCTTCACTGTAAAACACGCTAGCACTGCAGTTCTCAAATGAAAGCAGATAATGAACGAGACTCTGCTTTATTAACAGACAGACAGACAGCTCTCCGGGCATGTTATTAACTAAAATGGAAACACACCTCCCCCAGGAGAGAAAGACGCTCCGCACTTCTTTATCGCCTCTAGAGAAAAACTGCACCTCCAAATTACTGTAAACAGCTAGATTTCTGGGTTACACTGTTTGGGCAATGACATACTCTTTTGGGAATATTTAACACCAGCAGCTGCCAGAGTACAAAGTCGGGCTGGTAGAAACTGACCACACAGAGACTATTTCAAACGCTGTGCCCACAGACAGCTGTGACAGCCTGAGGTACTGGCCGTCGGGTTTGGTTTCTTCATCCTTATAAACCTCACTTAAGCAGGACACAGAACTCACAGGCTGACATCATCATCATTTGAAAGCTTACCAAAGCAACAATGTTATCCCACTTACTTCTCTGACACTATTGTAGTTTTACACATCAGGTGACCCACGCCCGGCTTACAACTGAAGCAGCTGTGCTCCCTGTTTTAATTAGCAAATTGTGCAAGCCTGAGAGGTCGGTTTATCCAAGGTTACTAAAACCACTGCCTGAGACTCCATATCGACACCAATTCCCTTCGAGCAATTAAGCTCCAAACACTCTCACCACCAGGGGCTTCCTCCCTGCCACACCCGCTTACGTGAACTAACTGATCAAAGAACAAAAGGGCAAATCGTTCAAAACTTCACACCATAACATCTGACTAGAAAACAGACATATTCATATAAAAGCAATTATTTCCCTAATTACTATTTTGGGCAACAGCAGAGCTTACACGTAACCTGCCTGTTGTAAAGCTTTTGAGAAAATCTAACCAACACAGGTTTTGTGGGGTTGTTTTTTGGTTTTTTTTTTTTTTTTTTTTTGCCTAAAATTATCAGCAATGTGAAATAATGCTGCTTCGAAAACTGAAGTCCTCATTTTCTTAAATCCTGAGGGAATCATTTGCTCCTCTGAGCGCTTGTGTTTCAGGCGCTAGAGGTATCAGCAATGTGAAATAATGCGGCTTCGAAAACTGAAGTCCTCAACTTTCTTAAATCCTGAGGGAATCATCTGCTCCTCTGAGGGCTTGTGTTTCAGGTGCTAGAGGCGGCGTTTCGGTCTCGCGAGGACGCAGCTCTCACTTGATGAACATTTTGCAACTGTCATCGTTTCGATCCTGATGCTTCCAGCTAGTGATGAAATCATCAGTTTTCAGATCCCTGCCGTAACACATCCTATACAATCATGGGAACCTGACTTGCAGAGGTTCTCACGCCTTCAGAACCAGGGAGCGCGGCGAGGCATGCCGGCACAGGCCCCACTGACTGAGCTGGCTGGCCCAGCGTTTGGCTGGAACCAGGCACCCGGCTTCTCTACTTCCTGAAGGGAGGCAGGGAAACTGCTTTCATCACCCAGAGCAGGTCTGCCCCACACGGTAGGGACTGAGCCCATAAAGAATTATTTCACGTTCTTTCTTCTAATAGGGGGAAATTAGAAAGACAGAGCTATCATTACGTGTTTCATTTGCTTGGCCTTGACCCGGTGCCTTGTAGCTTCTGTGGCAGCCCACGGTGGGAGACGGGTGCTGAGCGCGGGGTCTGAGCCCAGGGTGTCACCCGACACCCTCCCTGGTTGTAGGGTAACAAACATCTTGTCCTCATCCAAACCGTGCCTCGCTGTCCCTGCTACACAGAAACTCATCACAGCGAAGGTGGCAGGTCAGCAGAGCCCCTTTTCTACCCAAACCACTTCTTAGTAAATAAATGTCTTAAAGAACTTAAAGTATGTTAATAGAGGCAGTTTGTAGGGGGAAGGGTGGTTGTGTTTTTAAGAATTATAAATAAATGAGCCAGGCACGGTGGCTCATGCCTGTAATCCCAGCACTTTGGGAGGCTGAGGCGGGCGGATCGCCTGAGGTCAGGAGTTCAAGACCAGCCGGGCCAACATAGTGAAACCCCGTCTCTACTAAAATTACAAAAAAATTAGCTGGGCATGGTGGTAGGCACCTGTAATCCCAGCTACTAGGGAGGCTGAGGCAGGAGAATCTCTTGAACCCAGGAGGCAGAGGTTGCAGTGAACCGAGATCGCACCACTGCCCTCCAGCCTGGGCAACAAGACCAAAACTCCGTCTCAAAAAAGAAAGAAAGAAAGAAATATGAATAAATCAGTAGAGAAACCAGTTTGCTGAGAACAAAATCAGAGCACTTCCCCAGAGTTCGGGGCAGCCATATGAAAGCCCAGCCACCACCCCTGGCCCCTGGCGTGTGGGAGGAAGGACACAGGTGCAGGGAGGAGAGGTGGCGCCTTGCTTCAGGGACAGCTGCCTCCTAGGCTCCCACACACATTGCTCTATTTTCAAGGGGCGGCTTTTCACTTGACTTTTAGCCACCCTGATGTCTACACATAAAACCTCGCAGACTCAAGAATGGGCACATCTGCCCATTCCTTAAAAAAAATACTGCAGTTGAAACAGTTTTCTTAAGTCATTTCCATTTAGCTTTTTTTTGAGGCAGGGTCTCATTCTGTTGCCCACCAGGCTGCAGTGCGGTGGTGGGATGACAGCTCCCTGCAGCCTCAATCTCCTGGGCTCAAGGGATCCTCCCACCTCGGCCTCCCAAAGTGCTGGGATTACAGGCATGAGCCACGGCCCCCAGCCCTCCATTTAACTTTACTTTAATGTATTTTTTTTTTTTATTATACTTTAAGTTCCAGGACACAAGTGCAGAACGTGTAGGTTACACAGGTAAATGTGTGCCATGGTGGTTTACTGTACCCATCAACCCATCATCTAGGTTTTAAGCCCTGCATGCATTAGCTATTTGTCTTAATGCTCTCCCTCCCCCCGACCCCCACCCCTAGACAGGCCCTGGTGTGTGATGTTCCCCTCCCTGTGTCCATGTGTTCTCACTGTTCAGCTCCCACTTATGGGTGAGACCACGCACGTTTGGTTTTCTCTTCCTGCGTTAGTTTGCTGAGGATGCTGGCTTCCAGCTCCATCCACTTCCCTGCGAAGGACATGATCGCGTTCCTTTTCATGGCTGCACAGTATTCCATGGTGTGTATGTGCCGCATTTTCTTCATTCGGTCTGTCACTGATGGGCATTTGGGTCATTTAACTTTAGTTTTCAGCTGTTTGAAAACATGTAGACCCCAAAGACCTTTTCCTTTTTACATTTTTAATACAAATTAAAGTGCTCAGCCTTGACCCACTGCACCTGCACCCCATCTCCCACTCACCCTGTCTCCCAGGCACAGGTGCTGCTCGAGTCGCTCCAGGCCCAGCTGCCAGGTGGACAGTCCCAGACTCTCAAAGCCTTTGTTCTGGGACGGGTGCAGTGGCTCACGCCTCTAATCCCAGCACTTTGGGAGGCTGAGGCAGGTGGATCACGTGAGGTCAGGAGCTCGAGACCAGCCTGGCCAACGTGGCAAAACCCCGTCTCTACTAAAAATACAAAAAAAATTAGCTGGGCGTGGTGGTGGGCGCCTGTAATTCCAGCTACTCAGGAGGCTGAGGCAGGAGAATCGCTTGAACCCGGGAGGCGGAGGTTGCAGTGAGCTGAGATTGCGCCATGGCACTCCAGCCTGGGCAACAAGAGAGAAACTCCGTCTCAAAAAAAAAAACAGCCTTTGTTCTCAGCCTTGGGCGTGCGGCACAGCCTCTGAAGGAAACCTGGGGCTGGTAAGGGGGACACAGAGACCCTCTGGAAGAATCCAAAAGAGCAGGCCAGCTCTGACATCACACACACAGCCTCTGGTGGGTCCCAGGACCTAAGCGGGTGTGGCCAGAGGGCTGAACCCACTCCCTAAAGGTTAAGGGCCAGGACAGCTTCCTCCCATGACCCAACCATCTCTAAAGCGGATACTACTCACTCTGGTCTCCTCTCGGGCAGGAGTGTGGCAAAGCTTTGGTTCTTCCATTTGGAGGTGCACCTGGACGGGCAGGCGCTGCTGGCCATGCCTCCTGGCCAGCAGGAACCGGGTGACCGTGAAAGCATGTCTCACAATGCTGCTGTCACTCACAGGATGTACAAATTCACCAACAGTATTTCAACCATTTAAGTCAACATAAATATAGCATTTGTATTCATATCTGAGACAACATAAATGCTACTTAATGATAAAGCTGACTTTAGAAGCAGTAGGGTAGAGTCTTGTGTTCGAATGTTCTTCATTTTTAAACAAGCACACTAGAATACACCAACGACGTGGCTAAAGTGGGCAGAAACTGCCACGAGTGCTTAGGGATCGGCCCCAGGGGAGGCAGCAGCATCCATGGTCTTGGGTTCTACAGACCGACGGCAGGGGCGCACAGCACTTGGGAGAGCTCCCAGCCAGCAGGTAGGAGCAAGCAGACGGTGGCCAGCCCATGCTTTGTGTAAAAGTGAGGGGGCACTCTGCGACTGTGGGGTACACGTTAAGGGGAAACGGCCACAAACCCCTTTGTATTTCACGTGAGAGTGTGGCCGATCACACACCCACTGCTTCAAGCGTGTAACCCCCAAGCAGAGTCGGGCAGCCCTGGGACAGTGCTCTGTCCAGACCCTGGGAGGGGGCTCGGTGTCCTCAGCCCCCGGCAGGGTGCTCTCGAGGAAAGGTCCAGGTCACGGGATAAAAGTTCCCAAAACTCAAAGGCTTACAGGCATTCTCAGAACAGACACTCAACGCACCACACACCACACTCCACCTCTAGGCCCCGAGGTGACTCTTTCAGATCAGACTCAGAAAACAGAAAACACAGTGGGGAGTCAGCAGCCAGGTTACCAAGGGTAGGGCAGGGCTGCTTCTGTGACCGGCAGCTGCTCCCCTCAGGAGCAGGCAGTTTCAGCCCTTCAGGGGCTCTGCTTCAGGGATCCTGTGGCACTGTGGCGAGCCGAGGCCGGCTTCTCGCCGACCCCTCACTCGCTGTCCTGACACCAAGACTGCTCTTTATTACAGCTCCCGGCCGCCAGATGACGGAGGCTCTCGCCAGACCCTCAGCACGCAGAGCTGGCTTCTGATAGAAGTGCTCGGGAAAGAAAGCAAAGCGGGAGGTGCCTCTTTAGAAACCACGAAGTGCACGCAGCGTCGACAGTGATCACGCCACCTGGACAGCCAGAGTCCGAGGCATAAGGAGGAAAATGAGTCTCCTCAAAGAGCGGAAGCCAAAAAAGCCACATTACATCCCCAGGCCTCCAGGAAAGCCCTTCAAGTATAAATGTTTCCAATGTCCCTTTACTTGCAATGAGAAGTCACATCTTTTTAATCACATGAAGTATGGTCTTTGTAAAAACTCGATTACTTTAGTATCAGAGCAGGATCGAGTTCCCAAGTGCCCTAAATCTAACTCACTAGACCCCAAGCAAACCAACCAGCCCGATGCCACGGCAAAGCCAGCCTCTTCCAAGTCTGTCGCAAATGGACTCTCTGCTTTCGACTCGAAGCTTCAGCACAGCTCTGCCAGGGAAGACATCAAGGAAAACCTGGAGCTGCAAGCCCGGGGAACCCACAGGTGCCTGGGACAGAAGCCAGCCCTCCACGGGGCATCACCCTGCAAGAGCCCAGCTCCGGAAACCGCCCTCGGTGCCCAGCCTGCTCTGGAAGGCGCAGCTCGGCCTTCTGCATTTGTTCCAGTCGGCGAGCACAGACTCAAGGGGCCAGACAACGCCGAGGCGCCCGAGACCCTGGCTTTACACAACCCCACTGCCAAGGCCGCGTCTTTCCACACCAAGTCGGCCTTCCACGCTCCTGGCTACCCCTGGAAAGCCGGCTCACCTTTCCTTCCACCAGAGTTTCCACATAAAATCTCATCTACAAAGGGGCTTGGGGCCATTTCCCCTTACATGCACCCCACAATCCCAGAGTACCCACCTCACTTTTACACGGAGCACGGGCTGCCCACCATCTACTCGCCTTACCTGCTAGCTGGGAGCTCGCCCGAGTGTGACGCACCCCTGCTGTCAGTCTACGGAACCCAAGACCCGAGACACTTCCTGCCTCACCCGGGGCCGATCCCTAAGCACCTGGCTCCATCTCCAGCCACATACGATCACTACAGGTTTTTCCAGCAATATCCCTCTAACCTGCCGATTCCTTACGGATTTTACAGGCCAGAGTCTGCATTTTCCTCCTATGGTCTCAGACTCCCACCTGTCACTGGCCTCACCCGAGATCAGAGCTCTCACCTGCTTGAAGAAGCCACCCTGGTCTATCCAGCCTTGAGTCCTTCCAGGTTAAACCCTTTGGACCCCAACAGAAAACACGTCGAGTTCGAAAGTCCAATTCCTGAGGCTAAAGACTCCTCCAAGGCTGGGCAGAGAGACACGGAAGGGTCCAAAATGAGCCCCCGCGCAGGGAGCGCAGCCACGGGCTCCCCAGGGAGGCCGAGCCCCACCGACTTCATGCAGACGAGCCAGACCTGCGAAGGCCTGTACGACCTCTCCAACAAGGCGGCCTCCAGCGCACTGGGAAGACTCTACCCGCCAGAGCAAAGCCTCACAGCCTTCAGGCCTGTTAAGAAAAGCACAGAATGCCTACCTGCCCAGGCTGCTGAGACCACAGCAGAGTCTCCAATAAGGTAAGAAAATGTCATTTTCAAAACCTCCAAGGGAATGTTTCTGGTTGGGTTCCATCAGCCAGGCTTATACTTGCTCAAACTGCTTCACGCAGTTGCTTTTCTAAGCAAGCTCCTACTAAGTTTTTTCTTGGCTTCTTCTAGCCTCAATGTTGTGAACGGAGACCCTCCTGCTCCGACCGGAAGCACCTCTCTCGTCTCGGAGGCCGCGCCTTCCAGTCCAGACGACAGCTCCGGGATGGGCCCCCTCAACCTCTCCAAGAAATCAGAGATAAACCTGGCAGCCACCCACGAACCCATGTACCAAGGCAGCCCCCAGGCGGAAACCGCCAGCTTCTCAGAGCTGCAGGACCTTCCACTCAATCTCTCGGTGAAGGACCCCTGTAACGCCCAGGCTCCGAGGCCTGCCTTCCCCGGTCGACTACGAGCTGCAGAACCTGCTGCTGCTGTTCCACAGAAGACTGGGACAGAAGGTTCTGAGGATGGGCCCAGCCACCCTGAGACCAAGCCAGGCAGCCTCGACGGTGACGGGGCCCCACCCACAGGCCCCGGCGAGGAGGCTCCAGACGCACGTGCAGTGGACAGCAGCGAGGAGCAGAAGCAGACGGCAGCCGTGGCCCTGTGCCAGCTGGCGGCCTACAGCCCCAGGAACATCCGGGTGGGCGATGGGGATGCTGCGGCCCCGGAACCTGCCTGCCAGAAAGACACACCCACACTGAGCTCCATGGAGGGCCAAGAGGCCCAGTGTGACCTCAGACCCAAAGGACAAAAGAGGACAAGTCTAAGGGATGCTGGAAAATCCCAGCAAGGAGCTAAGAAGGCGAAGCTGCAGGACACGGCCAGAGTGTTCACACTACGAAGGAGGGCCCGGGTGTCCTAACGCCGGGTTCACACGTGTGTTCACAGAGCTACGGCCACACACACGCCTTCCAAGGTGGCAAGCTACAACACCTCTGAACTGGCACTTTCACATTTTTACAAATGCAGCTTCTTCTTCTCAAAAAAACAAACAAACAAAAAAAAACCTCCAATTCAGTTTTTATAAATATTAAGCATGAATATTAAAAGGTGCTTCTACTTTTGGTTGTAAAAACACCTGAATGACTCTAAGACTGATATGTATTTTCAAGTCTAAGCTGTCTTACAGAAGATCTTTTATAAATGTTTCCTTATAAATATCTTACCATTACAACAAATTGTTTTAACTGTTTTTCTATTAGCTCTAGCTGCATATTTGAGGTAAATGACAATTACTGAAAAAATGTCAGAAAAAACATTTTCAGTACTAACATTAAAGTGCCATATGTAAGAAAGAAAAATGTGATTTGTATAACTAAATAACACACAAACATCAAGAGGCTATTTATACAAATAATTTATTTCCACTAGGGAAAGTGCATTACTGGTGAAGGTATTATCAATTTATTCTACTTGCTTATAATGTTACAGTGAATGTTCTGGCTTACTCTGCCTCACTTTCCATTCCCCAAAATGATGTGTATGTTGCTAATTTTCCAATAAACTCATATGAACCATAAGGAAACATATAATGCAAATAAACATAAATCTATGTTATCCTTTAGAATATTTTGCCGTAACAGTCAATGAAAAAGAGCCGATAGCTGTGGCAGCAATTAACCTGTGAACGGGTGCGTGTATGCACATTCAATTGTGTGGGTGTACACGTGTGCTGTGTGGGGGGTGTGTGCACATTCGCCCATGGGGGTGTGCATGTCTGCGAGTGCGTGTGGGTGTCTGCTTGTGCATGTCTGCAGATGCACGTGCACATTTGATGGTGTGGATGTGTGCGTGTGCACGTCTGCGGGTGTGGGTGTGCGCTTGTGCATCTCTGCAGGTGTGTGCACATTCTATTGTGTGGGTGTGCACGTGTGCATATCTGTGGGGGTGCGCATTCAATTGTGTGGGTGTGCGTGTGTGCTGTGGGTGTGTGCGCATTCGATCCTGTGGGTGTGCGTGTGTGCATATCTGCGGGGGTGTGTACACGTGATTGTGGGGGTGGGCACACGTGATTGTGTGGGTATGCACGTGTGCATATCCGTGGGGGGCATGCACACTCGATTGTGTAGGTGTGCATGTGTACATACCTGCGGGTGTGTACACATTTGTGTTAGTGTGCATGTGTACATATGTGGGAGGGGTGTGCACATCTGATTAGGCGTGCACATTCGATCCTGTGGGTGTGCACATGTGCATATCTGTGTGGGGGGTGCACATCTGATTAGATGTGTGTGTGTGCATCTCTGGGTGTGTGCACAATCATGTGAGTGCATGCGCATTATGTATGGGTGTGTGCACACTCGATTCTGTGGGTGTGCATGTGTACATATCTGCAGGTGTGTGCGCATTCGATTGTGCGGGGGTGCATGTGTGCGTACCTGCGGGTGTGTGTGCATTCAATTGTGTGGGTGTGCACGTGTGCCTGTGGGGGTGTGTGTGCATTCAATTGTGTGGGTGTGCACATGAGCATATCTGTGGGGGAGCACATTCAGTCGTGTGGGTGTCCACGTGTACATATCTGCGGGTGTGTGTGCGTTCGACTGGGTGTGCATGTGTGTATCTGTGAGTGTATGCACATTCAATCGTGTGGGTGTCCACGTGCTCATATCTATGGGGGTGTGTGTGCATTAGATTGTGTGGGTGTGCATGTGTGCCTGTGGGGGGTGTGTGTGCATTCAATTGTGTGGGTGTGCACATGAGCATATCTGTGGGGGAGCGCATTCAATCGTGTGGGTGTCCACGTGTGCATATCTGCGGGTGTGTGCATTCGATTGTACGGGTGTGCACGTGTATCTGTGGGTGTATGCACATTCGATTGTGTGGGTGTGTGCGTGTGCTATCTGTGGGGGCAGGTGTGCACATTCGATTGGGTGTACACGTGTCAAGGTGCATGTGTCAGTGTGCACATGTACACCTGTGTATGCACTTCTGCATCTGTGCATGTGTGTGAGCGTGCATGTATGCACATGGGTTTAAAGCAGTGGTCAAGTACCGGCGTGTGCGAAGCACCCCTGGGGCTACTCAAAGGCCATCCATGGGGTCCTCAGGCTTCAGAGTGCTTTAGGAGCGTACACTTCCGGAGCCTCAGCCCCTAAGGCTCTGCTTGAGAAAGGGTTTCTCCATCCCCATGTCCCCTCTCACAACAGCCCTTTCTCTCACTTTTCAAGAAAGGCAGCCTCTCACCCAACACACTGGAAACCATGCAGTGGACGCTACGATGGGAACTGCTCCAGTGACTGGGAAATGCTTCCCCATGCAGGTGGCTGTCTACGCATCACTTCACAGGACTGAGGCCACCCTACTGAAGCTGCTCAGTGACGGAGCACAGAGGTCAGGCGTGAGCTTGGAAAAAGTTGAAACACCGGCATTGCTAAAGCAAAATTTCTGCCATTCCTAGCTACTTGAATAAGACTTGAATGAATAAGACTTCTTAGCACTTAAAACTGAAAGTAAAAATAGGGGCCGGGCGTAGTGGCTCACACCTGTCATCCCAGCACATTGAGAGGCCAAAGCAGATGGATTGCTTGAGGTCAGGAGTTTGAGACCAGCCTGGGCAACATGGAAAAACACCGTCTCTAATAAAAATAGTTAGCCAGGTGTGGTGGCACATACCTGCGGTCCCAGCTACTTGGGAGGCTGAGGCGGGAGGATGGCCTGAGCCTGGGAGGCAGAGGTTGTAGTGAGCCATGATCACACTACTGCACTCCAGCCTGGGTGACAGAGTGAGACCTTTTCTCAAAAAAAATAAATAAATAAAAAGTAAAAATAGTACTGTTGCAGAACCTTGCCTTATTCTGGTTAAAAGCATGGCTCACGGCCAGGCATGGTGGCACACACCCATAATCCCAGCACTTTGGGAGGCTGAGGTGAGAGGACTGCTTGAGCCAAGGAGTTCAAGACCAGTCTGGGCAACATAGGGAGACCCCATCCCTACAAAAAATACAAAAATTAGCTCAGCAATGTGATGTTTGCCTGTAGTCCCACCAACTTGAGAGGCTGAGGCAGGAGGATTGCTTGAGCCCAGGAGGTCAAGGCTGCAGTGAGCCAAGATCATACCACTTCACTCCAGCCTGGGTGACAGAGCAAGAATCATTTCAAAAAATAAAAACAAAAAAAGCCTGACTCATCAAAAGATAACTCAAACTAAACAGCTATCTTATTAAGAGCTAAATTTCAATAATATGCTATTTTATGTTGTTTTGGTCAACTCTGTACTAAAAATTTTTTAAAACCCAATCTAGAAAAACTTCTAAATAACTAGCACCTTAAAACTTAAAAGTATAGTTAAAAAAATAATAAAAAAAAAGTCATGAACACCTGTGGAAAAAATAAATAAATAACTAGCATCTTATGGCCATACAAAATGCAAAAGTTGAAGTTTATGTTTATGTTATTTTCTTTCGTTGCAGATAAATGATAGATCAATAAAGATTCTTAGGCACAGAAATACATTACATTAGGGTAAAATGCTCTGGGAAAAAAGTAAATGGAAATATGGGCTTAAGAAAAAGGAAGAATAAAATTTCTGTGAGAGAAAAACTTGCCTATGAAATTGTTTTTTAGACAGGGTCTCGCTCACTGGCCCAGGCCGGAGTGCAGTGGCGCGATCACAGCTCACTGCAGCCTCAACCTCCCGGGGCTCAAGTGATCCTCCCACCTCAGCCTCCCAAAGTGCTGGGAGTACAGATGTGAGACACGGCGCCCAGCCCTGTAAATTTTTTAACGAAGAATGGTAGATTATTCTACCTCAATTTCCTAGATTTATTCAGATGAGTGACGCAATAGTTTTATTTTAAAATGACAATACTCAGGATGGCAAATAGTTATTTGCAACTGGTTAGAGTTCTATAAAACTTATAAGAGGGATACAGAGTTTGTCACAATTCCAAGGGGTATCTGAGGACACTGCTTCAAGCTGTCCCTAAAGCAGCAGCAAGGACACCAGCAGGTCCCCCAGCCCTGTCAGGCACCCACCTCAGACAACCACTACACCAGCCTAAAAGGCACACGGTCAGACGCAGAACCATAAACACAGGCGCAGTGCTGAGTCGCTCACCTGGGCACTTCTGTTTATATACACCAGTATGTTTTGGCAAAGAACAAAAATATTACACTTCCAGCTTTCAGAAACTAAACAGCCGTGCAGGGAGCCATGACAAGACATCACATGCCACAGTCCACACTCAGGACCCAAAGCCTTACACCCTGCAGACAAGGAGCTCTCACATCACACCCCCAAGAATACAGCCCTCCGTTGTCAAGGGCCCAAAGATTCTGAGAACACCATTTGATCGCTCACCAAAAAGCACCAGGAATCATCTTAAATGACAAATAGGGAGAAGCAGGGGCAGAGCATCCTCCTGCAACAGGGCAGCATGGGGAACCCCGCCCAGGCACAATGGTTGTGGCACAGGCTACATGTGCCTGATGCATGGCGAGCTACACTGTGAAAATTCTACACTCCGACACAATTCCTCCAAAGGTGATCTGCAATAGCTCACCCATTGCAACCAGGATAAGCCCTTTGTGTCTATCTCTAAAAGCAAAATCGATTCCTAGAGCTTTATAGCAAAAAGAAAAAAAAAAGAGACTTTTTTAACTACGTTTCTGCATTTATGCATGACCCGACTTAAGAACTAAACACTCGTAATTTTTACATACAAAAAGTGATAAGCTCTCAAAAAGCTGAACATAGAATTACCACATGACCCACTAATTCCACTTCAGGGTATATACCCAAAGGAACTAAAAAAAGGGGTGTCAAAGAGGTTCTTGTATCCATGTCCACAGCAGCATTATTCACAATACCCAAAAGGTGGGAATAACCCAAGTGTCCACTGACGAATGGATCGAGAAAATATGGCCGGGGTGGTGGTGCACACCTGCAATCACAGCCACTCAGGAGGCTGAGGTGGGAGAGTCGCTCAAGCCCAGGAGTTGGAAGCTGTAGTGTACCATGATTGGGCCTGTGAATAGCCACTGTACTCCAGCCTGGACAATACAGTGAGATCCTATCTTTAAAAAATAAATATATGGGTCGGGCGCAGTGGCTCACACCTGTAATCCCAGCACTTTGAGAGGCCAAGGTGGGTGGATCATGAGGTCAGGAGATTGAGACCATCCTGGCTAACATGATAAAACTCCATCTCTACTAAAAATACAAAACGAATTAGCCGGGCATGGTGGCGGGCGCCTGTAGTCCCAGCTACTCGGGAGGCTGAGGCAGGAGAATGGCGTGAACCTGGGAGGCGGAGCTTGCAGTGAGCCGAGATCGCACCACTGCACTCCAGCCTGGGTGATAGAGCAAGACTCTGTCTCAAAAAAAAAATAAAAATAAAAGTAAAAATAAAATAAATAAATATATGGTATGTCCATACAATGAAATATTATTCAGCCTTTAAAAGAAAGAAAATTCTGATACATGCTACAACACAGATTAACCTTGAAAACATGATGCTAAATAAAATAAGCCAGACATGAAAGGCCAAATATTGTCCAATTCCACTTGTACAAGATCTCTAAAACAGGCAAAGTCCTTTTTCAAGCAGAAAGTAGACTAGAGTTACAAAGGGTTGAAGGGAAGGAGAATCAGGGGCGAGTGACTTCTTAATCTGGGGTGATGAGAAGTTTTGGAACCAGATAATGGTGATGGTTGTACAAAAGTGAGAGTGTAATTAATGCCACTGGATTAACATGCTTAATAATAAAAAGAGCAAATTTGTTATACATATTTTACCACAATTTTCTAAGTAATAATAGAATATTCTAAAAACCATGGAACTATATATTTTAAATGGGTGAATTATATGGTAGACGAATTACATATCAATAAAGCTGAAAAAAAATAAAGGATCCTTGAATTCACATGTAAGAGAAGATGCCGACAACGCCCTTTCTAAACAGTCTTAACAGGGGCCCACTGCCGTCTGCCCCCACCAGTGTTAACGTTCAGCCGAAATGCCACGTTCTACAGGGAGGGAGGGAGGGAGAGCAGGGCAGAGTGCAACATGAAACACACACGTTCACACAAGGAAAAAAACACCATTAACACAAAAAAAGAACAATCGGTCCACGTACAAAGTCAAAGATGTCTCATGCTTTGCATTTTCCTGAAAACCTGAAAGCTTAAAAGCCTACCAAGATTAAACAAGCCAACAAAAACAGGCGGGGAACTGGACACTGGGGCCATGTCAGGACGTGCTCAGAGCCGACCTCTCCCAGGGCCCCTTGATCACCTGGGAACTGAGGTACACAGGCCTGCAGGGGGCAGCAGGGTCAGGCCAGGCCACAGCCAGGGCTGGACAGACAGCAGGGCCCCCCACGAGAGCCTGAGCCAGCCTCGGCACTGAGCCCCAACGGCTCTACCAGGGAGGGAACGCCCTGTCCCTAGACCTCAGCTGGAGCTGCTCTCCTGGAATTTACCATCCACCTCGGTGCTCCAGAGCCTGTGAGGAAACTCTGGTCCTCCACCCCTTCCCCCTCTCAGAATCGGACTCCTCTCCTATAAAACATCCCTTCTGAAGGAGCTTCTGCGGGTTTCCATGTCGGCTGCTTCCTCCCCTTTTCTCCACCTCCCCATGCCAGTGAGCCTGGGAACCCGGTTCGAGCTTTTCCACCCATTCACCTTCCTCATCTCTCACTCCCTCCTGTGCGAACTCATCAATCCATAACTTTGTAGACCATTACTATGTGGAAGGCTCCAACATGTCCCTCACTGACCTTCTTACTATCTCACTCTCTTTCACTGAATAGAACAGCAAAGTCGTTGAGTTCAGAATCCTACATGCAGCGTATTTCCTTTTCTCCTTCTTCACAGCTCTGGTCTCACTCCGAACACTGTGGTGGCTCCCGAATGGCCTCACTCTCCCTCGCTCTTCCTTTCCACTGCACTCCCGTGTATTCCCCAGTATCCGACTTTATGTCGAATAATTTCCAAACCCCTCACTGTGTTCCTGAAGCCCCTCTAGGATCTGGCCCCCAGGCGCTTTTCTGTGCCCACTCTTCTGCTCTTTCCGCTGTCCCAGCTCGTGCGAGCCTTCGTTCCTCTTTGAGATGCTGCGGTCAGGAGTCCATCCTGCTCGGCTCCTTCACGGTAGAAGCTCTCAGCGTAAAGGTTGCCCCAGGAGGTCTTCCCCAAGTCTTATTCAAGTCACTGGTTGGCCCCATCACTGAGGATCTCACCGCCCTTTTGTATTTTCTTAACGACTTTATCCATTCTCTGAAATTGCTCCCTTCTTTGTTTCCTTGTTTAATGTCTGAATCTCCCTCCAAACCCTGTCCCCTTCACCGTCACAGAAACGCTGTGTCCTCACCTCGACTGCCAAGGGCAGTGGGCGCCAATCGCATTTGTCATAGGAAGGACGTGCAGAGTTTTCATCATCCAGAGAGAAAAACATGACAGTTTCTTTTGGAAGCCAGAAAACACAGTCCACAGGTGGGAATTAATCTACTGAATGGTGCTTTTAATAAGACCCCAAGGCAGCTGCAGCAACATCGTCGTAAGACACTGCTTGTACGTCTTCGATGAACGCTGAGAGCGTGTGCTCCAATGCAACTCTGTACATTTTTCAAAATTTATAACATTTATATAAACTTATAAAAATTTAATGTTTATTAAAATTTTTTCGAAATTTATAAAATTTATTATACATTTAAAAATTTTCTCAAAACATCACCTTAGATAAGAGTTAGGCAGTCTGTATTTCCGACATGCAGGGCTTACTACCTGATGCAGGTTCACAGGGACCTTGAGCCTCCTAGCAGTAAAACAAACATGCTCTCCAACCTTCAGAAAGTTGCAGGAAGGTTAGAATGGGCTTCTCTGTGGCTTTGGGACACCAGACAATTACACTTTATAAGACATGGGGTGACAGACTGCACCTTCTGGGGGAAGGGGTAGGCCTCCTTGAGAGGGGGCAGTGAAGGACCCCAGCCTGAAGATTGCATAGGGAGCTTCCTAAGTTTGAGGGAAGGCAGGAGAAAAGCTTTGTAGATGCTAATTTAACAGAGACCTGCTTTAGCCACACAGTGTGTATAAACAGACCTATGTCACCAACACAGCCCTCAAATCTGTTATTTGGGAAACACGTATGCAAAGATTTCTTCCTTTTTAGGCTTTAAAGCAAAGGTTAAGTGCTGGGAAGCAAGTGTGAGCCACTGTGCTCAGTCTTAGACAAAGACTTTAAATCAACAGCTTTAAATATGCTCACAGATCTCAAGAAAACTGTGGACAAAGAACTAAAGGAGACCAAAAGAACAACATTTAAACTAACATGGAATGTTGATAAAGAGACAGAAATTATAAAAACAGGCTGGGCACAGCAGCTCACTCCTATAATCCCAAGGCAGGCCAAGGCAAGAAGATCACTTGAGTCCAAGAATTTGAAAGCAGTCTGGACAATAAAGTGAGATCCTGTTTCTACAATTTTTTTTTCCAGTGCAGCAGGCCTGTGGTCTCAGCTACTCAGGAGGCTGAGGCAGGAGAGCTGCTTGGGCCTGGGAGGTTGAGGCTGCAGTAAGCCGTGATACCACCACTGCACTCCAGCCTGGGCGACAGAGCAAGACCCTGTCTCAAAAAGAAATTATTAAAAGAGAAACTAAAGAGAAATTCTGGAACTGAGGACTCCACAGCTGAAACGAGCGCAGAACCTAAGAGACTCATAGGGCACCATCAAGCTTACCAACATGTGTATTAACACAACAAGAGGACTCAACAGCTGAAATGAGCACAGAACCTAAGAGACTCATAGGGCACCATCAAGCTTACCAACATGTGTATTAACATAACAAGAGGACTCAAGAGCTGAAATGAGTGCAGAACCTAAGAGACTCATAGGGCACCATCAAGCGTACCAACATGTGTATTAACATAACAAGAGTCCCACAAGGAGAGGAGAGGGGCAGCAAAAATACCTGAAGAAACGATGACTGAAAACTACCCGAGTTTGATGAAAGACATGAATCTACACATCCAAGCTCAGAAAAACACCAAATGCTAGTTATTATTACCCAAATCAATATGCACAATTCTCAATCAATAAGGATAGCAAGGGAAATAGGGTTCATACAAAATGTCCAAAGAGATCAGAACATTTGACATTTTTCAAAAAGCAAAATACTGATGAAAACCACAAAATGCATAATAAGGAGCACATGTATACATTTTATCAAAATAGTACAGTTGGCTGGGCGCAGTGCCTCACGCCTGTAATCCCAGCACTTTGGGAAGCCAAGGCAGGCAGATCACTTGAGGTCAGGAGTTCGAGACCAGCCTGGCCAACATGGAGAAATCCGGTCTCTACCAAAAATAAAAAAAATTGGCTGGGCATGGTGGCGGGCGCCTGACTCCCAGCTACTTGGGAGGCTGAGTCATGAGAATCACTTGAACCTGGGAGATGGAGCTGGCAGTGAGCCAAGAGGGCGCCACTGCACTCCAGCCTGGGCAACAGAGCAAGACTCTGTCTCAAAAAAAGAAAAAAAAAAAAAAGGTAAACTTAAACCAAATACATCCCCCCACCTGTGCTTCTTGTATCCAACAAAGGAAACCATAAGGGTTCACAAACATTGTAGGAGCTTACTCATGGTGAGGAGTGCCCACCTCCTCCTGCCACAACAACAGAGGTGTTCAAAGAGGAGCCACAAAAAAGGTGAAAGGACCTACGCCAGGACCACTCAAGAAAAGTCCTGGAATTTGAATCACCTAAAATAAAGACCAAGTAGCCCTTTAACAGTAGTCCTCAAACTGAGGTGATGATGCGAAGAGAAAAAGAACATGGCCCACTGTCCACAGGCCAAGGCAGGAGGATCGCGTGAGTGCAGCACTGCGATCATGGCTCACTGCAGCCTCAACCTCCTGGACTCAAGCAATTCTCCCACCTCAACCTCCTGAGTAGCTGGGACTGCACCCAACTACCTTTTTAAAACAATTTTTGTAGAAACAGGATCTCATTTTGTTGCGCAGGCTGCTTTCGAATTTCTTTAAAAAATTAGCTGGGCGTGGTGGTGTGCACAGAGTCAGAGACCAAGAAATAGGCTTACAGCACAACAGATGGAGATTCTGTGTGTGTGTGCACTGTATGTGTGGAGAGGAATCAGCAGGATTCCCTAAAAAGTAACCCAAAGAAAATGCGATGCTTTTTTCCTGAGTCCAGCAGGCAGAGTCCCCCTATTCAGAGGACTAAGGGCAGAAAGACCCAGGGTGCCTTCCAGGCAAACATCGCATCACTGCCTGCCCACCTGACTTCCCTAGTTTTACTTCTTCCTCCTTTAGCACGCACCAATGAAGCTCCACATTTCCTCTAAGACAAACAAAAGCTTTAGTCATCAAACATGCTCATCTATATTGTGTCTTTCTACAACATTTATTTGCCAAGCATTTGTTTTCATGCTTTTTTTTCTTTTTTTTTGAGACAGGATCTTGCTCTGTCACCCAGGCTAGAGTGCAGTGGTGCGATCTCGGTTCATTGCAACCTCCACCTACTGGGTTCACACGATTCTTCTGCCTCAGCCTCCCGAGTAGCTGGGATTACAGACATGCACCACCACATCCTTGTATTTTTAGCAGAGACGGGGTTTCACCATGTTGGCCAGGCTGGTCTCGAACTCCTGGCCTCAGGTGATCCCCCCGCCTTGGCCTCCCAAAATGCTGGGATTACAGGCATGAGCCACCGTGCCCAGCCTGTTTTCACTTTTCAAACCAAACTGACAGAGAACCACAGTAACTCTCCAAGGAGACAAGGAGGTGCAGGGACAGCTCAGCCGAGTGACATGGAGGAGGCCGAAGGGCTGAGCATGAGCTGTGACACCAGAAAGACTTCCTGGCTCCCACAGCTGCAGTGTTTGTGTGTGTGTGTTTGTTTGTTCAGAGAGGGGGTCTCACTATGATGTCCAGGCTGGTCTCAAATTCCTAGGCTCAAGTGATCCTCCTGCCTTGGCCTCCCAAGAGGCTAGGACTAAAGGCACCGCCACCACACGTGGCTCCCAACTATAGCTTTATATAAACAAGACGGCTCTCAGAGGAATGGTGTGAGGTCTAAAACAAAAACACAAAAAGTATGCTGCAAATGCTCATCAAATGTCAGCCCTGTCACCTCCTGAGTCAGCCCCAAGATGGGATCTCTTTCACCCCTGCCTGAAATAACCCTTGCCCTGTGCAGAGACAGCACAGCTTCTCCATGTCCCACCAGGTACAGAATGGGGGCTGCAAAGAGGGTTCAGCTCACATGGAGGGCACTGCCAGGCAGAAGGGGCCAACCAACCATGCGAAGGTCATGGGCCAGTGTATTCCACATCACGTATCAGTTTCTGAACGATAGCTTTACCCTTTTCGTTTATGACGCCAACACCCATATCCTCTCGCCCCAGCTGCCTGGGGTCAGTGCGTGTTGCCATAAGACATGACAGAGCACACACACAAGCCAGTAGAGTCTCTTGTCTCCTTTGAGTGAACCTGGAGCTGGCTCCCCACAGGCAGGGACTTCATTCCATCCCAGCTACACATTCACACACACACCCTCACACACATCTAGTGTCACAAATAAACATTACGAGTCACTTACTTCGGATGGAACAAAACGTTAAATGAAACCACAACCTCATGGTTCTGGGGTCAGCAATGATTTCTTAGCTATGACACCAGAAACACAAGAAAGAAAAAGACTGATGAGCTGGACTTAATTAAAATTTAAAACCTGGGTCAAATATCACCATCAAAGAAATTGAAAACACACCAGGTACAGCCTACAACTGAAAGGCAACCATGGAACACATAAAACATTTGCAAATCATATATCCAATAAAAGACTTATATCCAGAATACATAAAAAAACTCTTACTTACAATAACAATTAAAAAAATATTTTTTTAAATGAGTAAAGAACTTGAACAGACATTTCTCCAAAGAAGACATACAAACGGGCAAACACAGAAAATGCTCAGTGTTATCAGTCACTGGGGAAAAGCAGATGAAAAGCAAAACAAGGTGGCGCTTCACACTCACTAGGACGGCTTTTTTTTTTTTTTTAAAAGAAGCAGGGGGCAAGTGTGGTGGCTCACGCCTGTATTCCCCACACTCTGGGAGGCCAAGGCGGGTGGACTGCTTCAGCTGAGGACTTCAAGACCAGCCTGGGCAATGTGGTGAAGCCCTGTCTCTAACAAAACTAAAAAAAAAATTAATCTGGCATGGTGGTGGGCACCGGTGGTCCCAGCTACTCAGGAGGCTGAGGTGAGAGGATCGCCTGGTCCTGGGAGGCAGAGATTGCATCACCGCACTCCAGCCTGGGCAACAAAGTGAAACCCCGTCCAAAAAAAAAAAAGATAAAAGCAAGTGTTGGTGAGGATCAGAGAAGCAGAACCCTCACACACTACAGGCAGGAACGTGAAATGGTGCAATCATTTTGGAAAAAGTTTGGCAGGTTCTTAGAAAGTTAAACATGGAGTTACCGTATGACCCAGCATTTCTACTAGGTCTACACCCAACATCCACTCAAAAACGTGTACGCGATGTTCATGGCAGCATTAACCTAACAGTGAAAGGTGGAAACAACCCAGATGTACATCAGCTGATGAAAAGGATGGACAAAACGTGGCGTGTGGTGCATTTACACAGCAGGACAAGGCTCTGCCACAGGAAGGAAGGCGGCACTCCACAGGCTACGACACAGAGAAACTCAGTCGAAGAATTCGGACGCCAAAGATCACATGTTGTAGGTTCCACTGTTAGGAAATGTCTATAAAAGACAAATTCACAGAGACACTGGAGACGTGGCTGCCAGGGCGGGGGTGCTGGGGAGAGTAAAAAGTGAGTTCTTAAACACAGGGTTTCCTTTGGAGGCAATGAAAATGTTCAGAAATTAAATTATGGCAATAGTTGCGCAACTCTGTAAATAATACAAAAACCACTTAACCGTATACTTAAATGAGTGCATTTTATGGTATGTAAATTAGATCGCAATAAAGAGGTCTAAACATTAAAGAAGTCTGAAAAAAAATAAGCAGAGACATTAAAAAAAAGAACTGCAGGCTCTAAAAGCTCTCCCCATACATCAAAATGCCAAATGCAAAGCGGTCACTTCAGACGCCACCACAGCTCCACACTGGGAAGACGTGAGGCCACCACATCTCAGGTGTCTTTATTTTGGACAGAATCAAGTCTCTGTGGTGGGGCCCTCTCAGGATGGGCCCCCACTCTATCCTGTACAGACATCCTTTCCTTCCTGCCCTCAGAGGGCACTGCCAGCCACACCCAGGGACTCTCCCCACCAAACACAGACAGGGCTGCGTGTGGCCACGGCACAAGAGCTGGTCTGGGGCAGTGCCTCTGCATCTGCCATGCTGTGCCCTCTGTCCCCACCCCACTGCTGGCCACTGCAGAGCTCCCCCGGCCCTCCACCCCAGTTCCCACCCTGGTTTCACGCTGGCGTGAGCCTCATCTCCAGGAAGCACCACGTCACTCCAGGTGACCCAGGATGCTGCCAGGGGTACCTGGTTCTACAACTGAAGCAGGTGCCACTGCAAGTGTCCTTAAGGGGCGACAATGTCCCTCAAGAATGAAAACTGGTTTTGGGGAGTAAGAAAATCAGACATTACAAGGATTCGTGGCCCTTCAAAACCAGCTACACAGGGTAATCTGTGGCATTAAAATTCCACAGCAGACAAAAGAGGCAATTAGGAAATTACAAAGGCCAATGTGAGAACAAGGTAGACAGACTTTGTTCTCAAGCTCTTCTGTGCGTGCCCGCGGCAGGGCCACACCGCGGAGATGGGTTCAGACGAAGGGCTGCAGCCTGCCACGGACAGCCTGGTGACGCAGCTGACTGTGCTTCGGCTACTCACCATCTACGAGTCGAGATGGCAGCAACAGGCCTCTCCTGCCCAGCTCCGCCAGCGCCAGACATCCCCCCTGACCGTGCCTCAGCTACTCACCATCCACGAGTCGAGACGGCAGCAACAGGCCTCTCCTGCCCAGCTCCGCCAGCGCCAGACATCCCCCGTGCCACGCCTTGTCAGTCTCCTGGAAACTGAGAGCAACAAAGATCCTAAGACCACAGCCCACGTGTCAGCTTTTGGTTCAAAGCCCACAGCATAGCAAGGAGCACAGCCTGGCAGGTCCATATCCTCTGCCTGTAAGGCTCACATAAGGCTCACTAAAACCCATTCCTAAGTTTTTAAAGTATCAAGGCTGGGCACAGCGGCTCACGCCTATAATCCCAGCTACTCAAGAGGCTGAGGCAGGAGAATCGCGTGAACCGGGGAGGCGGAGGTTGCAGTGAGCTTAGATCGTGCCACTGCACTCCAGCCTGGGTGACAGAGCAAGACTCCGTCTCAAAATAAAAAAACAAATCATCAGTTGGCTGAAGAAATAACACACTGCAACTGAGTATGAAGACAACAGCCGTGCCTACCCCAGGGCCTCTTCAGATCTCCCGAGAGTGAGGACAAGTCTTGGTCAGTCCCCAGACAAAGAGACCGTCCCATCCGTGCCGTCCCAGGGGGGGTTTTCCCACCACAGTGGTGTCGCTCCAAGTACGGGCAACACCCACGCTCCCAGAGAAAGAAATAAGACACTTCAGAAAAGTAGGAACTTAAAACAGGAATCCCAGCACAGGAAGACGTCAGTGGAAAAGGGAGCAGAAGACCTTCTTTAAATGACACCCCACTGTTTAGTCAAACTCAGAATTAAATGCTAGAAGAATGAATTGGCATTTCAAGATTTTTCACAGTATTTGAAATATGAACTTTTAATGAACAATTGCAATGGCCATCGATCAAGTCATAATATTTTATATGTACTAATTTCCCCGGGGTGGTTCAGAAGCTCTCCTGATTCTAATTAAATTGATTTGACAGCAAATAAATGTTTAGGAAAACCCACTAAATTGTATGACTAGCTGGCAATCAGTATGGACAAGAATACTTAGGAAAATCGGAGAGTGCCTGTCCGCCCGGTGGCTGCCTCGCCTCCTGCGTGCCCAGCCCAGAGAGGAGGGGCTGAGACAGACACCAGCGTCCACCAGCGGGCTCCTCAGAGCTCACTGTCACCGACGGACTCAATCACAATTAAACTGTGTCCAAGTTCCAGACGTGTACTGTCTGCCCAGAGGCTCGTGAGCCCCTTGCGTATTTTCACATCAGCACTTGCGTCCTTTAGGGTCTTCATTGGAGAAAGATGCTTCACACCTTTCACAAAGATTTAGTTAACATCTGAATGAACTTGACAAAACACCAAGGTTACCGTGACTTAAAAATACCAAAACAAATGCCTGTCAGGCCAATGTCTACTTCTAAATCAGACACGTGTTCACTGCGGCACAGTGGCAAGGGTGGCAGGGTCCAGGGGATGCCGTCCGTCCATCCGGCTCGCCTCAGAGGCCCAGCACCACCACGGCACAGTGGAACCGGACAGGGGACCCTGTCCATGGACACCAGGGGCACAGGGAGAAGCCAAGCAGCCGGGGCGAGTTCCTGCCCTCAGATCCAAGCTTAAGGCACTCCTGGAAGCACAGGGGGGTCTCAGAGGAGGGAAGACAACAGAAAATAGTGGAAGCTATGAGTGGGCGGATGAGCGGGAGAGGAAGAAAGAGAGAGAGAGAGAGAGAGAGAGGAGGCGGGTAAAGAGTGTCGCAGGTACACAGGTCTCAGATCATCAAGAGCAAGAGGAACAGCACTAATGTAAAATGACCTCAAAGATGCGTTTGGTGTTAAAGTGTGACAAGTAAGCCATTATCTGTGTAAAATGAAAGAGACAATTTTAGCCAGGTACAGGGCTCAGGTCTATAGTCCCAGCACTTTGGGAAACCGAGGCAAGAGGACTGCTTGAGGCCAGGAGTTCAAGACTAGCCTGGGCAACATAGCAAGTCCCCATCTCTACAAAAATGAAATAAAATAATTAGCTGGGTGTGGTGCTGCACACCTATAGTCCTAGCTACTCGGAGGCTGAGGCAGGAGGATCACTTGAACTTAGGAAGTAGAGGCTGCAGTGAGCTATCATGGTGCCTGAGCAACAGAGCAAGACCCCATCTCTAAAAACAAAACAGCCGGGCGCGGTGGCTCAGCCTGTCATCCCAGCACTCCGGGAGGCCGAGGCGGGCAGATCACAAGGTCAGGAGACAGAGACCCGACTGGCCAACATGGTGAAACCCCGTCTCTACTAAATACAAAAAATTAGCCAAGCGTGGTGGTGCACGCCTGTAGTCCCAGCTACTTGGGGGCTGCGGCAAGGGAATGGCTTGAACCCAGGAGGCGGACATCGCAGTGAGCCAAGACCGCGCCACTGCACTCCAGCCTGGCGACAGAGCGAGACTCCATCTCAAAAACAAAACAAGAAAACCTCTGTATCCATCTGCTCACACCTGCATCAGTCCCCGGAGGGATGAGGAACGGGTGCCCCAGGTCACCTGCGGGGGGGCTCCGGGGTCTGGGGAGGCTGTCTTCTTCCCTTCCGTTTGACTTTTGAATGAACACATCACCCAGTCCAAAACCTCGATGAAACCGTAAAGCTCAACAGAAAGGAACCCACATGGTGAGGCTCCTGCTGACACGGGGCGGCGGGCGAGGGGGAGGCACAGCGTAGTGCCGTGGCTTCCAGACGCTCCACACCGAGTGTCTCAGAAGATGCTCTCGGGCAAGTCAGCAGGACCCACAGCTGGGCCCGGGCACAGGTTCAGTTGGTTTGCTCACGGGAGAAACCAATGGGGTTGGCACAGACACAGACACACTCCTCTCCAAGGCACCCTGCTTCTGCCACAGCCTGGGGTCTGGCGCTACTTCCTAGGTCCGGGGTAATGCTGCAGGGCTGGTGATGGGAGTCAGGAGTGGGTCCCAGGTCCTGAGGGAGTCGTGCACGCTTGGGGGACAGCCACATCAGCCACACAGATCCTGAACCCCCTGGGGATGGGTGCAGTTCCACTCACTGCATAACCCAGCCCAGGAAAGGAGCGGGGAGTAAGTTAACCCTCCTGGGTGCTGGGTGTTCTTACAGTTAATATAATTAATGCCCTTTCTCCGACCCGTTTCAGAAGAGGCTGGCAGCTTACCACACGTCCCAGGGAAGGACAAGATTGGAGCAGCCACCATGCAGGGCTGTGGGCCGCCCCACACCCCAGCAACTCCTGGCTTCCTGGTGTCTTCAGACATCCTGCTCTGAGGCTGCACCTTTTTATGCCATGGTTGACAATCACATGCTGAGCACCCAGCGAAAGGGAAAGCAGGCGCTGTCCAGAGCCACCTTTTTAGGCCACGGTTGACAATCACACACTGAGCACCCAGGAAAAGGGAAGGCAGGCACTGACCAGAGCTGCATCCTGCGAGGACTCGGGATGATGGCCCTGCAGCTACTTTGGGATGAAGGCCCTGCGAAATCAAGAATAAAAAGGCCACCCCGTCCCAGAATCTAGCTACAAAAATGGAATGAGCACATTAAAATAACAAAAATAAAGGTTAAAAAGCACCTGAAGATTAAACCAGCCAGGAAAAATGAAACTAGACCAAGAAGGTGAGCTGGAGTAAGGAACACACAGTCCAGAGAGGCTGCACGTTGTGGAGGGAAAGACACACAGTGAGTTTAGGAGACGCACTAGGCCTGATGAGCAGGCCGCCCAGCGGCTGGAGGAGAGAGGCAAAGTCCAGACAGGCACAGGCAGGCCCGGCCTGGAGCCCACCACTGTTGTGAAGGCCGCAGGTGGCACCAGGCGACAGGAGGACATATGCCCACCACGACCACCAGAAAGGAGCTCCAGGGACACGCCTGAAACAAGGCTGGAGGTCGCCTACAGAGAAGCCAAGCATGTAGCACCCTCCAACCCCTGCCTCCCATCAAGCAGTTGCGGTAAAGAGCATGTTTTCTGCTAGCAATGTTTCCACTGGAAGAATATTTCTCACACATGCATGCACGCTGCTCTGAAAAACATGACCCGTATCTGACACATTGTTTCCTGTGCTCCTGAAATTGTCACTGAGCAGGCTGGAGGCTAAGTGCACAAGAAATCTGCTCCAGAAGGAAAACAAGGCTTTGTGAACGGCTCCGGAGCTGTCCCTGGTGACTGACAGGCAACGCGAACTGGAGCCTCCAAAGTGCTGACAGCACAGCTTTCGCCACGGTGTCCAGGCTAATGAAAAGCAACAGCACGCCCGGGGTCCTGAGCAAGCTGGACACCCGTTCTCAACCCTCCGCTTCTGAAACTGGGAGAGACATTTACACAAGCAAAAGTGGGGTCCTGAGCAAGCTGGACGCCTGCTCTCAACCCTCCGCTGTTGAAACTGGGAGAGACATTTACACAAGCAAAAGGGAGAATCCCTGGGGAGGTCACAGATCGATGCCTCACACGTGTGAGCACACCAGGGCAGGTCTGCAGGCCCCAGGCTGAAACCCCAGGCCCTGCCACCCGCACATCCCAGCCCACAACTCTACCACCCACAAGCCACACGGTCCCAAGACCCAGAACTCCCTGAAGGCTGACAAGAGAAATGCGGCACAGCACACGTGGCTGTCTACACTCAGTTTTGTTCTGAGACCGGGTCTCACTCTGTTGCCCAGTCTGGAGTGCAGCAGTGGCACCATCATGGCTCATGAAGCCTCAAACTCCTGGCCTCAAGGGATCCTCCCACCTCAGCCTCCCGAGTAGCTGGGACCACGTCCGGCTAATTTTTTAACTCTCTGTAGAGATGGGGTTTCGCTTCGTTGCCCAGGCTGGTCTCGAATTCACAGGCTCAAGCCGTCCTCCCACTTTGGCCTCCCAAAGCCTCACATTTCGTTAAAATGAAATCCAATTCAAACTCAGGCCTTGGTCACACCAGCCTCACTTCAAGGTCTGAGTGATACACGTGGCTAATGGGCAGGCGAGGGGCAGACCCGAACCTCCCACAGAAAGCTCTCGGAGCAGCCCCAACTCACTCAGTAGAGCTTTTCCTTTCAGAATAAACATCTACATGGGTATATGTCTAAACTGACTCTCTTTTTCCTTAAGGTTTTTAAATAGAATGGAATTGATAAAAGCAACATACCAGAAATAACAAGAGTTCTCAAGTTTAACTTCAAAAGGGGGAAAAAAGAGCTTCTGGAGTTCTGACAAACAGCTCAATGAAAAGCAAGCGTGAAAGGATATAAGGAAAGCCAGGGCTTCTCAACTCAGGGTCAGGCCCACACGCCTCCCCTGCTCTTCTCACATACCTGAAGCAGTCCAGCACAGACCCGACCACATCATCCGCCAGGGCTCTGGGAAGCCTGCCAGCCATCCTACCGATGCTGAAAGAGAAACGCAGCAATCCGTCAGGGGCACCACCAGCCTGTCGCCAAGGGCATGCGTGACACGTGTGAATGGCCTGAACACCCTTCCTTTCCTCCAGAGACCAGGAGAGAAGAGGCCAACTCCAGGCAGGCCCGCACCCTGCTTGGAGCCCCCGCGCTAAAACACGCTGCAGGGTAAAGGAGCCTGCAGCCAGATTCAAAGGGGACAAGTGAGCACACGCGGCACAGGGCAGGTCACCATGTACCACTGTAACGCGAACGCTGCAGGCCACCAGTGACGGCTGAGGGTACCGAGGCAGCAGGCGAACGCTGAGGGCTTCACCCTGACCCTCCCTACTGGAGCCGGGCTTCCTCTGTGCCACCCCAAATGCTGACTGTGCAGGCTCCCATCAAGCCAGGTGACGGGCTCACGGCCCCACATGGAGGCCGCCTGAGGCCGGCTCACAGGGTCCAAGTCCCTGGAGATGGCCCCGTGGGGAAGGTCCTGGCCAGGGGTCTCCAGGAAGGACACTGGGAAGGCCTGCCCAGCCTCTCACTGCGTGGGCCCATCACACCCAACCAACGAGGCTCTGGGCTGAAAAGCCATCCCCTGCGTACAGCAACACAAAGGCCTATGTGAGCCCCTGCACAGCCCTGTGGAGCTCCTCCCAGAGATCATGGTATGGACGGACCCAGCACGGAAGCATGGGAGAGCAATGGCAAAAACCAGCCTCCTCGTCCCTCAGCACCTGCTGGCCCCTCTACCTGCCTCATCCCCCAGCACCTGCCAGCCCCTGCACCTGCCTTATCCCCTCCACCTGCCTTGTCCCCTCCATAGCAGGGACCACCCTGATACCTCAGCACCTGCCAGCCCCTCCACCTGCTTCATCCCCTCCACAGTAGGGACCTCCCTGACACCTCAGCACCTGCCAGCCCCTCCACCTGCCTCGTCCCCTCCACAGCAGGGACCTCCCTGACACCTCAGCACCTGCCGGCCCCTGCACCTGCCTCATCCCCTCCACAGCAGGGGCCTCTCTGCCCCCCAGCACCTGCCAGCCCCTCCACCTGACTTGTCCCCTCCACAGCAGGGTTCTCTCTGCCCCCCAGCACCTGCCAGCCCTTGCACCTGCCTCATCCCCTCCACAGCAAGGGCCAACCCGCCCCCCAGGACCTGCCACCCCTCCACCTGCCTCATCCCCTCCACAGCAGGGGCCTCCCCGCCCCCCAGCACCTGCCAGCCCCTCCACCTGCCTCGTCCCCTCCACAGCAGGGGCCTCCCCCCACCTCAACACCTACTGCCCCCGCACCTGCCTCATCCTCTCCACAGCAGGGGCCTCCCCCAACCCCAGCATCTGCTGGCCCCTGCACCTGCCTCATCCCCTCCACAGAAGGTACCTCCCTGACACCTCAGCACCTGCTGGCCCCTGCACCTGCCTCCTCTCCTCCACAGCAGGGGCCTCCCCGACACTTCAGCATCTTCTTCACGTGTATCGCTGTCCCTGCACAGCCCAAGCCCACAGGGCCACCGGCTCCTCCAGGCCAGGGCTCCACCTGTTGAGTTCAAGGCCAGGCCCCACTGGATCTGCCCCACGACCTCCACTGAGGCCTGGGGTGCAGGGTGCATGTCGACTCCCACAGGTATGACAGGTGCTAGTGAGGGGTGAATGAGGGACTGGCACCTGCTCACCCCACAAAAGAGGGCTCTTCCCTGAGCACCGTCATTGTAGGAGCCGTGACCCCCATCTGTGGGGAACGATAGGCGGGGGGCACAGTGATGAGGATGTGGAAAAGCAAGGGAACATTTTGAAGATAAACAGGTAAACCCGGCCTGCTCGTGACCCGGCAGGGCCAGCCAGAGGCAGGAGGACGGAGGAGCCCGAAGCTCCGTCTCGGGAACCGTCTTCACGCCAACACGTAAAGCAACACACATAAGTTGGAGGGGGCCAAGGAGGGGGCCGCGCTGCCACTCCAAAGCTGTTGGGTATTTGTAGCTGCTGAATCGCACATGAGAGGCCGGCCCACTCCCCAGGGTGCTTCTGCGGCCACAGACACCTACCCCTTGGCTGCAGACCACCGCACGACAGTGTCCTTGTCCTTCAGCCCGACCAGCAGCTGCTCTGTAGGAAGAGGAAGGTGATGCATGACAGAGTCCACACAAAGTTCCTAGTTTCCCAGCTGTAAGGTGACCCATCCTATACGCTACTCAGTGCACACGCTGAAGGGAATTACATTAACAATATTAATTTTAATGACAGGAAAAGAACATTTCCTTCCCTCCGTTCTCAAATAATCACATACAGCCATGTTCCCAAGTTCTCTGTTCCTAAGAAAGAGATCTACCCCATTAAAGCAGGCTACAGGGAGCAGCTGCCTGCCCCCAGGGGAAGGCCAACATCAAGGGCCCCACCCAGGCCAGGGGAAGGGCCCGCAGCTCACGGGTGACCAAAGTGGGCTGGGAAGCTTCCAGAGAAAACCCCCAGCCAGCGGCTGCACGAAGACGCTTCTCCCAGGGACCAGGCCTTGGCGGCAGGCTGAACTTTTAAGAACCACACAGAAGCCTAGAGGATGCAGGGAGGGGTCGGGTCACACGGTGAGGGCCCTGCAAGCCCCAGCAGGGGTGAAGCCTTGGCCTGTGGGCACCAAGCAGCCCTGGGAAGACCCTGATGGACAAGCTCGCTGAGTGACCACAGGGGAGGGTGGAGAGACAGTCTGGAGCCAGCACAGCAGCTGGAATGCGGGCAGGGGGGACTGCCTGCAGCGGGTGGAAGACGGGAACGAACCCGGGGCAGGCTGCGGACACGGGGAAGGGGCAGACCCAGGGCCCCGCCAGGGACTCAGAGCCGCCCAGCACAGATGCGGGCGCCTACCACGCAACCAGGGAGGGCTCTGAGAAGCAAAGGTCAAGGGGAGGGCCGGAGTGGATGCTGGCTCGGGGCTGGCAACGGTGCCACAGGCGCCCTGATGGTCACGGTCGAGGTGGGGTGCGGATGACTGGGGAGAAACCTGCCCTGGAGGGAGCGGCGGGGATGTGAGCAGAGTGCGGCACAGCACAGGCAGCGCGGCCCCGCCTGCCCATTGGGAAGCTGGGAGATACTGGGAGGATGGGGGCCTCACAGGGAGGGGACATGAAGAGGCCCTGCCTGGGTCTGGGGAAGACCTCTTCCAACCGTGGCAGGAGGGCAGGACAGTGTGTGGACAGGAGCCCAGGATGGCCGCCGTGAGGGGCTCCGCTGATGGCTCTGTCTCTGTGCAGCAGGAGACCCCACAGGAGGAGAACAGGGCAGTGGATGGAGACCCCTGCAAGGTGTAATGTGGTTTAAGGGAGTTTGAAATGGCTCCTGAGGTAAGGAACTGAGCAGGGTTTAGGGGCCAAGGAGCCAGAGACCTGAGCCCCAGGGACCCCAACTCAATTTCCTGGGAGAACTGTTTCCTGAGGACACACCCAGCTGCCCAGAACAGGCAGCCCAGGTCAGGAAGGAGGCGAGGCGGTGGGAAAAAGGGCTTCTACGGCACACAGGAAGAGACCGTCCATGGGCAGGGACAGGCCTGGGTTCAGGAGCCAGAGGACGGGCAGTGACCGTGCACTCGGCGAAGGGGACGGGTGGCCAGACAGTGCCGGCACCAGCCAGGAAGAAGGAAGTGTGGTCCTGGAGTAGAGGGGAACTGGCCCGACGGTGCCCAAGAGCAGAGGCCGCCGCTTACACCCCACGCACCTATCACACGCTCCACCCCCTCTGGGACGTCGTCATCTTCGTCGTCATCTTCGGTCAGGATGAGTGGCTTCTGCTCACTCTGACCCTGAGTGAGGAGCTGCAGATTTGCAGCCAAAGATCGGCAGCCACGCTGGTACCTGTGCAAAGCAAAGCATCCTCAGATCAGCTTTGTAGCTCACAGCATCCTGATGACTGGAACCAGTCATTCAGTGTCACTTTGAATCTTAAAGCGTGCCTGTGAAAATTCCATGCACTTTGCAGAGACCGGATAAGAAGGGAGAACCTGGAGGCAGTGCCATCAGCACAAACTGCCAGGAAGATCCTGGTGTGGGCCACAAAACACGCCCCGAGTCCAGAACATCCTCAGCTAGTGTCCAGCTTTGATTAGGGAAAGTCAGGAGAGAAGGCAGATGATGGGTACACAGACGACAGGACCAGCACCTTCCCTGGGGAAGCACCCGGCCTTCGGGACCCTCTGCCTCCTGGCAGCCCCTTCCTGAACGGCCACCACTGCCACCGCCCAGGCCACACACCGCCCCTTCATCACCAGGTGCTGCGTCTCACCGGTCACCAGTTCCTACAGATCCTGCCTCCCGAATGCCCCTCAAAAGGCAGCAACGTGTAGCCCTCTTCACACCCACATGGGGAACCTGCATCGTCATCCCCTGGACACGCCATGAAGGGGCCCATGGCACAGGCCCTGGGACCTGGCTCCTGGTCAGGCCTGCTCTACGCCTACTTGCTGTGTGACTCTGAACAGCTCCTGAGCCACTCCATGCCCCTACTTCCCCCTCTATAAAATGGGAACGCAGTCCTACGCAGAGAGCTGTGTGAGGAGCCGTCAGAGTCTGCGCTCGGCGTGCAGCCCAGCCCTGCGCTGAGCAAGGCCCCCGCGAACACGGCTGCTCCTGCCAAGGGTGAGTGCACGGCGGGCCGCCTGGCTGTGGGCCCTGCTTCCCCGGCCTCATGCAGAAAAGGTGTCCAGTGAGAGTTCAGGGTAGCTGCTGCGGCTGTAGCCTGAGACAGCCTCCCAGAGGACAAACAGCTTGGGCTTTGGCGGCAGAACCAGAACTCACACACTGGTGCTGATGCCATCAACCTGCTTCGAGTGACTCATCCTAGCTCTAGCCCTCTGGGACTCAGTTTCCAAGTCTAGGAAACAAGGAGGGGGGCGGTTTCCAAGACGGCCCACGACCCCCACCGCCTAGCGTTCCTCTCACACGGGGTGTGGCCTGGGCCCAATGATTCCCTCCCAAGGAACAGAATACGCAGAGTCTGGCGAGAGCTGCCACCTTCCAAACAGCCGTGGTTTCCACCCGCCTCTCAGCCTCCAACGAAGCCAGCTACCATGCTGTGCACTGCCCTACGGAGGGGCCCACATGGTAAGGACTTCAAACAGGTCCCCACCAACAGCCCACAAGGCACCGGGTCCCGACAGCAACCCATGAGGAGCATGGAAGCACACCCCCCAGCAATGCAGGCCTTGAGACGGCAGTGGCCAGGCCGGCGCCTTCAAGAAGCCTCAGGAGAGACCCTGACCGGGGACCCAGCTGAGCCACGTCAAGATTCCAGACCCACCAAAACTGTGAGGAAAAAGTGCACTGTTTAAGAAGCCTCAGGAGAGACCCTGACTGGGGACCCAGCTGAGCCACGTCAAGATTCCAGACCCACCAAAACTGTGAGGAAAAAGTGCACTGTTTAAGCTGCTAAGTTTCGGGGTACACTGTAATGTAGGGTAACTGGTATGAAGAGAGTATCATCAGCCATCGTAGGACTGTGGCGGAGACCATCAGACACCCAGCAAGATGCCTAATGCCCCACAGGCAGGTGCACCCCAGCCCCCACTCTTCCCCAACACCCCACAGGCAGGCACACCCCAGCCCCCAGTCTCCCCTAAACTCCACAGGCAGGTGCACCCCAGCCCCCACTCTCCCCTAAACTCCACAGGCAGGTGCACCCCGGCCCCCACTCCCCCCTAATGCCCCACAGGCAGGTGCACCCCGGCCCCCACTCTCCCCTAACGCCCCACAGGCAGGCACACCCCAGCCCCCAGTCTCCCCTAAACTCCACAGGCAGGTGCACCCCGGCCCCTACTCTCCCCTGAACTCCACAGGCAGGTGCACCCTGGCCCCCACTGCCCCCTAATGCCCCACAGGCAGGCACACACTGGGCCCCCACTCTCCCCTAATGCCCCACGAGCAGGCACACCCCAGCCCCCACTCTCCCCTAATGCCCCCCGGGTGGGCACACGCCGGCCCCCAGTCTCCCCTAACACCCCACGGGCAGGTGCACCTCAGCCCCCAGTCTCCCCTAACGCCCCACGGGCAGGCACACCCCAGCCCCCAGTCTCCCCTAACGGCCCACGGGCAGGCACACCCCAGCCCCCAGTCTCCCCTAACGCCCCACGGGCAGGCACACCCCAGCCCCCAGTCTCCCCTAACGCCCCACGGGCAGGCACACCCCAGCCCCCAGTCTCCCCTAACGCCCCACGGGCAGGCACACCCCAGCCCCCAGTCTCCCCTAACGCCCCACGGGCAGGCGCACCCCAGCCCCCAGTCTCCCCTAACGCCCCACGGGCAGGCGCACCCCAGCCCCCAGTCTCCCCTAACGCCCCACGGGCAGGCGCACCCCAGCCCCCAGTCTCCCCTAACGCCCCACGGGCAGGCGCACCCCAGCCCCCAGTCTCGCCTAACGGCCCACGGGCAGGTGCACCCCAGCTCCCAGTCTCCCCTAACGCCCCACGGGCAGGTGCACCCCAGCCCCCAGTCTCCCCTAACGCCCCACGGGCAGGCGCACCCCGGCCTCCAGTCTCCCCTAATGCCCCACGGGCAGGTGCACCTCAGCCCCCAGTCTCCCCTAACACCCCACGGGCAGGTGCACCTCAGCCCCCAGTCTCCCCTAACACCCCACAGGCAGGCACCCACCGGGCCCCCACTCTCCCCTAACGCCCCACGGGCAGGCACACCCCAGCCCCCAGTCTCCCCTAATGCCCCACGGACAGGTGCACCTCAGCCCCCAGTCTCCCCTAACGGCCCATGGGCTGGCACACCCCAGCCCCCAGTCTCCCCTAACGCCCCACAGACCGGTGCACCCCAGCCGCCATTCTCCTCACGCAAGCGCGCAGCTCAGCCACCTCACAAAGACCAGACGGCACCACAAAGACAATGACCTCAGGCTGCTTCTACACATGCCCTCCCGACCTCAACAATGGTGAGACTCGGACGGAAGACGTAAAGCCACTGTTGGCCAGCAGGTGATGGCAACCAAGGCAGGGCGACAATCCCCAGCGAGGGGAAGCTGCAGGTGGGCCACCTCCACCTCCTCCCTGCAGGGGTACTTTCTACACCGTACCAAGGAAACAGCCCAGGAAGCAGCAATCTCAATGAGTGGACGGCTCATATGTGGGGGAGAGGATGTTGGGGAGAAGAGAGCTGCTGAGACAGAGCCCCAAAACTCTGCCCAAAAATTCCCTTGGATCCCTGGGCACCCCAAAATAAGGAAGCACAAGGCGAGACTCAGACGCACCTGTCAGAGAATGGCTGGGAGGCCGAGTGCCGCAGAGAACTTGGAGACTGTGCGACCCTCAGAGGGCCCCGGAGACCCGGGCCCAGCAGGACGGGAGAGAAAGCCGTGACTTCCACCTAAGTCCCTGAAAGGCTACATACTTAAAGCAAGGACCATGCTGTGGAGGAAAGACCAATCCCTGGAGGAAAAGAGCTGAGAAAGACCCACCCTAACAAAGCCTCGAGCCAAGGCTGGCAGGAGGAGTGGGATGAACCAGAAATCTAACAGCCCGTCAGAGCGTAAGTCCGTCCTCATCAACAGAAGACAACCAAGAAGAGAACGGTACTAACAGAGACAACGAAAATCCAACCGAGGAGATAAAAATGGAAAAAAGTTAGAAATACATAAGAAACAGGAAACGTAGAGAAAGACGGAAGAGAAAAACACAAGACGGGAACTAAAACCCAACCACGTTAGAATTACGTGAAGTATATGTGGCAACACGCACATCATTATCGAGAGAACTAGGATACTGGATTATTTTCTGTACCAACATTTCAGTGCTTGTGATGCTTAACTTTACATGGCAACCTGACTGCGCCGTGGGGCGCCCCGCTATTTCATCACACCTGCTTCCAGTGCTTGTGTCAGGGGCTCTGGACCAGCAAAGCATGTGAATCTGTAGACAAAGTCAGGCAGAGGACCCTGCCAAAGGCAGGGGGCCTCGTTCAGCCAGCAGAAGGCCCCAGCAGAACAAAACTCCGGCCCTCCCTGAGGAGCGGGGAAGCCCTCCTGCCTGGCAATCTCTCAACTGGCCTTGTTCTGTCTTCAGACTAAAACCAATCAGCTCTTCCTGGGTCTCCACCCTGAGGCCTTTGGCCACGAACCACCTTGAGCTCTCCTGGTCTCCAGCTCACAGCCTCGCCGACACACACACATCCTATGGGCTCTGCTTCTCTGGAGAACCCTGCCTGGTACAGCACTGAACATTCCCCACAGCAGCTTTGAGAAACTAGCCACGAACACTGTGCCTAATGAGCAACTTCCTACAGAGTGAGCTGCACACCCAACACTGCAACACAACACGCGTCTCTGGAATTTGCCATCATCCAGGACGGAGTGTGAGCTGACCTTAACCAAGTAATTCCTTCCCAAACCACACGTATTATAGCACTTGAAACAAACTGAAGGTCGCTAACACACAGCACCCTAAGAACACTAGAAAAGTCTGTCTCCTTGAGAACCAACCCGTTCACACCGGCCGCTACAGACTGCTAAGACATCATTTCTGCCAGCAAGAAAGGCGGTTTCACTTTCTCCAACAGTCTTTGAAAGGGAGCCTGTCATTCAGACTCATCACTGATCCGATGCAGCTTTCCCCCACAGCGCGTCCACACCAGGGAGGCTGCACCGCCTCTGAGCAACACGACGCACACACGCTGCCACGCCAGGGAGGCTGAGCTGACCCTGAGCCACACGACGACGCACACGCCACCCTCCTGCCACGCTGACCCTGAGCCACATGATGACACACACGCCGCCCTCCTCCCACGCTGACTCTGAGCCACACGACGACACACACGCCGCCCTCCTGCCACACTGACTCCGAGCCACATGACGCACACACCACCCTCCTGCCACACTGACTCCGAGCCACACGATGACACACACACCGCCCTCCTCCCACGCTGACTCCGAGCCACACGACGACACACACACCACCCTCCTGCCACGCTGACTCCGAGCCACACGACGACACACACGCCGCCCTCCTCCCACGCTGACTCCGAGCCACACGACGACACACACGCCGCCCTCCTGCCACACTGACTCCGAGCCACACGACGCACACGCCACCCTCCTGCCACGCTGACCCTGAGCCACACGACGACGCACACACCACCCTCCTGCCACGCTGACCCTGAGCCACACGACGACGCACACGCCACCCTCCTGCCACGCTGACCCTGAGCCACACGACGACGCACACGCCACCCTCCTGCCACGCTGACCCTGAGCCACACGACGACGCACACGCCACCCTCCTGCCACGCTGACCCTGAGCCACACGACGCACATGCCGCCCTCCTGCCACGCTGACTCCGAGCCACACGACGCACACGCCGCCCTCCTGCCACGCTCACTCCGAGCCACATGACGCACACGCCGCCCTCCTGCCAACGCCAGCTGCAGTTCTTCCAACTGGGAGATGCAGTCAGAAAATAACCAAAAGAAAACCGTTCCTCTCAAAATCAGAAACACCTCTAGGATTAAAGAAATGAATGAAAGCAGAAAACACTTGTTACTAACACATCTTCTCTGCCATCACCACTGGACACAAAAGCCACAGCACCAGCCACACCAGACGCTCACCTACGGCTCGGCCTGCCCTCCAGAGAGTGCCCCCGACTGTGTCCAGAACCAAGGCGCCTGCCTCCCCACCCCATGGCGCCTGCCTCCCCCACCCTGCAACAGGGCGACTGCCTCCCCACAGCACCTGCCCCGCCCTCATCAATGGCGCCTGGCCCCCACAGCAACCCCTCCCCACCCCGTGGCCCTCCCCAGGCACCGCCCTCATGGTGCCTACCTCCATGCTGCCACCTTCGGCTTCAGGAATGTCAGCCCCAGTCGCTGCACAAGCTTCACCCCCAGCTTCCGCAGCAGGGTCTGGTTGCTCTCAGGGAGTCTGCAGCCATCGAGGCACCTGAGGACAGTGGCAGCTGCAAACAAGAACTGGACTCAGCACGGGGAGGGCTGCAGGCATCTTCTGACTGCACCACCTGTGTCCCCGAAACCAAAAGCCGGCTCCACGGGGGCCTTGAGGCAGGAGACATCACCAAGACCCCCATCATCCCAAATCATGAACCAAGAGCTGCTGGAGTTGAACCTACTCGACTTCCTTGCTGTGAAGCAACATCAGTGGAGGTCAGGAGAGCAAGTGCTCAGAGGGCAGGGAGCCAATCTGAAGGGGGGCAGCACACACAAAGGCCCAACCGACCACAGGCACACTGCAGCCACGGAGACCCCACAGGCCACGGGCATCCTGCGGCCACGGAGACCACGCAGGCCACGGGCATGCTGTGGCCGGGGAGAACACACAGGCCACAGGGCACACTGCAGCAACCCCAGAAGCCATGGAGCACACTGCGGCTGGGGAGAACACACAGGCCACGGGGTTCCTGTGGCTTGCTCTGTTTTTCAGGGGGAATCACTTGGTGTCATGCAGTGATGACAATAGCAGGACAGGAGGCTGAGCCAAGGGGAGGCTCAAGGTAGCACTGGGCACAGCACGACAGGGAGAGCCTTGCGAGCAGGAGACGCCCGGGTGCTGCGATGAGGGCAAGCTGAGGCCAGGAGGACAGCATTCCCGGGACAGACAAGGGCTGGGGTGGAAGTGCATGGCGGCTTCAGAGATGGGCTGGAAGTGAAATGGACAAGACTGCAACCAACTGACAGGGAACAGGAGAAAAGAAGAGAAGCTGAAGACAGAGCTGAGAGTTAGGTGAGGTGATGGAAGACAAGGAGATGGAGGAAGGGGCAGTGGGGCAGGGACAGAGCAGGGGGATGGGGGCTGGAGCTGCAGTGCCCTGCGGGAAGCTCTGCCTTGAGGCTGGGAAATGACAGAAAGTGAACGTTCACCAGTTTTACGTGGGTGCCGTGACCTCGGGCAGAGGTGCCGTTTAACTCATAATGCTTGCCTATAAAACCAGGTCAGCTGAAAGAGCATCTGAGTAACTTCTCAGAAGGCTCTGACAGTGGGCACAATGATCGTGGGTGACAAGCACGACAGCCCAAGAGGGAGCAGGTCTGTGTTCACGTCACCAAGGACGCTCCTCCCGCCGACAGGGCCTGGCAACGGCTGCTCGCGTTCTCGGGTGTGGTGAGGACATAAAGAGCCCCACCTTCCAGAGACATGTATGGAAGTGCACACAGGTGAGATGGCACTGTGTGTGCCTCCTGTGCGGTGCAGGGATGAAACGGGCTGCACACGAAAACTCGCACACTCCTGAGAGAGACACGGGGCGTGCACGCCATTCTCTCTTCTTTATACATGTTTCAAATTTTCCATAATGAAAAACTTTCAAAAAAAGAAAGTTATTCAAATTTGATATTCGGATAGTTTCTTTTCTTTTTTTTTTTTTTTTGAGAGAGAGTCTTGCTCTGTCGCCAGGCTAGAGTGCTGTGGCGCGATCTCAGCTCACTGCAACCTCCAACTCCCTGGTTCAAGGGATTCTCCTGCCTCCGCCTCCCAAGTAGCTGGGATTACAAGCATGTGCCACCATGCCCAGCTAATTTTTGTATTTTTAGTAGAGATGGGGTTTCACTATGTTGGTCAGGCTGGTCTCGATCTCCTGACCTCGTGATCCACCCGCCTCAGCCTCCCAAAGCGCTGGGATTACAGGCGTGAGCCACCACGCCCAGTCCGGATAGCTTCTAAAACACACAAAGGCTCTAAGAAGTTTCTCTTTTTCCAGATGGTAAACCTCTGCGTGGAGAAAAACACTGCCCTTATTTTCAGAAATTGAGGCTCAATCTAAAATTAAGAGAATTGAGCCAGGCGTGGTGGCTCATACCTTTAAGCCCAGCACTTTGGGAGGCCAAGGCAGGGCAGATCACTTGAGCCCAGGAGTTCAAGACCAGCCTGGACAGCACAGCAAGACCCCACTGCTAAAAAAATTAGCCAGGCGTGGTAGAGCTCGCCTGTAGTCCCAGCCACTCGGGAGGCTGAGGTGGGAGGATGGCTTGAGCCCAGGAGGTCGAAGCTGCAGTGAGCTGTGTCATGTATTCCAGCCTGGGCGACACAGTAAGATGCAGTCTCAAAAAGAATAAATTAAGAGAATTAGGAAGAAGGCAAAAGAGGTGGTGACTGTGGCTATCAGAGGAACATGGCTGCTCCTGGGCCCCAAGAAGCCAGGTCCAACCTCAGATCATGACACAGGCTTTGCCCAGACCTCCCTCATGAGACCCCAGGCAGCAATCCCTCTTTATCAAAGGACTAGGAAAGTGACAAAAAGTCCAGTTATTACGCCTGTAATCCCAGCCCTTTGGGAGGCCGAGGCAGGCAGATCACTAGGTCAGGAGTTCAAGACTAGCCTGGCCAACATGGTGAAACCCCATCTCTATTAAAAATACAAAAATTAGGCCGGGCACGGTGGCTCACACCTGTAATCCCAGCACTTTGGGAGGCCGAGGCAGGTGGATCTCAAGGTCAGGAGATCGAGACCATCCTGGCTAACACGGTGAAACCCCATCTCTACTAAAAATACAAAAAATTAGCTGGGCATGGTGGCAGGCACCTGTAGTCCCAGCTACTCGGGAGGTTGATGCAGGAGAATGGCGTGAATCCAGGAGGCGGAGTTTGCAGTGAGCTGAGATAGTGCCACTGCACTCCAGCCTGGGCGACAGAGCGAAAATCCATCTCAAAAAAAAAAAAAAATACAAAAATTAGCTGGGCATGGTGGCAGGCACCTGTAGTCCCAGCTACTCAGGAGGCTGAGGCAGAAGAATTGCTTGAACCCAGGAGGCGGAGGCTGCAGTGAGCCAAGACTGTGCCACTGCAATCCAGCCTGGGCAACAGAGGGAGACTCAGTCACAAAAAAAAAAAAAAAAAAAAAAAAAAAGTTCAGTTACTAAAACCCACAACAAAAAAAAGAACGATAGTGTCCAAACATACCAATGTACAGTTCCTATATCTATGAATAAAATGTTAAGGAAAGACACTTGATTGTATATGAGCAAACTCACATCACAAAGATATCGTCTCTTAAAAATAAACCTTACCATAGGGCAAACAGTCTTCACGTTTTCCATGTTTAAATATTTGTGCCTAAAAAAAAAAAAAAAGATTTTTAATGTTACAAATACAAATACAAGTTTAAAACATACACACAAATTGTGAAAACAATTCATCACATCTTTCAGAATTTTTATTCTAAACACTCACCACCTAATAATAAAGAAAACAGTTTCTGTACATGATAAAGTAATTATAAGAGACTAGTGAAATTATCTCCCAAAAGTTCATCTGAAAATAGGGATGCAATGATAAGTCCAGTCCCCTCATGGAGACTGCAGCCTCTCCACCCCTCCCTCATCAATGGCATCACAAAACGTGCCCAGGTTTAAGTTCAGGGCACTCCCAGCCTGGAAAAAGAAGACATCCATCTCAGTAGGTTTTTAAAAATTATCTGCATATAAATAAAGTTACAAAGGATTAAAGTTACAGGCCAAACCATCTCACACAAAGGCCTCCATCTGCATTCATGCTTCACCAACAAATGAGAAGGGTGACCAGCTCAGCCCGTGTCTCACACACACACCTGGCAGCCCGGTCTCCACGATGCGCACACACGGACGTCATCACCTGGAGTCCATCAGACCAAACAGGAATATCAGATTTTCTCTCAAACACTGGTTCTAGCCCTCCTGAATTCTCAACCTGAGGTTTTACCTTCTGCTTTAAAGTCTGGAGGACAAATGCGATGATTCACATAAATATCCAAGCCTCATAATCAAAGAATCCTAGAACTGAGCCCTTCTAAGAAAACGCGAATGAATTTCCTTTCCTTCAGAAAACAGAATTTCACAGTCAAGGTGAGAACTGCATCTGTCTCAGACTATCTGCACCGCACACCGCGCCACCCCTGTCCTGCTGTCGCCCACCACACGGAAAAATGAAGAAGCAGGTGCCGCCCATCAGGAGATGCTCAGACAAGGTGAAGAGGCTTTCACTAAATACTGGTGTCTTTTATTTGCATTATGAACCCTGTAAACTGCCTGATCTCGTACTTAAGTGTAGAATAGAAACATCTTCTTAAAAGGAGAGGGAACTTAGACTCTCTCCATGGAGCCCGCTGGGGGGCTCTCCTAAGCGCTGAGTGGAGAAGCAGCGAAGGCACACAGACCACCAGTCACACCTGTGGTGCAGATCCCACACCTACGAGCAAAACGGGAAGGAGACAGCCAGACAGACCACCAGCCATGCCTGTGGAGCAGAGCAGGGTCTCTGCGCTCCTGTTCCTCTGTCTGTAAAACGGGGCAGTGGCAGCACCCACCTCCCTGAGCCACTCAGAATAACACATTCACCAAGGTGATCAGAGACTTAGCCCCTTTCTCTTTAGCGAAATGGATAGTAACACGTTCCCTACCAAGTGAATGGAGATGATCCTTGTTTGCCCAAAACAAGTTCTCATTTAACTTTAAGAACTCTTCCCCACCTTTAGTTTGTGTGAAATATAAAATCGAAAGTTAAATTATTTCACACCAGTCCAGATGTATCCAATTTAATATGTGTTTTAACCCTAAGTCATCGGTTTACAGAGCCAATACTTGCTGAGCAGAAACCGTAGGGCACAGGCGAGCTCCCCCCAACGGGACGCAGGGTTCGGGGGCAGTCGCAGGGCCAAGCACACACTCAAATTCCCTGGGAGGTGGGCTGACGGCCTGAAGCCCACCAGTGTGCAACGAGAAACCGGACCGCGCCTGGGGGATAAGAAGACAAGACACTTCACAGAGAAGCTGTCACTGCGGCCGGCTGGCCAGCTCAGTGGGGAACAGAGTTTGCCAGACGGACAATCAAGGGTCCCTCACCCACCACCTTGGTAGGCTTCCAACTGCCACAACCAACAGAGGCAGGCAGGAGCGATGCCAGTGACCCCCAATCCCAGGTCAGAAGCCTGGCGGCCTCTTTCAGGGCCTCTCCAGACACCTCCCCTTGAGACACTCCCTCCGGGAAGCCGGCTGCCATGCAGGAAGAGCCAGCTTCAGTCAAGGGCCCCCGCCGCACCCAGCCCTTCAAGGCACCTGCCACGTGGTCTTCTCGGCAGAGGCCCAGGCATCAAAGGGCAGTAACAAACGGCCCCCTGCACCCCACCCTGCGAGGCCACAGAATCGATCCATGCAAGAGTGCGGCGGTCACTGATGCCACCAGCTGTGGAGTACGTTGTTCCACAACAAATGAACCTGGGAGCGGCTGAAATCTCATCCTACAGGCAAAGAGCACCACCGTATCACCTGCAGCCACGGCCACATGACCAGATTCCAACAGCAGCGGGATGGAGAACCTGGGGATGAACAGTGAAGTGCTCAACAATGAAGACCGCTACAGAGGCTGCTGGAAAACCCCAGTGGGAAAGGCCAGAACCTAAACCAGAAGAGCAGCTGTGCAGCTGTGGGCGGACGCAGGACAAAGATCCGGGAAATGACCTCTCTCAGCAACGGGCTACCGTGTCCCCCAGTCTCTCTCGGCAACGGGCTACCGTGTCCCCCGGTCTCTCTCGGCAACGGGCTACCGTGTCCCCCGGTCTCTCTCGGCAACGGGCTACCGTGTCCCCCGGTCTCTCTCGGCAACGGGCTACCGTGTCCCCCGGTCTCTCTCGGCAACGGGCTACCGTGTCCCCCGGTCTCTCTCGGCAACGGGCTACCGTGTCCCCCGGTCTCTCTCGGCAACGGGCTACCGTGTCCCCCGGTCTCTCTCGGCAACGGGCTAACGTGTCCCCGGGTCTCTCTCGGCAACGGGCTGACGTGTCCCCCAGTCTTACTTGGCAACGGGCTAACACGTCGTCTGGTTTCTCTCACTAAATAAAAAGAATCCAAGACACTGTGAAATTCCTAGAGTGCCCTCACACATGAACGTTGTTTAGTTACTCAATTCCTATGAAGTGTAGTACAACATTTTCTACAGCAGACTAAGATACAAGTGGTGATGAGTTCTCGGGAAAGCAAGCATCATCTCTTGTAACTGGCCTGGATACCCCACACCTGGAAAGGCCCAGCCCAGCTTCCACTGTCCCCAGCTACACACAGGAGACAGCACCAAGGCCAGGGCCCGCCACCATCTGCAGTAAGGGAGAAACCAGAACCCCATACATTTACAGGGCGAAGGGTCTTTTTCTCCTCACACTTCTCTCTACCCTGGGGGCAGTTTCCAGCTGAATTACACAGGCAGCCTCCTGGGCATTCAGCACACACAGAGAAAAGCCCCAAAAGTTATCCACTTTCCCAGGCATGGGTGCAGGAGGGCAAAAGAGACGACAGGGAAGGAACGAGTCAATGAAGACAGGGCTTTGTTTCCATTTATTTCACTGAAAAGTAAGGCCATCTTCACCTGAGAAAGTGTGCAGTGTGCAGTGGCCAGTGCTCAGCGTGGCGGCGGGATGGGGTACCTGTCAGCAGGAGGACACGGCCAGAGAGAGCGCACTCTAGTCATCAATGGTCTTGGGTGCTCATAAGCTAGGCCATAAAATGGGGGGCACAGCCCACTTTCATGGAAGCATAATGGGAACCAAATTAAAACCACCTGCTGAAAAGCATACACTAGACAGAGGTGATGACACCAGGGATTAGAGGAAAACAGCCCTGCATGGTAAATGAGGAATGACTGCAGGTCTGTTTTTGTTGTTCTAGAAACCAGCACAGCACAAGCTGCAAACAAAAGGAGTTTCTCAGCAATCATCCTAACCCGCCCCACCTTTCGATGGCTACCCACCCAAGCTGGCTTCTCTGCAACGTGCGAGCCAGCTTCCCCTCCCCGGGGCATGTTCTCCAAGCCCAGTAAATCACAGGCTGTCGAGCTACTCGGGAGCAAGCTCACCCGCTGCCAAGCAGGAGATGCTGGTTTGAGGCTTCCTTCAGGCACTGCCAAATCTAGGCCAAGAAAAGCAACTCCACCCGAGGCCCTGGGAGAAGGGCCCCCACACCACACCAGTTCAGGCTTGGCTCTGGCTGGTAACACAGGCTTCTGAGAAGCTGTGAGTGCCGGCCGGCACTGAGGCAGATGGCTGAGACCACGCTAGCTCCAGGCCAGCGGGTCACCCTGTGGCCCTACATAACCATGCCGACTCTGCAGATGAGGAGAGCGAGTCTGTTCCCCTTTCTGCCATCCCGAGTCCTGCTCCGACACCAAGAAATGTTATCTTGGGAAGCAACCAATCGCATCCGTGCCCCCACAGGCTCAGCACATGGAGGGCAGCCGTGCCCCCGCAGGCTCAGCACACGGAGGGCAGCCATGTTCAAAGCCACTCTTGGGCATGCCACACGGAGGGGCCACAGGACAGGCACGGAAGAGGATCTTTAACACCAAAACAACCCTTTCCAGGCTGGAATGCCTTGAGAGCACAGCCCCAGGTCCGTGCCTGTGCTGCAGCGAGCCCACCAGGGCCAGGCCTTTCCTGGAGGGCAGTGAAACCCATGCTGGGCTGCACCCTGCAGGACGTGCAAAGGCTTCACTGAGGAACTCTGGTACGCTCGAGGCTCCCCTCAGCAGCAGGGCAGGAAAAGAGCCTTCCCACCACACCACTACTGGAACCCAGAAAAACCACAACGTCCAGTGCATTTGCTGGCCTGCAAAAACCAAAGCGAGGGACATCTTAAAGAGCCCCACTACCACCCCTAGAAAGAGCAGCGGTTGCCCTAGACAGGACGGGAGAGCGCTCGGAAACAGAAGAGAGCTTGTCCTCAAGGCGGGGCCTAGGGGGCGCAGGTGGGGACAGGCCAGACCACTGCCTCCCCCAGGAGCGAGCACAATGCACTCCCCTCAGGACCACCACACATTCAGAGGAAAAAAGCCATTGACAGAAGTGAAAACTTTCATTGCTGGATTGGTAAATGACTGATTAGAATCAGAACCCCAGAGTGAAAAAATATACTGTTTCTGACAAAATAAATTTCTGACAAATTATAAAGAATTTTAAGAAAACAAATATCAAAATGAAAACTACTTTCAGGCTGGGTGTAGTGGCTCACACCTAGAATCCTAGCGCTTTGGGAGGCCAAGGCAGGAGGGCTGCTTGAGCCTAAGAGTCCCAGACCAGCCTGGACAACATGGCAAGACCTCATCTCTACTAAAAGTACAAAAATTAGCCAGGTGTGGTGGCGTCCACCTGTAATCCCAGCTACTCAGGAGGCTGAGGGGGAGGATGACTTCAGCCCGGGAGGTGGAGGTTGCAGTGAGCTGAGATCGTGCCACTGCCGCCAAAAAAAAAGGTAATTTCACACAAAAATGCTTCAATAATCGAAATAATCACATCTAGCTTTTATTCTTCCAGAACGAAGTGTTATTTTTCACCAAACCTTGGACTATAAGGTAAACACTAATTACCTTCACAGGTGGGGGCCATGCAAGGCCCAGCTCCACACCCCAGCACCGACCTGGCAGCCCCTGACCTGGGTCCATGTCCTCCTCCATAAACCAAGGCAACACAGCTCTCAAAGAGAGTGTGGAAAACACAAAATGATTGTGGCTTCCTACGTCTGTCATTCACAGGCATCATCCTTCACCTAATTTATCAATCTGTTCATGACAGTGTATCGCACTAGAGTCCTACATCGTAGAACATTCTGGTCAATGAGGAACCACATATTGATAGTGAGCCCATAAAAGGATTTTATATATACACATATGTGTGTGTGTGCGCGCACACATGTATACACGTGTGTATATAAATATAATTTTTTTTTTTTTTTTGGAGACGGAGTCTCGCTCTGTCACCCAGGCTGGAATGCAGTGGCACAATCTCGGCTCACTACAACCTCTGCCTCCCGGGTTCGAGCGATTCTCCTGCCTCGGCTTCCCGAGTCGCTGGGACTACAGGCGCCCGCCACCACGCCCGGCTAATTTTTGTATTTTTAGTAGAGATGGGGTTCCACCATTTTAGCCAGGATGGTCTCGATCTCTTGACCTCGTGATCCACCCGCCTCGGCCTCCCAAAGTGCTGGGATTACAGGCGTGATCCACCGTGCCCAGCTGATGATATATTTTTACTGTACCTTTTCTATGCTTAGATGTGCAAACACCACTGTGTTACAGTTCCCTGCAGTATTCAGCACAGTACAGGTTTGCAGCCTGGGAGCAGCAGGCCACACCACCTGGCCTGGGAGCAGCAGGCCACACCACCTGGCCTGGGAGTGCAGCAGGCCACACCACCCGGCCTGGGTGTGCAGCAGGCCACACCACCCGGCCTGGGAGCAGCAGGCCACACCACCTGGCCTGGGAGCAGCAGGCCACACCATCTATGTTTAAGTGCACGCTACGGTGTTCACACGACGACACTGCCCAACGACGCAGTTCTCAGGACTACCCCCATTGTTAGGGGACGCATGACTGTTTCATGACTCACTCAGCATTTTAAAATGTTCTCAGCAGCCCACGTAGTGACCTCACAGCCATAAACAGCCAGTAGCATTACAGTATTCCAGCTTAAACAACTCCCCCATCACTGAGCCTTCTGGCTGCTATTCTGAGCTCATTCTGCACAGCCCATCTTTGCATGACAGGGACCAATGACTGCGCTCCCGTTCAGGTGTGTGTGACCACCTCTGGGGTGTGCCCCCTGCCCAAAGGCAACAGTTCCCACAGAAGAGAGGAGCAGCGAGCCCACGCACCTTCCAAGGCCCAGCAAAAGCTCGCAAAAGTGAACCACCACAGAGGTAAGATGCTAGAAAAGAGGTTAATGATCCATGGCCGGGCACAGTGGTTCACGCCTGTAATCCCAGCACTTTGGGAGGCCGAGGCAGGCAGATCACAAGGTCAGGAGATCGAGACTATCCTGGCTAACACGGTGAAACCCCATCTCTACTAAAATACAAAAAAATTAGCCAGGCATGGTGGAGGGTGCCTGTAGTCCTAGCTACTCAGGAGGCTGAGCCAGGAGAATGGCGTGAACCCGGGAGGCAGAGCTTGCAGTGAGCCGAGATTGCGCCACTGCACTCCAGCCAGGGCAACAGAGCGAGACTCCGTCTCAAAAAAAAAAAGATGCAAGAGACACAATTCCTGCCACAGAAAGCCTGAAAACAAACCAGACAAAATAGAATCGTATGCAGCTCCCAAGCCACCAAGCAGGCCACGGGCTCAGCAGCAAAGGGAGGGCAACGGCGGCAGGGAGACCACAAAGAGCAGTGGCTTTGCAGGGACCTGAAGGGGCATTGGCCTGGGAAGCAGGGGGCTCAGGCTCCAGCGTCTGAAGTCAGAGAGGGGTCTGAGCTTCTCTGCAGTGCAGGTGGGGGTGGCACAGCTCTGAGCCCAGCAGGAGGAGGATCCACCAACCAAGAGGCCAGTGGATGTGGTTATCCACTGTGGACACCATGTGGAAGAGAAAAAAGGAGACACATAGAGGCAAGGAAGGAAGAACGGGCAGAGACAAGGACAAGGCTGTGCTGATGCCACATCTCCCCCGGACGGCACTGCTGACATATGCTGGGGGCGGCAGGGTGCACAGGGGTCCCACGGGCTGGCCAATGAGCAGCTCTGCCAGGGCAGAAACAAGCGTGAGGACGGAGAGCATGGCTGAGAGCCACCTGCCGCCTGGGGAGCCCATGGAGGCCGGCGAGCCAAGCAAAGACACCAGGACACACGAGGGGATGGGGAACCCCAGGCGTGGGCCACAGCCTGAGCCCTCCTGCTTCCGAGGCCAAGATGAGGCCACCCACTACCCAGGCCACAAGCTTCCAAGGCCACCCTTTACCCAGGCCACAGGCTTCCGAGGCCACCCTTTACGCAGGCCACAGGACAGCAGGTGTGCTGCCAGGATCAAGGGCACAGAGGCAGCATGGGACAGAGTCTGGCACTCTATGAATGGATGGCTCACACCCTCCACCAGCACCTTTACTGCAGCCGACAGCCACAGGAGAGGCGGGAGGGTAGTCGGGGAGCCCAGGGCCTCCAGAGGGAACACTTCACAGAAGGAAATGGCTCCCACCTGGACCAGGCGGCAGAGCGGGACAGACTCAGGATGACGTGAAGCACAGAGCCATGTGCTGGGACAAGGACCCCCAGGACAGGGTGGTGGCGCAGCCACATGAGAACAGATGAGCAGTGAACCAGGAAAGGAGACATGTCAGAGCCACATCCATACAGGCATGTGTGAGCGGACAGCGGGAGGGAACACGGCGTCTCGGGGATGAGCCCGGCTCCTGGGCCGTATGCACGGACAGCAGCACAGAAGCTCCCGTTTGTTGCTGGGCTCCGGGTAAACAGGCCAGGAGGGGAAAGTGATGGCACAACAGGTGTGACCTGGGACTTGCGGGTTCTGAAGTGTCACACGCGTACCCAACGGGTCCACAGAAGGAGGGCTCGAGAACCAAGGACAGAAATCAGGTAATAAAGGTCAAGGGTGAATCAGAGCTGAGATATCAACAGCCAGGGCCAAAGCCTGAGGGACATCTGCCTTAGAGGGAAGGTGCCTCTAAGGTGACTATGTGGGCAGTGAGGCATCACGGGTCTGTGAGCCAGGTGAGGGCGGGGCAGGTGAGAGGGCAGGGGCACCCCAACCTGCACAGGGGCCACAGGCCAGGACGACTGGGGCATGGGCCACTGAGACCCAGCTCTAGGCCACTCAGCAGCAGCCCAGCCCAGCTCTCTGCCTGTCTGTTCCTCATCTAAGAACTGAGGGGGGTGAGGCTGGTGACCCGCCAAGCCCCCTCCCCGTCTAGCACATGACCCCGCGACGGGCTGCCTGTGAGCACACGTCTGCGAGCAGGTCGCGCCACCTCAGCAGGGATGGGCCCGGGCTGATGGGGACTCAAAGGCGTGCGGCTCACCGTGCAGGTTTCTGTAAGACTCACGGCACTGTGCCCGCCCCACATAAAATGCTGAGTGATGGGAAATGAGTGTTAAGAGCTGGCTGCTCCAGGTCTTTCCTTAACGCCACGAGGAGACCGAACCAGCGTGGCCTGGGGTACCTCGTTTCACCCAAATGCTACCGGAGCATGATCTCTGGAAAGTACCCACATTCAAACTGCTCTTGTCCTATTTTCTCCATCCAAAACCTTGCCCCAAGAGAGCACTACAACTAAAAAGGACCACGTGGGTCATCTTCCTCTGGCCACACTGAACCCTAAAGGAAACAGTAGGGTGCTGTTCCCCAAATCTGAAGAGAAATCAAAGCCTAAATGTGAAATGTTTTAGATAATCAGCTGTCTTCTTTCATCTTCAAAGACTGACTGTGCTAATTAGCCTCACACCAGCCTCTGCGGTGAGAGGTCTGCTGCTTCCCTCCCAGGTGGGGCGGGCGCTGGTGCTCACCCTGGCCTCGGGTCACAGGAGAGACGGAGTCAGCAAAGGGCCTGGACACAGCTCACAGCAGCTCAAGCCCTGGTTCCCGGCCCACACACTCTTGGCCACAACCACTCCTACTTGGGGACCTGGCTGCTTTTATTAACTATAAAAAAGCAGAGTGGCTTCAGCACCTCTCTTCACAAGGGCCGAGCGGGAGCTGGGAGTGAGGCTGACAGTGCCAGCGTTCTTTGGCTTTCTTGGTTTTTAATGCTGTTGTGTGTGACTATTTTATCCTTTAACAAGAGTTGTGCTTTTGTCAATGATAAAAATAAAAAGAAACCGCACTGCAAAGGGGAGACTCGAGCCTAACAGCCGATAAGGGGAAGAGCATCCTATTACCACTTTCATAGTCAACAGCCCCATCTCGCAGTCCGAGTCCCCCAGCCCCGCCACCGCCTCCCAGCCATTGTGAGAACACACAGGGAGAAACCCACTCCACACAGTCGACAATCTTCCAATCAGAGCACTAGAAACCAAGAGAGCACAACTATCAATCAGCAAGCAGAGTCACACATGAAATGACAGCCATTTTCCTTTTTGTAAATTTTTTTTTAGATGGAGTCTTGCTCTGTTGCCCAGGCTGGAGTGCAGTGGCGCCATGTCGGCTCACTGCAACCTCCGCCTCCCGGGTTCAAGTGATTTTCCTGCCTCAGCCTCCCAAGTAGCTGGGATTACAGGCGCGCACCACCACGCCCAACTAATTTTTTGTATTTTTAGTAGAGACAGCGTTTCACCACGTTGGCCAGGCTGGTATCAAACTCCTGGCCTCAAGTGATCCACCTGCCTCGGCCTCCCAAAGCGCTGGGATTACCGGCATGAGCCACTGTGCCCAGCCCATTTTCCATTTTTAATGTGTTTTACTCCTTCCGTGAATTTCCTCAATTTGCATTAATCTTAATGCTTAAATTGGGACTAAACCAAAGGGTGTTTTTAAAGCTGGAGTACAGGGGCCTTCCAGGGAAATTACATTGCCAAACACTTGCTTCCCTCCCACAGGAGTTAAAAACCCTCACTGCAAGGGAACTACGCTTCGAGGGAAATGAAGATCAAATCCTGGTTTCGATGGTACTTGTTGAGTTCACCTGTTTCGCCCACAGTAATGAACAGGTGGATGACAATGAAGCCAAGTGCATCAAAGGAAACAGATGAAACCCTAAGCAGAATCCACCTGCAAGTTTCATCATGTACAGCAGGCGCCCGGCCTCTGCCTGCAGCTCTGCCAAGCCCAAGGTGAAACCTCCCGCCCGCTCAGCACCCAGCACAACTTCCTCCTGCTGAGGCAACCTGGATCAGACCAAACGGACCCTTCCAAGAGACAGACGGAAACAACACACATGGCTCTGGAAAGACTCAAGATGCTCCAGCAGCCGCCCAGGGCTTCAGACGCTCTGGAAGGGACGTGCTGGCCCCAGGAGCTGCCAGAAGCCCGGCCCCGCCAGGCGTTGCTTCACGGCAGTTTCATTCATTCCCTTCCCAGGGATTTCAGCCGGCTGCGTCAGACAATTGCTCACTCTTGCTGAGGGCAAATCTCTGAATAGTTCTGAGGTGCTGCTGCCAAACTGCCTGGGTGCTCTGCCCTAAACGGCAGGACAGCACGCCTCACTCTTTGCCAGCATATGCCGGGGGATGGCACAGGGCTCGGCTCTCCTAAGCCTTTGAGAAGACCTTTTTACACCTCGGGAGGAAGGGGAAAAACGAATGTCTCTCCACCTCAACGTGGAACTTGGAGATGTCAAAATAAAAAGCACTTCCCCACTCCTGGCTGGTTTGACTTTGCTACAGGAATTCCCACCTGTCCCAGCAGCTAGGAGGGGAATGGGGCAGCGAGCCGTCCCGCCCACCCACCCTCTGGGTATTCCAAATGCAGGCTGTGTAACACGTGCCTCCCACTTGGGATGGAAGAACAGAAAACTTGGGAACAATCTAGAGAAAACCAACAAGATCATCAAAAAAAAAAAAAAAAAAGTAAAGAACCTAACCCACGACAAAGAAACTGCAGAACTAGACACATGTGGCCACAAGACCCTCCCAAGCCGAGAAGGACTCGGAGCCCTGCACCCAGGGGACACCGTGGAGCCCTCCAAGGCAGCCTGAACGCAGTGGCCCACAGCCCCTCACCAGGAGGCTGCCTCTCCCACAGCCAGCCTGGCTACAAGGTGGCGCGCCTCACCTGCCTGCAAGTCCCTGGGCAGCCACAGCTGGCTCCAGCCCCAAGGCTGGGATATCCTGCTGACCCAACAGCATGGGGTGGGGACAGGAGAAGAGGGGAGGCTCCCAGGCCAGGCTGACGAGAGCTGCAGGAGACCCCTAGAAGCCCGTGAAGAGACCGGACAGAGATCAAATGTGCCTCCCCTCCCAAAGCAGCACCCACACTCGGGGCAGGGCTAACGGCCTCCCCTGCAGAGGCACCACACTCGGGGCAGAGCCACTGGAGACAACCAGCTCTGGTCACATCCTGTTAGACCTCCCATGTGCTCCCCTGACCTGAGATGTTTTTCCCCCACAGCACTGAGTTTTATCAGGGATTTCATTAAGGTTAAATTTCTAGGGATGAGGGAATCCTAGAGGGCAGAGAAGCCCTCGAAGCCACCTCAGATCCTGTGAGCCACAGGTTCTATGGTGGGATCGCCACCTGGTTCCAGGTGCAGATGATTATAAGGACACTGCTTTGGCCCCACAGGCTGGTAGGCTGGGTAATTCTTCCCCACCCAGAACACGATCATGAAGGCCGTGAAGCTGAAGAGCTGCTTACACAATATTCCAAGAAGCAGGTGTGTGGGACGTATCCACATGGATCCTGACACACATGTAGGTGCCAGCATTGTCATTTCAACAGTCCTCAGGCCAGATGGTCCCAGTCACAGCATGGACCCCCTCCCGCTGCGATGGGTGGGATGCAGTGGTCCCAGTCAGACAGCATGGACCCCCCTCCCGCTGCGATGGGTGGGATCCAGTGGTCCCAGTCACAGCATGAACCCCCCTCCTGCTGCGATGGGTCGGATCCAGTGGTCCCAGTCACACAGCATGAACCCCCTCCCGCCGCGATGGGTGGGATCCAGTGGTCCCAGTCACACAGCATGAATCCCCTCCCGCCGCGATGGGTGGGATCCAGTGGTCCCAGTCACACAGCATGGACCCCCCTCCCGCTGCGATGGGTGGGGTCCAGTGGTCTCAGTCACACGGCATGGACCCCCCTCCCGCCGCGATGGGTCGGGTCCAGTGGTCCCAGTCACACGGCATGAACCCCCTCCCGCCGCGATGGGTGGGATCCAGTGGTCCCAGTCACACAGCATGAATCCCCTCCCGCCGCGATGGGTGGGATCCAGTGGTCCCAGTCACACGGCATGGACCCCCCTCCCGCCGCGATGGGTCGGGTCCAGTGGTCCCAGTCACACGGCATGAACCCCCTCCCGCTGCGATGGGTGGGATCCAGTGGTCCCAGTCACACAACATGGACCCCCTCCCGCCGCGATGGGTGGGATGCAGTGGTCCCAGTCACACAGCATGGACCCCCTCCCGCCGCGATGGGTGGGATCCAGTGGTCCCAGTCACACAGCATGAATCCCCTCCCGCCGCGATGGGTGGGATCCAGTGGGCCCAGTTACACGGCATGAATCCCCTCCCGCCGCGATGGGTGGGATGCAGTGGTCCCAGTCACACAGCATGGACCCCCCTCCCGCTGTGATGGGTGGGATCCAGTGGTCCCAGTCACACAGCATGGACCCCCTCCCGCTGCGATGGGTCGGGTCCAGTGGTCCCAGTCACACAGCATGGACCCCCTCCCGCCGCGATGGGTGGGATCCAGTGGTCCCAGTTACACAGCATGAATCCCCTCCAGCCGCGATGGGTGGGATGCAGTGGTCCCAGTCACACAACATGGACCCCCCTCCCGCTGCGATGGGTGGGGTCCAGTGGTCCCAGTCACACGGCATGGACCCCCCTCCCGCCGCGATGGGTCGGGTCCAGTGGTCCCAGTCACACAGCATGGACCCCCCTCCTGCTGTGATGGGTCGGGTCCAGTGGTCCCAGTCACACGGCATGAACCCCCTCCCGCCGGGATGGGTGGGATCCAGTGGTCCCAGTTACACAGCATGAATCCCCTCCCGCCGCGATGGGTGGGATCCAGTGGTCCCAGTCACACGGCATGGACCCCCCTCCCGCCACGATGGGTCGGGTCCAGTGGTCCCAGTCACACGGCATGAACCCCCTCCCGCTGCGATGGGTGGGATCCAGTGGTCCCAGTCACACAACATGGACCCCCTCCCGCTGCGATGGGTGGGATGCAGTGGTCCCAGTCACACAGCATGGACCCCCCTCCTGCCGCGATGGGTGGGATCCAGTGATCCCAGTCACACAACATGGACCCCCCTCCCGCCACGATGGGTGGGATCCAGTGGTCCCAGTCACACAGCATGGACCCCCCTCCCGCCGCGATGGGTCGGGTCCAGTGGTCCCAGTCACACGGCATGAACCCCCTCCCGCCGCGATGGGTGGGATCCAGTGGTCCCAGTTACACGGCATGAACCCCCTCCCGCCGCCCGCCGCGATGGGTGGGGTCCAGTGGTCCCAGTCACACGGCATGGACCCCCTCCCGCCGCGATGGGTGGGGTCCAGTGGTCCCAGTCACACGGCATGGACCCCCCTCCCGCTGCGATGGGTGGGATCCAGTGGTCCCAGTCACACGGCATGGACCCCCCTCCCGCTGCGATGGGTGGGATCCAGTGGTCCCAGTCACACGGCATGGACCCCCCTCCCGCTGCGATGGGTGGGATCCAGTGGTCTCAGTCACACGGCATGGACCCCCTCCCGCTGCGATGGGTCGGGTCCAGTGGTCTTAGTCACAGCATGTACCCCCTTCCCGCTGCAATGGTTCGGGGAGCTGCGGCAGTTGCCACACCCCATGCCACCAGCCGGGTAAGGCTCATGGTCTTCCACACGCATGTCATACTTCTTGGCAGTAGCGGCCCATTCTTCTGGGGTCTTAGGGACCTAAGAGCGTGTCCTTGGTCATGTGGGAGGCTGTCTGTACACCCAGCATCACAAACATTAAGGTGAAGCTACCAGAATTCCCAGGACCCCCACCCTGGCCACTGCCATCTTCCCCTTCTTCATGTTTCCTCAGTGAGACTCAAGGCAAAAAATGAAGAATCCAATTGCACCTAAATCCACCACCTTTACCAGAATTGCCTCAAACGCACATTCCCTGAGGATCCATGGACCAATGGCACAGTGGGTACATCTGAGACCTGAGTCCTCCCTGCCCTACCCCTCCACCCCCGTACCCTTCAAGGCCAGCCTCAGCCTGCCCTGACCTCCACGATAGCAATGAATCCTCTTTAGGCATTGAGGACGCTGCCCCAGCACAGCTGGAACGAGGGACACCTGGGGACACAGACGGCACATCTGTACCTGCAATGCCCAAAAATGCCTGGCACGAGGAGGTCCTCTATTTCATCAGTACGACAGGTATGCCACCAGAAAAATCTTTTTAGAAAGACTTCAGAAAGATGAAAACATTCCAAATTTTGTTTAAAATTTTATTAAAAACTAGTGTTGTGTACCCAAGGGTACTGAAAGTATTAAGCTGGGTTTGTTTTTTCTGTTTTTTTTTTTCTGGCAGAGTCTTGCTCTGTCACCTAGGCTGGGGTGCAGTGGCATGATCTCGGCTCACTCAACCTCCGCCTCCCAGGTTCAAGCAATTCTCCTGCCTCAGCCTCTGGAGTAGCTGGGATTACAGGCCCATGCCACTATGCCTGGCTATTTTTTGCATTTTTAGTAGAGATGGGGTTTCACCATGTTGGCCAGGCTGGTCTCGAACTCCCGACCTCAAGTAATCTGCCTGCCTCGGCCTCCCAAAGTGCTGGGATTATAGGCATGAACCACCGCGCCCAGCCTGAAAGCATTAAGTTTAAACAAAAACTTGCACATGAAAGTTCTTCACAGCGTAATTTGTAAGAGCAGAAAATACCCACACGCTGGCATATGGAAAAACCCACACACTGGCTTATGGAAAATACCCACACGCTGGCTTACGGAAAATACCCACACGTTGGCTTATGATTCAGCCATAAAGGGAACGAGGCACTGACAACACCACAGCGCGGATGAACCTTGGACACATCGGGCTCAGTGAAGGCCAGACGCAAAAGGCTGTGTCGTGTACGACTCTGGTGAGGTAAGATGTCCGCAACCAGCAAGTCCACAGGGACAGCACATGGATCCACGGCTGCGGGGGCTGGGGAAGGTGAGGGACGGACTGCTCGGTGCAATCAAGGTTTCTCTCACGATGATGACAGTGTTCTGAAGTTAGATAATGGTGATGACCGCACAGAAAACTACAGAATTGTTTACCTTAGAAGGATGAATTACTTGTGGTATGTGAATTATATCTTGATTTTTGAAAACTGCTGAATCTGTCACATTTATGTGGAGGTTGAGGGGAGGCCTGAAGAAAACAGACATCACCTGGGCAGAGCACAGGCTCCAGGAAACACGTCTGCAGTTTTCTCTCACACGTCTGAAACCCTTTCCTCATTTGAAAGGCTGCCCTCCTGAAGACCACGGCAGCATGACCGGGAAGCAGCAGACACTGAGGACACTTCCCAATTCCCCCTCAAGAAACGTACGCCCCCACCCCAGGCTATCACTCCCACAGCCCCCCTCCACCCAACTGACAGCCTCCCACTCCCTGGCAGAACCTGCCACGGCCAGGACAAAACCGCGGACAGGAAGATGATACCACAGACAGGAAGATGACACCGCAGACAGGAGCATGCCGCGGACAGGAAGACGACGCCGCGGACAGGAGGGCGCAGCGGACAGGAGGCCGCCATGGACAGGAGGGCACCGCGCACAGGAGGCCGCCGCACACAGGAAGACAACGCCATGGGCAGGAAGACAACACTGAGGACATGAGGACGTCTCTGCGGACAGGAGGACGCCACCGCAGACAGGACGATGCTACAGACAGGAAGACAACGCCGCGGATAGGAAGACAACACCGCGGATAGGAAGACGATGCTGCGGACAGGAGGACGCCGCCACGGACAGGAAGACGCCGCGGCGAGGTGGCACTCGTCATCTCCCCTAAAACGCACTCCAAAGTGTCCTTCCAGGCGCGGCGGCTCAAGCCTGTAATCCCAGCACTTTGGGATGATCACAAAGGCAGGAGGATCACTTGAGGCCAGGAGTTTAAGACCACCCTGACCTACACAGCAAGACCCTGTCTCTATAAAATATATTTTTTGAACAAGAACAAAGTGCCCCGCTCCTCAGAGGGACCACGGGCTCCACAGCGTGAGACAAGGATGAGAAGTGCTCTCAAAGCCTCACCCGCTGTAATTAAAGAGAGAAGAAGGCGCTGAACCCACCACGCCAAAGGCCACAGCTGGCTGCCAGCTCCCCCTCCAGGAGGCTGACCAGGGAGCTGCAGCCTCCAGGAGGCTGACCCAAAAGAGGCTTTGCCCTCTTCTGAGACTTGACCTTTCCTCCTCGTTAGCACAAGAAAAGGTAACACAAGAGACAACCAGAGCGAAAGGGCAGGGAAAGGGCTGGCAAAGGGCTGCAGCCAGGGCACTAACCAGGCACCTGCAGGCAGAGGCCAGGGTCTGTGTCCAAACGAAGCAGTCAGGAACATCCAACCCGAGCCCAGTGCAAAGGAACAGAATCAAGTTTCAACTCACCCACCTTGTTTTATTAGAGCTCGTTCAGTCTCTGCACTTACACAGGAACTAAGCAGCTCAGATGCGGAGAAACCTACCCCGGGGAGCCCCAGCTGCGTGGCACCACTGCCCTCTGCTGGCAACAGGTGGGGCTCCAAGCCCATCCACCAGCACCAGCGCAGAAACCAGCCCTGCCTGAGGCAGGACCCAAAGCAGAGGGAAAAGGAAACTGCCCAAGACCCTGGCCGGGTTAAATCAATCCCACGGGGTTCCAATTAGTCAAGATGGAATCACAGGTAACATCATTCCGTGGTCCCCATGTAAGGCACCATTTCCCTGCTATCTCCACAGCCCCTGCGGGCAGCACTTACCAGGGCCTGCAGCGTCCCATCCATGGTGATGACCCCCTGCATGGTCTGGAAGGAGGAACGGGCCAGGTTGCACAAGCTCCAGTCCAGGAACTCAGCCATCTTGCTTTGCTTGACATCAGGACGTGTGATAAATCTGCCAAAAGGATACAGCTCAACCAAGGCCTCAAGCACTGAGACCTCGCCCACGCCTCACCAGCCCACCCCACACACACCCACCTCCCCAGGCCCTCCCACCTCACGCACCCTTACACCAAGATGCCAGCTCTGTACTGAGTCCTGTCCTCCTCCAGCTAGTTCCTCCTCTCTCCAACCCTAGAAACCAAGTCGCTGCCCTGACCAGGGCCCTCAGCAGCCGGTTCCCCACCACAACCTCTCAGGTCGCACCCAGGCCTACTGCCCATCCCCTCCCGCCTGCCCCCTCCACCCCCCCAGTTTTACCTGTCCCCATCACCGCCAGGGAGCCCCTGCCCACTTCTCAGCCCCTCCCTCCTCCCTGGACCCAACTCCGCATCCCTTAACCTCAGGACACCGTGCCCACGTGCAAGGCCTGGCCCCGGCAGCTGGGCCCCAGCCCCTCGGACCTCCCTCCCCCACACCTGCCATGCGTCTTGTGCACAGGCCTGTTTCCACAGCCAGCCGCTCGTGTAGCTTGTGCACAGGCCTGTTTCCACAGCCAGCCGCTCGTGTAGCCCCATGAAAGTCTTCCCTGTTGGACTCGGCCTCATGTTCCAGGCAGTGCTCACACTCCCCACCCCTCTTGCAGCCCGGCCTCAGCGCAGGACACCTTGAGCGCACAGAGCTCCCAAACCAAAAGCCCAAATCTGGCCGGGCGCAGTGGCTCACGCCTGTAATCCCAGCACTTTGGAGGACGAGGAGGGGCGGATCACGAGGTCAGGAGTTCGAGACCAGTCTGGCCAAGATAGTGAAACCCTGTCGCTACTAAAAACACACAAAACATTAGCCGGGTGTGGTGCTGTGCGCCTGTAATCCCAGCTACTCAGGAGGCTAAGGCTGGAGAATCGCGTGAACCCGGGAGGCGGAGGTTGCAGTGAGCCAAGATTGTGCCACTGCACTCCAGCCTGAGCGACAGAACAAGACTCTGTCTCAAAAAAAAAAAAAAAGCCCAAGTCTTCCTTTTTTTTGAGATGGAGTCTTGTGCTGTCACCCAGGCTGGAATGCAGTGGTGTGATCTAGACTCACTGCAACCTCTGCCTCCCAGGTTCAAGCAATTCTCCTGCCTCAGCCTCTCGAGTAGCTGGGACTACAAGCTCACGCCACCATGCCCAGCTAATTAGCCCAGATCCTCCTTATTTCTCCACCAGCAGTTCATAGGCCAGGCCCCCAGCTTGCCTCCATGATCGAGACTGGCACTGCCACACGGAGAACAGACAAGGCCCTTCCCTCCCACAGCTGACACTCTGGAGAGAAACGACAAACAGCTGGGGACTTCCAAAGTGCAAAGAAAAGTCACGAAGGAAATGGGAGGGCAGGGCCTCGTTAGAGAGAGGACGTGAAGCCACAGAGCTCAACGAGGGGGGCTGCAAAACCTGGTAGGAAAGTGCTGCTGCCCAGGAAAGCAGGAGAGCCAGGGCCCAGGGCAGAAGGGAGCCAAGGGAACTCGCGAACTGCAAAGGCAACATGGTCGGAAGCAGAGCAGCCGAGTGGGAGAGGTGCCGGGGACAGGACCAGTAGTGGCTAAGCCTGCCCACCTCCTTTTTAGGCCATGCCGGCAGGTCTGACTGGCATCCTAGCCACACCTTTATGGGGGGGTGGTGAGGAGACGGCAGTGATGCCAGAAGGGAGGCACCAGGCGCTCCCTCAACAGCCACAAGGCCACCTCCCGGAAGGGACACTTGGGAGGGCCAGGAGGTGGAAGAGTCCACGTGGGGGAGTGCCCCATGCGACGTCCACGAGACAGCTACATGGAGACCCCAGGCAGGGTGAGACGTGGAAGCTGGAGCTGCCAGGCTACGACGCCCACCCTCCCTCCGGCCCCCACGTCATCTCCACTTCAACTTCAACTCCGGCCATCCCACCTTCCCGGCCCTTGTTCCAGCACATCCATCCAGTTGGCCTGCACGAGAGCCGGCTCCATGCTTCCGTGGGGACAAGCCCTCTCAGGGCACTTAACACACAGGAGACAGCCACGCACGTGCCATCCTACTCGGTCATGGCCCTCACAAAACAGAAGCGCTGCCCGGCTGACAGGACGGCTGGCACCTGCCAACTGCTCGTAACAGCAAGGACCTCTCCCCTCCGCCACTGTCCCTGTGGAGCACGCTTAGGGAGGGGCTCAGCATGAACAATGGGGAAAGAAGTCCCTATTTCCAGAAAGTAAAGAATCTTTTGGCTGGGCACAGTGGCTCACACCTGTAATCCCAGCAATTTGGGAGGCGGAGGTGGGTGAATAGCTTGAGTTCAGGAGTTCAAGACCAGCCTGGTAAACATGGTAAGACCCCCATCTTGGCCAGGCGCGGTGGCTCAAGCCCGTAATCCCAGCACTTTGGGAGGCCAAGGCAGGTGAATCACGACGTCAGAAGTTCAAGAACAGCCTGTCTTGCACCCCATCTCTACTAAAAATATTAAAAAATTAGCTGGGCATGGTGGCACATTCCTGTAATCCCAGCTACTCGGGAGGCTGAGGCATGAGTATCACTTGAACTCAGGAGGCGGAGGTTGCAGTGAGCCGAGATCGCACCATTGCACTCCGGCCTAGCAACAGAGCAAGACCCCGTCAAAAATAAATAAATAAATAAATAAATAAATAAACCCCATCTCTAGAAAACAATACAAAAATTAGCCAGGCGTGGCTGGGTGCAGTGGCTCATGCCTGTAATTCCAACACTTTGGGAGGTCAAGGCGGGTGGATCACCTGAGGTCAGGAGTTTGAGACCACCCTGGCCACTATGGTGAAACCCCGTCTCTACTAAAAATACAAAAATTAGCCAGGGGTGGTGGCGCACACCTGTAATCCCAGCTACTCAGGAGGCTGAGGCAGGATAATCACTTGAACCAGGGAGGCAGAGGTTGCAGTGGAGCTGAGATCACGCCACTGCACTCCAGTAGAGCCAAAATCACGCCACTGCACTCCAGCCTGGGCAACAAGAGCAAAGCTCCGTCTCAAAAAAAAAAAAAAAAGAGAAAGAAGTTGGCTGGGTGTCGTGGCATGCGCCTGCAGTCCCAGCTACTGGGGAGGCTAAGGTGGGAGGATTGCTTGAGCCTAGGAGGTGGAGGTTGCAGTAAACTGTGATCACGCCACTGCACTCCAGCCTGGGCAACAGAGTGAGACCCTGTCTCGAAAAGAAAAGGAAAGAAAAAAGAAACTCATGTGTCCTCCCCAGGAGAGTTAACTTTAGCGGATCTGCAAAAGGGGCCCAAGGCAGTTAACTTCATCGCAGAAGGAAGCAGCATTAAGGTGGTGACAAACCCTATTCCCTTTAAAACGCACAGAGTTCCTACAGAGCATTAGAAATGAATGGAAAAGCGGAATACTGTGGGCGGCAAGCCACCCAGGTGCCGAGGCAAGAGACCAAGGACATGAGCTGTTCCAATATAATAAAATATAAAACAAGAGTAGTTATACAAGATATAGATCTTAGATATGATTATATATGAATATCATTAATCATTAGTTTGTAGCAATTACTCTTTATTCCAATATTATAATAATCCTCGCTCTATAATCATAACCTAGGAAAAGCCAGGCCATACAGAGATAGGAGCTGAGGGAACATAGTGAGGTGTGACCAGAAGACAAGAGTGCGAGCCTTCTGTCATGCCCAGACAGGGCCACCAGAGGGCTCCTTGGTCTAGCGGTAACGCCAGCATCTGGGAAGACGCCTGTTGACAAGCGGATCGTGGTCTAGCGGTAGCGTCAGTGCCAAGGAAAAACACCCGCTACTTAGCAGACCGGGAAAGGGAGTCTCCCTTTCCCCAGGGGAGTTTAGAGAAGACTCTACTCCTCCACCTCCTGTGGAGGATCTGACATCAGTCAGGCTCGCCCGCAGTTATCCAGAGGCCTAACCGTCTCCCTGTGATGCTGTGCTTCAGTGGTCACGCTCCTAGTCCGCCTTCACGTTCCATCCTGTACACCTGGCTCTGCCGTTTAGTTAGCAGTAGCAAATTAGTGAAAGTACTAAAAGTCTCTGATAAGCAGAAATAATAATGTAAGCTGTTTCTCTCCTTCTCCTCTCTCTCTCTCTGCCTTGGCTGTCAGGCAGGGAAGGGCCCCCTGTCCAGTGGACACGTGACCCACGTGACCTTACCTATCGTTGGAGATGGCTCACTGTCCTTATCCTGACCCTTTGTCTTGTATCCAATAAATATCAGCACAGATTGGCATTCAGGGCCACTACCAGTCTCCGCGTCTTGGTGGTAGTTGTCCCCCAGGCCCAGCTGTCTTTTATCTCTTTGTCTTGTGTCTTTATTTCTACACTCTCTCATCTCCACACACGGGGAGAAACCCACTGACCTTGTGGTGCTGGTCCCTACAGACACAAAATGGCACTAAAGCAACTGGTTACCTACTGGGAAGGGCGGGGTTCTACTGTAGACCAAAAGAAACGCCAAATGAATCAATAATTCTGTCTTAAACAATAAACGGTAGAGAAAAATATAAATGACTACTTGTTAAATCTCTTAATAAGACTTCAGGCTTAAAAGTAAAAATAACTAAATAAAAGAGAAAAAAATGGTTTGACATTAAAATTAAAACTTTGGTCCAAAAAAAAAGGAAAAGGCCAACAACCACCTGGGGCAATCCCCATCGTCCTTCACCGGAGGAAACTCACACTCGTGGAGAAGAAAAGGCCCCAAGGAGCCCACAGACACTCAGAGTCAGGTCACGAAGCGGAGTATGTAACACCTAAGGTGAGGGCAATCAGTGTGATGCCAATTAAATATCTGCAATCAGTGACACCACGTTTAATCCAATTTGGGGGTGGGGTGTTCCTGGGGCTGCCTCAGCCACCAAAGCACTGCTCAGAGAGCAGCCGAGAGCCACCAGGTGTGCAGACCCCACCACCACTCTCGTGTCCTGGAACCCAGAAGTCCATCTCTAAGGGCCCATCCTCACGAAACAATCCTGACACGAGAACGGGTCTGTAACCAAACCCAGGCATCCGTGACTGCTCACAAGAGGCAGGAAGTGACAGAGCTGAGTGCAGTATCGAAACACAGCAGAACATGACAGAGTCATTCATCAGCAGTTACATGAAATTAGGTGAAAAAGCACAACGCTGACTCTGACTTGTTAAGATCACGTTGTGCACATTAAATGTCATAACGGTACAAAAAAGATAAACACGGTACACGTACTGTGTAGAAGAATTACCTATATATTTTTTTCCAACTTCTATGTTTCAAGATTTCCAACTTTTTTTTGAGACAGGGTCTTGCTCTGTTGTGCGGGCTGGAATGCAGTGGCGCAATCACAGCTCACTGAAACCTCAACCTTCTGGGCTCAAGCAATCCTCCCACTCAGCCTTCGGAATAGCTGGGACCACAGGTGCATGCCACCACGCCATGCCAAGATTTCCAACTTTTCTGCATACAGCGTACCTCTTTTTTTTTTTGAGATGGAGTCTTGCTCTGTTGCCCAGGCTGGAGTGCAATGGTGCGATCTCTGCTCACTGCAACCTCTGCCTCCTGGGCTCAAGCGATTGTCCTGCCTCAGCCTCCCAAGTATCTGGAATTAGAGGCACGCACCACCACGCCCAGCTAATTTTTTTGTATTTTTAGTGGAGAGAGGGTTTCACCATGTTGGCCAGGCTGGTCTTGAACTCCTGACCTCAGGTGATCCACCTGTCTTGGCCTCCCAAAGTGCTGGGATTACAGGCATGAGCCACCGCGCCTGGCGAAAGGCATATCTATTAAAGGGTTTCTTTCTTTTTTTTTTTTATTTTTTTTTATTATTATACTTTAAGTTTTAGGGTACATGTGCACATTGTGCAGGTTAGTTACATATGTATACATGTGCCATGCTGGTGTGCTGCACCCACTAACTTGTCATCTAGCATTAGGTACATCTCCCAATGCTATCCCTCCCCCCTCCCCCCACCCCACAACAGTCCCCAGAGTGTGATGTTCCCCTTCCTGTGGGTTTCTAAGGCAGCATTCAATCTGCATGTTCTAGCAACACTGTAACACCAAGCACCACCTACAGCGCTGTGGATGTTGGCAAGCTCAGTTAATCAAGGGAGACGGGTGCAGCTGTAGAGCCGCCAGTGATACAGGGAGAAGCATTCAATCCTGAGAGCAAAGTGGGCTAGAGCAGGCTGCTCCTCCCTGGAGAGCAGAAAACGAACCTGTACTGCAGACAAATGCTGGCACAGGACTCCTCGCAGCCCTGGCCTTACCTGAACAATCCTCACCAAAAAGGGGTCTGAGAAGTACAGGAAACTCAGAACCTGCGGTGAGTCTGGGAGGTGTCGAGGGAACCGGCCAAGCACCTGTAAGAGCTCTTCCACTGACGGCATCCGCCATTCTCAAACACTCTTGAGAATCAGTGTGCGAGAGTGTGCGAGACCAAGGGGGAGAAAGGCTCCACGGCACCGACGCCCCCAGGCACCACCTCTCCTGGATCCCAGGCTCAGGTGTTCTGCACGGAAACTGGCTCGGCCGAAAAGCACCTGCTCATCCCGGCACTAGGTGGCGCTGCGGTGTCTCGCCAGGAGTCCGCCCGGGATCCCGAGCCAGCGCTCTCACTTTTCCTGGAGGACCCCACGGAGGGAGAAGTACTCAGATGGTGCCTCCTGGCCCACAGGCACCGCACTCCACAGAGCCAAGCTCGGCAAAAATCTACCCAACCCTCAGTACCGCTGCTAAGAAAAGTAAGAATAAAAGCAGATACTATTTTCCATTGAACGAAGTTGGCAAACATTCTTAAGGTTTGACCCAACTGGAAAAGACGGGGAAAGAACTTCCAACTTGTTCAGCCTCTCCAGTAATTGCATTCAGACCCTGAAAATGTGCACTCCACTTGTAGAAACTCATCCCTAGAAATCAGTCAGAACGGTACACAATTTTACGTGGACTGTTTGCAATATTGAGTTTTAATACCAAATTGGGAGGGCAGCAGTCTAAATGTCCCACCACAAACGACAGGTAGACACACTCGGGTGGGGGGCAGCCCCCGCCTGGCCAGCCGCCCCGTCCGGGAGGTGGGGGGCAGCCCCCGCCCGGCCGCCGCTCCGTCTGGGAGGTGGGGGGCGCCTCTGCCCGGCCGCCCCATCTGGGAAGTGAGGAGCCCCTCTGCCCAGCCGCCACCCCATCTGGGAGGTGTACCCAACAGCTCATTGAGAACGGGCCATGATGACAATGGCGGTTTTGTCAAATAGAAAAGGTGGAAATGTGGGGAAAAGAAAGAGAGATCAGTTTGTTACTGTGTCTGTGTAGAAAGTAGTAGACATAGGAGACTCCATTTTGTTCTGTACTAAGAAAAATTCTTCTGCCTTGGGATGCTGTTAATCTATAACCTTACCCCCAACCCCGTGCTCTCTGAAACATGTGCTGTGTCCACTCAGAGTTAAATGGATTAAGGGCGGTGCAAGATGTGCTTTGTTAAACAGATGCTTGAAGGCAGCATGCTCCTTAAGAGTCATCACCACTCCCTACTCTCAAGTACCCAGGGACACAAACACTGCGGAAGGCCGCAGGGCCCTCTGCCTAGGAAAACCAGAGACCTTTGTTCACATGTTTATCTGCTGGCCTTCCCTCCACTATTTTCCTATGACCCTGCCAAATCCCCCTCTCCGAGAAACACCCAAGAATGATCAATAAATACTAAAAAAGTTAATAAAAAAAAAAAAAAAAAAAGACACACTCGGGCCGGGCGCGGTGGCTCACACCTGAAATCTCAGCACTTTGGGAGGCCGAGGTGGGCGGATCACGAGGTCAGGAGATGGAGACCATCCTGGCTGACACAGTGATACCCCATCTCTACTGAAAATACAAAAAAAAATTAGCTGAGCGTGGTGGCGGGCACCTGTAGTCCCAGCTACTCGGGAGGCTGAGGCAGGAGAATGGTGTGAAACCGGGAGGCAGAGCTTGCAGTGAGCCAAGATTGCACCACTGCACACCAGCCTGGGCGACAAAGTGAGACTCCATCTCAATTAAAAAAAAAAAAAAGAAAGAAAGAAAAAGAAAAGACACGCTCGCACCAGGTCATCTCGTTTTGGAAGAAGACAATGGCGCACCAGGCCCATCTCCTGGTCCGTGGTGCAAAGAATTGAGTGCAGCAACTGAGCCATGGACAGAGTTGGTGCCACCCGGTAGGGAGACAGGGGCCATCACACCCCCATGGGATGAAAGCATTCAAAGGTTTTATTTTGTACTTCATGCTCTATTATCTAAATACATACAGATTACTTTTATAATTAGACAATCATCTTTTTATGTCCTTGACAAGACAGGAAGCAGCCTCTGCCCTCTCAGGAGGGGCCTCACCTGCTCCAGGGGACTCAGGCGTTCCTTCCTCAGCTCCAGGCTGTCACAAACCCCTCATCCAATGCCTCCAACTGCCCCACAAAGGAAGCTTCTCTCCTCCCACTTCTCTGGGAAAGAAACTGTGCAAGTTGCAGCTACACACCTGAGTGAAGGTGATGCTGCATGAGGCACTGACCGTATTCCCAACCACAACCACCGAAAGGTTTTAGGACCAGCTTTCGACTTTCACTATTGCAAAGGGGGAAAATGTCAACTGTTCTGACTTAGTAAACTACATACGTACTTAAAATCACGTGTCATGTAAAATACTGATTAGAAATATTGCTTTCTTCCTTCTTGCATCTCATGAAACAGGTTCGCTCAGTCTATACACACATCCTTAGTATCTTTCCAACACCGCAGGCCTGCTGCACTCAGCAGAGAAAACCGCCTTCCCCTGTCTGGGGCACACGGGGGGTGCAGTTAACACAGGATGTTGGGGGATTTTCATCCCCAGTCACAGAGGCCCAACACCACCCATCATCTCCATGGGAGACGGCCTGAGATGTTTCTCATAACTGCCACCCCATCCCTGTGCAGGGGCTGCACCCCAGGGATGATAGCCACGCCGCTTCCAGACCTGCACTCCTGTCAATGGGCCTGTCAGGTGACCCCCACCAGCACCCCAAACCACCACTGAGGGTGGTCATTTCAGGGTCAGAGGTCTTCTGTGCCCAAACACTGCTGCACGCTCCCTCAGAGAAAGCCACAGAGTCCAAAGACTTCCCGGGGTCCTTCGTCTGAGGACTGAAGACACACATGAAACACGTACCCAAACAAACCCCTCTCAGAACCCACCAGCCACACACCAAGAAATGTGCCATGGAAACTTACCTGGACACAAGGACGGCAGCTGCATCTCGGGCCTTGTCACTGACAATCAAGTAGGACTGCAAGAAAGGGTGAAGCACAGACACGGTCACTCCTGCACACGCCAGCCTTGGGGACACCACACAGTCACCAGTCCCACCCTCACCAGCTCCCCAAGGGCCCACGTTCACAAACCTTACCAGCACAGGCCTAAGTCCAAAGCTGCAAAAAAAAAAACCTCTCTTCAATCTGAGCCAAGGGCTACAGCTGCCAACTGCTACACTCACCCAGGAAGTGCCTGAGCTACACAGAGCATTTGGTCACACCCCCTTGAAACACACATTTGCAAGAACAGAGCAGGAGAATGTAAACAAAGGAGTTACCCAATTGTAACAAAGAATCAAGAGTATTCATTGAGCACCTAATATGCCTTCCAGCACAAGGGAACCATCAGTATTGGAGTATTCAGACTAGATAAGAGGCCCTGTTCAAACTGAAGAGCACCTAGATTTACTACAAATACCTATTTTTTATTTTTAGTGTTTAATTTTTGGGGTACATAGTAGGTGTTTATATTTTTTGTTTTTGTTTTTGTTTTTGTTTTTTTGAGACGGAGTCTTGCTCTGTCGCCCAGGCTGGAGTGCCGTGGCGCGATCTCGGCTCACTGCAAGCTCCGCCTCCCAGGTTCACGCCATTCTACTGCCTCAGCCTCCCCAGTAGCTGGTCTTAGGGTTTTTTTGCTGTTGTTTTGAGACCGGGTCTCGCTCTGTCACCCAGGCTGGAGTACAGTGGTGTGAGCAAAGCTCACTGCAGGCTGGGCGCTGCGGCTCACGCCTGTAATCCCAGCACTTTGAGAGGCTGGGGCAGGCGGATCACCTGAGGTCAGGAGTTTGAGACCAGCCTGGTCAATATGGTAAAACCCCGTCTCTACTAATGACACAAAAATTGGCCAGGCATGATGGCGCACGCCTGTAATCCCAGCTACTCAGGAGGCTGAGGTGGGAGGAATGCTTGAGCCTCAAAGGCAGAGGCTGCAGTGAGTTGAGATTAGACCACTGCACTCCAGCATGGGTGACAGGGCAAGACTCCATCTCAAAAAAAAAAAACTCACTGCAGCACCAACCTCCCCAGCTCAGATGACCCTCCCACCTCAGCCTCCAGAATAGCTGGGACCAAAGGTGTGTACCACCACACCTGGCTAATTTTCTTTTATTTTTTGGTAGAGACTGAGTCACATTATATTGCCTAGGCTGCTCTCAAACTCCTGGGCTCAAGCTATCCTCCCGCCCTGGCCTCCCAAAGTGCTGGAATTACAGGCATGAAACCTCCATGCCCAGCTAGATTTATTTTTGGGAGGGCTGCCTTAAAATGTTTCCAATGCTTGTCTCGGCTAGTTTTTTTGTTTGTTTGTTTGTTTTTTCCCATAACGATACACTTAGAAGATCTTTTTTTCTGGGGCGGGCTTTTTTTTTTTTTTTTTTTTTGAGGCGGAGTCTTGCTCTGCTGCCCAGGCTGGAGTGCAGTGGTGCAATCTTGGCTCACTGCAACCTCTGCTTCCCGGGTTCAAGCAATTCTCTGCCTCAGCCTCCCAAGTAGCTGTTCATCTGTAGGAGAACAGTTGAATAAATATGAAAGGATCACAGGCACTAGCCACCATTCCCGGCTAATTTTTGTATTTTTAGTAGAGATGGGGTTTCACCATCTTGTCCAGGCTGGTCTTGAACTCCTGACCTCGTGATCCACCTGCCTCGGCCTCCCAAAGTGCTGGGATTACAGGTGTGAGCCACCGTGCCCAGCCTCCGGGGCAGGCTTTCTAACGGCAATCACAGAGTGCCAAGTCTTGACAAACCATGCTCCCTTGACCTGGCAGTCCCTCTCCACAGACAAGTAAACAAGGGTGGGTAAACCATACTACTTTTTTTTTTTTTTTTGAGACAGAGTTTCACTCTTGTTGCCCAGGATGGAGTGCAATGGCGCGATATCGGCTCACCACAACCTCCGCCTCCCAGGTTCAAGCGATTCTTCTGCCTCAGCCTCCTGAGTAGCTGGGACTACAGGCGCATGCCACCACGCCCAGCTAATGTTGTATTTTTAGTAGAGACAAGCTTTCTCCATGTTGGTCAGGCTGGTCTCGAATTCCTGACCTCAGGTGATCTGCCCACCTTGGCCTCCCAGAGTGCTGGGATTACAGGCGTGAGCCACCGCACCCAGCCCATCACCACACTACCTCTAACGTAACAAAACAAGAACAAACAAAACATCCAGCTATCAGAGAGAATTTTAAATTAGATTACAATGGAGGACCTTTTCCCTTAACGATTATGAGGGCGACACTTGCTGACATCGTAAGACACTAAGAACGTGTTGCTGAGGGTAAAAAGGACTCAGAACAGCAGGTCATGGGGCAATGTTGAGCCCTGATGAAGAGCACAGACTCCAGATAAACCGCCTGGATTCAAACATGGACCCACCATTTATAAGCAAAGTGAACTAAGTTATTAATTTTTATGCCTGTTGCCTTCTCAGTTAAACGAGGGTAAGAATTGTCAACAGCCTCATGAAGGAGAATTAAATGATTATTAATCACAGTTAATTAATCACTGATGATCTATCAATCATCAACGTATAGGTTAAATTTTTTTTTTTTTTTTTTGAGATGGACTCTCGCTCCGTCACCCAGGCTGGAGTGCAGTGGCGTAATCTCAGTTCACTACAATCTCCACCTCCCAGGTTCAAGGGATTCTTCTGCCTCAGCCTCTTGAGTAGCTGGGATTACAGGTATCTGTCACCAGGCCCAGCTAATTTTTGTATTTTTAGTAGACACAGGGTTTCACCATGTTGGCCAGGCTGGTCTCGAAGTCCTAACCTCACGTGATCTGCCCGCCCCAGCCTCCCAAAGTGCTGGGATTACAGGAGTGACCCACCATGCCCAGCCCAATGTATAGGTTAAATTATTAATCCATAAGTGATTAAAGATTAATCTATGAGTGTTTGAATGGTGCCAGGCACACAGCAGGCACTCAGTGAATGCTGACCAGGGCTGTCGCGGTCAGCGTGGCAGGAAGACCGAGACAACTGAGATGGCTCAGAGCCTGACAGCCTCCTAGTGCTCGCTTGCGTAGGCTGGACTCGGTGACTTGCTGCTAACCACAGGATCTGGCAGAGGAATGGGACGTCACTTCCATGATCAGGTAACATATTATCATGACTTCCATCTCATTAGCAGAGTTTCTCCCTTGCAGGCTTTGATGGAATAAGTCACTAAGTTGGAGGGGCCCAGGTGGCAAAGAACTGAGGGTGGCCTCAATCCAATGGCCTTGGGGCAAAGCCTGCCCACGTCGAGTTTTAACTGCAGCTGTGGGCAAGCTTGACACAAAGGACCCAGCTCAGCCATGCCAGACTCCCGACCCACAGAAACTACAAGAGGATAAATGTGTGTCAAACACTCAAGTTTGGGGTAATTAGTTATGATCTAATAGATAACTAATACAATAAGCTGTGTTTATATGCGTAATATTTACATCAGGAAAAGCTCGAAGAAAAACTTATCTCTTGGCACTAGAATTTCATAAATTTAAATTTAGTGTTTTTCTTGCTTATCTTTATTTTCTAGTTCTCCTACAAATGAACATCTATTATTTATATAACGTTAAGAACTAAATGTAAAATGGGTCCTTATTCTCTCTCACCATGCCACTAAACCCTTCCTTATCTGCCATGATTACCCTCAACAGAGTATTTGCATCATCTACAAAGAAATGAGATTTGCTAACTCAACCTGACCCCTACATGAATTATCACAATTTCAAAATAAGTTATCCTATGGGATTTTACCCCACTGAAAAAAACAGCAGTTGAATAAATATCAAAAGCTTACCAAGTAAACCACTAATATCAAGACAGCATGAACATGAAAGTGAGTACTAATTAGCAGCTAATTATCTGCATATTTACCTCTGCTATTTGGAGAATACGGTCCATTATGGACATTCGTGTTTGCCCAGGCTGGGTGAGGAGGTTCCCGTCAAGGCGAGAAAAATCAAAAGGGATCAGGCAGGTCACGGAGAGCCAGAGCAAAAGCATGTAGCGGGTTTCCCAAGCCTAAAAAATTAAACCACAGGAAGAATGAGTCTTGCTTGAAAAACAGAGGCCACTGGCCACAATCTACTCAAAGTTACTGCCCTCCATGCCCACCCAATGCCTACGAAAGCCATTCAAACGCCATCACCCTCAGGGCCAGAAATGCAGGCCGTTCACCAACTCCTCGCCACATCCCCCCAGAATCCCCACCACACACACCCACCGCCGTAACTTAGCTCAGCAGACAAGAGAGACATCAAAATGAACAAAGAAAACTCATAATACATCAGGATAGCAGCTTCTCTTCGCTGGCACCTCTCCACATACAAACTGGCCTTTTGAAAAAGTGAAAAACAGATAAAAAGTAAAAACACCTAAGAATAAAGAAAAAAGGGCAGGCGTGGTGGTTCACACCTGTAATCCCAGCACTTTGGGAGGCCGAGACGAGCGGATCACCTGAGGTCAGGAGTTCCTTTTTTTTTTTTTTTGAGATGGAGTCTCGCTCTGTTGCCCAGGCTGGAGCGCAGTGGCACGACCTCGCTCACTGCAAGCTCCACCTTCCGGGTTCACGCCATTCTCCTGCCTCAGCCTTCTGAGTAGCTGGGACTACAGGCGTGTGCCACCATGCTAGGCTAATTTTTGTATTTTTTGTAGACACAGGGTTTCACCATGTTAGCCAGGATGGTCTCGATCTCCTGACCTCATGATCCGCCCACCTTGGCCTCCCAAAGTGCTGGGATTACAGGCACGAGCCACCGTGCCTGGCCGAGGTCAAGAGTCCTAAACCAGCCTGACCAACATGGAGAAACCCCGTTTCTACTAAAAATACAAAATTACCCTGGCGTGATGACACATGCCTGTAATCCCAGCTACTCAGGAGGCTGACACAGGAGAATCACTTGAACCTGGGAGACAGAGGTTGCAGTGAGCCAAGATTGTGCCATTGCTCTCCAACCTGGGCAACAAGAGTGAAACTCTGTCTTTTTTTAAAAAAAAAAAAAAGAATAAAGAAAACAATCATCAACTTCTAATAAAAAAGGAGTACCCTTATTTTCAGTAATTAGTAAAAAAACATTCCAATTTGTCCCTGCAATCATTCCACTGGGGGGCGCTAGAAGTAGTAGGGAAAGAAGGGCACAGAGTGCAGGGCAGCAGGGAAATGCCCCACAGCGCTCATCAGTCACATCCACGCCGAGACAAGCCACCGCACTGCACGGTTATAAACCGTGTGCTCCTCCGAATACACACCGCGCAGAAGACAGCGAGCATAGCAGGCCCTGCTGCCGTCTGAGGCAAGGCCCCTGGCGAGGCCAGCCCTGGGCTGGTATCCAGGGACCTGGACGCCAGCAGGGTTCCCACTAAGCCCTGCCTGATGAGGTCCCTCGCTGGCTCAATCTGCACAAACCGTGTGCTTTACGCTGGCACCTGCTTTCCTGCTGGGGGTCTGGAATTTTGTTTCGTGCCAGGCAGAGGTGTCCACGTGGCCAGACCCCAGTGAAAGCTCTGGGCACCAAGTCTCAAACGTGCTTCTCTGATAGACACCTCACAGGTGTGGTCACATCTCACTGCTGGGGGAATGACACAGGCCCTGTGGGACCCAACTGGAGGACCCCAGGAGCTCTTGCCTGGTTCTCCCCAGACCCCACCCATGTGCCTTTTCCCTTTGCTGATTTTGCTGTGTATTATTTTGCCATAACAAGTGACAGCCAAAAGGAGGACTCTATGCTGAGTGCTGTGAGTCCTGCTCAGGAAGTATCAAACCTGGGGGTGGTCTTGGGAACCCAACACAGTTATACTTACACAGTTAAAAAAACATATACACAATGACGGATTTATTGTTAAACTACACCTAGGCATAATTTTTTTTATAAAGGGGCTATTTTAAACGAAAATAATTTAAAGCAACTTGTACAAGAAGTAAAGGAAAAGTCAAAAGAAAAGAAAGAAAAAAGGAGTGACACAAAACAAAGGGAGATAAAATGGAAGAAACAGGAAGGGGAAGGTGCAGCAGGGTGGGGCAAGCAGGGAGGAAGGACAGGCACGGAGTGCTGGAGACGAGGGGGAGGCAGAGACACTCACTTCATGGTCCTTGGGATTCTGAATTGTGACCAAATCTAAAACAGGCTCTACATCAGCAACTTCGTGAGGAAATAAACGAAGAAACGTTTTATAGCCTCGAACCTATCAAATAAACAGATGCTGAATTATAACATTTAAAAATACAGACAGCAGCAAAATTGCCTTTCTACCCTTTCATCAAAGATCACCAGCTACGCGACCCACTGATCAAAGAGAATTCTGTGACATTACAGTGACACAATTTAGTAAGACCGTAGTCACCCCAAGAAAGCTACCCATGGCCAGGAGCGATGGCTCGCACCTGTAATCCCAGCACTTTGGGAGGCTGAGGCAAAAGAATAGCTTGAGACCAAGAGTTGGAGACTAGCCTGGGCAACATAAAAAATTAAAAATTAGACAGATGGTGGCACATGCCTGTAGTCTGAGAGGCTGAGGCAGGAGGGAGAATCATTTGAGACCAAGAGTTCGAGGCTGCAGTGAGCTGACTACACTCTAGCCTGAGTGACAGAGCAACAGCCCATCTCTCAAAAAAAAAGATTTCCTTCCTAAATTGGCTAGTGTTATTCATTACCACATTTACGGAATCAGTCATTAAATATGTTCATTTATATGACTGTCCTCTGACATTTATGAGGAATAAGTGCCTACAAACCGCAAGGGCCCAAATTCATTAACACTTCCCTGAAGCTCAGTGATACCACACCTTCCAGAGAAATTCTAACCTCAAACAGCGGAGCTACAGAGGCCTGCGTGTCCTTGGCAGCCCACGCGCAGTGTCCTCTCGCTGGCCAAGGACTCTCCCGCCAGACAACAGAAATACTGCCTCGCCACTACGAACCCCAAGCCCCACCATGAGATGGCTGCGAGTACTCCCATAGTCAAAACTGCTAACAGTGAGCCTCTGGGCCAGCACATAGACACCCGCAAGCTTGTAAGAAAAGCAGACTATGAGACCCCCGCCTAGACCTACTTGCTCAAAATCTATAGCACGGCAAAATTCCCAGGAAATTCATCTGCACATTAAAGTGTGAGAAGCACTTCCATTTCCACAGAGTCTCGCTCTGTCACTCAGGCTGGAGTGCAACAGCGTGATCTCGGCTCACTGCAACCTCTGCCTCTCAGGTTCAAGCCATTCTCCCGCCTCAGCCTCCCAAGCAGCTGGGATTACAGTCATGTGCCACCAGGCCCAGCTAATTTTTGTATTTTTAGTAGAGACGGGGTTTCACCATGTTGGCCAGGCTCATCTCGAACTCCTGACCACAGGTGATCCACCTGCCTCAGCCTCCCAAAGTGCTGGGATTACAGGCATGAGCCACCGCACCCGGCCTGCTTTTTCCTTGTAAGAAGTTTTTCTGATTTAGTCTCATCTCCACCCCATTCCCTTCCTAGCTACACGGTGCTTCAATCTATTCAAATGCAAGATGCTAAATATCCTGACACTGTTTCAGCCAAAGAGCCTACATCACTAAATTCTGATCCCCAACATACAGTAAAAAGGGACAGAATTAAACCCACAACTTGTGTCTAAGAACTATCTTTCTTGAGAAATAACATTTTGGAGGGTAACCTCTGGACCAAGTATATTATGAAAGTATCTGTCAACTCTGAAGTGCTATGGAAATGTTACCTTGGTGATGATGTAAAGAAATTTAAAAGCCAGATGTACAAGGGAAGCTGGAGATGTCTGATCTTGCACTATGTCCAACAACAAGTTCATCATCCATTCTAGGGAAAAACATATGAAACATTTACTGTAAAAGTGAACATCAACATGACATTGAGGCCGGCCAGGTGTGGTGGCTCTTGCCTGTTTTCCCAGCACTTTGGGAGACCAAGGTGGGAGGATCATTTGAGGCCAGAATTTCAAGGCGGCAATGAGCTATGATCCTACTATTGCACTCCAGCCTGGGCAACAGAGCAAAACCCGTCTCTTTTTTTTCTTTTTTTTGAGACAGAGTCTTGCTCTGTCCCCCAGACTGGAGTGCAGTGGCGTGATCTCAGCTCACTGCAACCTCCACCTCCCGGGTTCAGGCTATTCTCCTCCCTCAGATTCCCAAGTAGCTGGAATTACAGGCACACGTCACCACGCCTGGCTAATTTTTGTATTTTTAGTAGAGACGGGGTTTCACCATGTTGGCCAGGCTGGTCTCGAACTCCTGACCTCAGGTGATCCACCCACCTCGGCCTCCCAAAGTGATGGGATTACAGGTGTGAGCCCACTGCACCTGGCCCAAAACCCTGTCTCTTAAAAAACAAAAACAAACAAAAAGACATAGCTAGGTTAAATGTAAGCAAAAGGAAAAAGATATTCCAACCAATCACAAATCATAAAAGAGATGGAGTGGCTCTGTCAATATCAGACAAAGTGAATGTCAGAACAAGCATTACCATCAGAGATAAACAGAATGTTTCATGATAATAAAAGGATCAATTCATCATGAAGACTTAACAATTCTGTAAGTATACACACCAACCTACAGAGCTTCAAAATAAGCACAGAAAAAGCTGAGAGAAATGAAAGGAGACACGGTTGAAAACTTCGACACTCCTGTTTCAGGAACTGATAGAACAAGTAAGAGAAAATCGCTGAAACCTAAACAGCACTATCACCCACCTTACTTACATGACATTTAGAGAACAATCTACCCAACAACAGAACAGACATTTTTCTCAAGTGCACGTGGAACGTTCAACAAAACAGACCATACGCTGGGCTGCAAGTCTTCATACATGGAAAACAACTGCAACTGGCATCCGGGAAACGCAGAGAAGGACACAACAAGATACACTCCCTGAAATCAGAGAGACTGGCAATGCTGAGTGCTGAAGAGAACCCAGAGCAGCTGGAATCCTCATACCTTGCTGGTAGAAATGGTCAACAGTACAATCTTCATGGCATCAGTATGGCAGGTGATGATGAGTCATACACTCTTTTTTTTTTTTTGGAGACAGAGTCTCACTCTGTGACCCAGGCTGGAGTGCAGTGGTGTCATCTCAGCTTACTGCAACCTCCGCCTCCCACATTCAAGTAATTCTCGTGCCTCAGCCTCCTGAGTAGCTGGGACGACAGGCGCCTGCCACCACACCCGGCTAATTTTTTGTATTTTAGTAGAGATGGGGTTTCACCATGTTGCCCAGGCTGGTCTTGAGCTCCTGAGCTCAGGCAATCCACCTGCCTCAGTCTCCCAAAGTGCTAGAATTACAGGTAGGAGCCACCGCGCCTGGCCAAGTCATACACTTTCTACAAGTAAGACACTTTCTGCTACTCAGCAATTCCACACATGCGTATTTTCCCAAGAGAAAATAAAACCTCTGTCTACCTAAAAACTTGTACATAAACATTTTCGCAGTAGCATTACTTTTTTTTTTTTTTTTTTGAGACGGAGTCTCGCTCTGTCACCCAGGCTGGAGTGCAGTGGCAAGATCTCGGCTCACTGCAACCTCCACCTCCCGGGTTCAAGCAATTTTCCTGCCTCAGCCTCCCAAGTAGCTGGGACTACATGCGCACACCGCCACACTGGGCTAATTTTTTGTATTTTTAGTAGAGATAGGGTTTCACCGTGTTAGCCAGGATAGTCTCAATCTCCTGACCTCATGATCTGCCCGCCTCAGCCTCCCAAAAAGTAGCATTATTAATAACAGACAAAAACCGGAAACAACTCAAATGTCCATCAACAGATAAAAGAAGAAACAATCCCAGCACTTTGGAAGGCTGAAGCCGGCGGATCACGAGGTCAGGAGATCAAGACCATCCTGGTTAACACGGTGAAACGCCGTCTCTACTAAAAATAAAAAAAAAAAATTAGCTGGGTGTGTTGGCGGGCACCCGTAGTCCCAGCTACTCGGGAGGCTGAGGCAGGAGAATGGCGTGAACCCGGGTGGCAGAGCTTGCAGTGAGCCGAGATCGCACCACTGCACTCCACCGCACTCCAGCCTGGGCAACAGACCAAGACTCCATCTCAAAAAAAAAAAAGAAGAAGAAACAAATTGTGATTTATCAGCACGAGAGAAAAGGTACAAACTACTGATACACACACCAACAATGGTAAGTCCCGGAGATGTTATTTTAACAACGGAAGACAAAAAGTAAAGAGCACATACTGAATGATTCTAGAACAGGCAAAACTAATGAACAGTACCATTAACCAACAGTGGTTCCCTAGGGCTGGGGTGAGGGGACTGACAGCAAAAGGACATCAAGTAACTCCTTGGGATGACAGAAATGTTCCATATCTTGATAGCGCGGGGTGTATACATTTACCGAAACTCAAACATCTTACTAAAATGGGTGCATTTTATAGTAGGTAAATTTTAAACTCAATAAAGTTAAAACTCAATAAAATGTTCTAAGAATAAAAATTTATAATCGTGGATAAAAAGTAGCATTATTTACAAACCATATAATATTTACCTGCTAAGAAAACCCAGAAGAAACAACTGGCCAGGCACGGTGGCTCACGCCTGTAATTCCAGCACTTTGGGAGGCCGAGGCAGGTGGATCACCTGAGGTCAGGAGTTCAAGACAAGCCTGGCCATCATGGTGAAACCCTGTCTCTACTCAGAATACAAAAATTGGCCAGGCTAATTTTACAGGTGGCGCCTGTAATCCCAGCTACTCAGGAGGCTGAGGCAGGAGAATCGCTTGAACCCAGGAGAAGGAGGTTGCAGTGAGCCAAGATCGCGCCATTACACTCCAGCCTGGGTGACACAGCAAGACTTTGTCTCCAAAAAAAAAAGAAACGACTGAAAAACTATTGAAGTAAACATTTCATCACACAGTGAACCTCATAGACATGATGCTAAGTGAAAAAAGCCAGTCCCAAAAGACCTCCTCCTGCATGATTCCATCACACAAAATGCTGAATACACACAAACCCAGAGCCAGATGAGTGGTTACTGCGGAAGCAGAGAATGGGAAGGAATTGTTGATGGGAGCTGGGTTGCTTCAGATGATGAAAATGCCTAGATTGTGGTAGTGATAGTTACACAACTCTGTAATACACTAAATACACTAAATAACACTAAAGTGTATATTTAGAAGAGTGAACTCTATAGTATGTAATTATATCCCTATAAAGATGTTAAGAAATGTATGTTTACACATACATATTCCATTACAGTGTTGCCATTTACAAAAACAGTATACAAAACATATCATCACTAGACATCAGCAATAACCAGTTAGAACACATAACAAAGAGTTTCACAAGAGCAATAAAAGACAAAACATACCTAGAAATAAACCTAAAAAAAAGTCTCCAGGAATCATCTAAAGAAAATCACCAACCTTCACTGAGGAACACAAAAGATGTGAATAATTAGAGACATAATACCATGATCTTAGACAGGAAAATTAAATCTAAGAAAGACTTCTCCCCTACATGAATTTGTGAATTTAATAAAATTCCAAAGGGTGGAGAGTGATAAAATAATTCCGGAGTTCATCCGCATTAATGAACGGGCTACAAAACCATCAAGAAAATAAGAGGAAAGGATGCCAGGCAAAATATAAAGTAACTAACATCAAACAAAATGACCCAGGCCAGGCGTGGTGGCTCACGCCTCTAATTCCAGCACTTTGGGAGGCCAAGGCGGGCAGACTGCTTGAGGTCAGGAGTTCGAGACCATCCTGGCCAACATGATGAAAACCGTTCTCTACTAAAAATACAAAAATTAGCCAGGCGTGGTGGCACATGCTACTCGGGAGGCTGAGGCAGGAGAATCTCTTGAACCTGGGAGGCGGAGGTTGCAGTAAGCCAAGAACACGCCACTGCACTCCAGCCTGGGTGACAGAGCGAGACTCCATCTCAAAAACAAACAAACAAACAAACAAACAAAATGACCCAGAAAAAAGAGCAGATAGGTCAATGGAACAGGATAAAAAAATCTAAAAGCAAAGGCTAATATATTTGAATATTTAATATAGATTTAAAATGGCATTTCAAGCAGGGGAGAGGCCACTAAATCATCCAATAAATGAGGCTTACATAACTGATTAGGAAAAATAAACTTTCTAACCGTACTACCAAAGGCCAAACACAAAGAAACTGATAGTTTGACAAGCTAAATATTTCTAAAACTTCAGTAGAGACTGGGTGCAGTGGCTCACACCTGTCATCCCAGCACTGTGGGAGGCCAAGGCAGGATTGCTTGGGGCCAGAAGTTCGAGACCAGCCTGAGGAACACAGCGTGACCATGACCCTGCAAAAACAAATTTTGTTTTTGTTTGTTTTGAGACAGTCTCGCTCTGTAGCCTACGCTGGAGTGCAGTGGCACGATCTCGTTCACTGCTACCTCCGCGTCCTGGGTCCCAGTTCAAACAATTCTCCTGCCTCAGCCTCTCAAGTAGCTGGGATTACAGGCATGCTTCACCATGCCCAGCTAATTTTTGTATTTTTAGTAGAGACAGGGTTTCACCATGTTGGTCAGGATAGTCTTGAACTCCTGACCTTGTAATCCACCCACCTCGGCCTCCCAAAGTGCTGGGATCACAGGCATGAGCTACTGTGCCTGGCCAAAAATAAAAGTTTTTAAATTAACTAGGCATGGCAGCTTGGGCCTGTTGTCCCAGCTATGCAGGAGGCTGAAGTGAGAAGATCACTTAATCCCAGGAGCTCAAGGCTGCAGTGAGCTATGACTGCGCCACTACACTCCAGCCTGGGTGACAGAGCGAGATCCCATCTCTTTAAAAAAACAAACACGAAAAAACTTCAGTAGATAAAATACACCAGACACAATATTAAAAGGCAAAAGCAGGCCGGGCACAATGGCTCACACCTGTAATCCCAGCACTTTGGGAGACCAAGGTGGGCGGATCACGTGGGGGTCAGGAGTTTGAGACCAGCCTGGCCAACATGGTGAAACCCTGTCTCTACTAAAAATGCAAAAAATTAGCCAGGCGTGGTAGCACACGCCTGTAATCCCAGCTACTCTGGAGGCTGAGGCAGGAGAATCGCTTGAACCCTGGAGGCAGAAGTTGCAGTGAGCCAAGATTGGGCCACTATACTCCAGCCTGGGCAACAGAGAGACTACATCTCAAAAAAAAAAAAAAAGAAAAAAAAAAAAAGAAAAAGGGCGGAAAAATGTGCAACAAATGACAAAGGACCAGCATCCCGCGACTACATTTTCCTTTTTCTAAAAGGGAATTCCAGAAAATAATGAACTCAGCTGGGCACGCTGGCTCACACCTGAAATCCCAGCACTTTAGGAGGCCAAGGTGGGTGAACCGCTTGAACCCAGAGGTATGAGATCAGCCTGGGCAACACGGCAAGACCCCGTCTCTACAAAAAAAAATTTATTTATTTATTTATTTTTATTATTTTTTTTTTCCGAGACGTTTTCGTTCTTGTTGCCCAGGCTGGAGTACCATGGCACGATCTTGGCTCACTGCAACCTCTGCCTCCTGGGTTCGGGCAATTCTCCTGCTTCAGCCCCAAGTAGCTGGGATTACAGGCATGCACCACACGCGGCTAATTTTTGCATTTTTAGTAGATACGGGGTTTCACTATGTTGGTCAGGTTGGTCTCAAACTCCTGACCTCAGGTGATCCACCCGCCCCGGCCTCCCAAAGTGCTGGGATTACAGGCATAAGCCACCACACCCGGCGAAAAACAGTTTTTGCAAAGAAAGAAAATAACTCTAAAAATCATTCGCAGTACTCTAAGCAGCTCACAAGTGTTAATATTCCATGATCCACTCTGGAAAGAGGTCTGGCAAGAATAAAGGCATTTAACTACAGGTCCAACGTTGTTACTTGAAGAGATATAAAAACACCACCTGCTACCTTGTGAGCAGTGACCACATCTGTTTCCTGGGAACCAGCGCTCACACACAGGAACTCCAGGAACCCAAGACCTCCTGTAAGATATGGCCTGGGGAGCCCACTGCCTGCCACGCCATCCAGCATGGCTAGCCCCTCCACCAGATGTCAGAGTCATGTTCCCTGCAGCTGACCCTCTCCCAAGGACCTCTATCTTTGGTCTCCTTCACAAGGCCTATAAATTTTTCTAGGACAGAAGGACAAGGCTGATCCCAATGAATTCTTGAATCCAGAATTTAGAGGGTTTTTTGTTTTTTGTTTTTTGTTTTTTTTTGAGATGAAGTCTCACTCTGTCACCCAGGCTGGAGTGCAGTGACATGATCTCAGCTCACTGCAAGCTCCGCCTCCCGGGTTCACGCCATTCTCCTGCCTCAGCCTCCCAAGTAACTGGGACTACAGGCAACTGCCAGCATGGCCACCTAATGATTTGTATTATTAGTAGAGACAGGGTTTCATCGTGTTAGCCATGCTGGTCTCGAACTCCCGACCTCAAGTGATCCACCCGCCTCCACCTCCCAAAGTGCTGGGATTACAGGCATGAGCCACCGCCCCCAGCCAAAATCTGTTATTTGAAGAAAAAAAACAGAACAAGATGCACAGCACAAGCTACTCTTTAAGAGGCACGTGTGCGCACATGAAAGGCTGACCCTTAGCATCTCCCACACAGATCTCAACACCACAGGGGGCGAGGAAACCCCGGCAAAGAGCAGCTCAAAGACTGAATGGTGAAACTGGGCTATGAAGCCAGGGTGCCCCCACCCAGGGTGCTCCCTCTGAACGTGGTGACTATTGCCACCTTCCTCTTTCCCAGGTGAACTGCCAGGAGCATGTGTCACATTTGTAGGTGGAAAAAGAAAAATTTTAATCAGTGTGAAATACATCAAAAATAAAGAAAACAATAAGAAAACCCCTTAAAGTAAGAAAACCGAGACTCAGTGTCCCCATCTGTAAACTGGAGATGACAACAGATGCCCTCCTTAGCTGCTGTGAGGATTAAATGATGACCCATGTAAAACACCTGACCCTGTATGACTATTACCAGAAAGACATCACGTGCCCAAATGTAAACTAAAATAATAAACTAATGTAAACTAAAAACACGTGAGGAGGCCAGGTGCGGTGGCTCACGCCTGTAATCCCAGCGCTTTGGGAGGCCGAGGCAGGCAGATCACGAGGTCAGGAGATCAAGACCATCCTGGCCAACATAGTGAAACCCCGTCTCTACTAAAAATACAAAAATTAGCTGGGCATGGTGGCGCATGCCTGTAATCCCAGCTACTCGGGAGGCAGAGGCAGGAGAATCCCTTGAACCAGGGAGCTGGAGGATGCAGTGAGCTGAGATCGCGCCACAGCACTCTAGCCTGGAGACAGAGCGAGACTCCGTCTCAAAAAAAAGAAAAAAAACACATGAGGAGCAGATGTTGTTTCCTTAGCAGAAAGGAATTAAGTAGCTCAGACACATCTCCCCCCAGCCTAGAGTGACATCTGGAACTCAAGCCACTATCACAGGTCGGCTAAAACCAACCAGCCAGGCCCTGCAAGCAAGCAAGACAGGGACACTTCTTGGCACTTGATCCTGGCAAAGCACATGCATGTGCCAGCACCATACACCAAGGCCTCTGTGGTCATCTGTAACTGAATGATCAAAATCAGCAGCTTCTATTCTTACCAAGGTGTGGGTCCAACAGATGAGGCTGCTCCTGGTATTTGTCCATTATTACTAAAAACAAATATAACATGAAAATTAATTATCACTAGGCCAAACATACCCATGAGCCTCAGAAACCCCGTTTTCCCTTGCTAGCTTCCACAGGGCAGCTCCACCTCTTCCCCAGCTCTCAAGAGCACACCTCCCCTCTCACTAACGGAGGCCACACAGGCCACCTGGAGGGAATGCCCCACCTCCCTCTAGCCTTTTGAGGGCCACTGTGGCCCAGCCTCGTGCAGTTTACTTGCTTGGCACACTGTTCCTCTTTTCCCACTTCCTCTATACTCTTCCTAACAGAGTCTCCTCCTTGCCTCTTCCTTCCTTCACTCTCTCCTGCCTCCGCCAGCCGTTAAGGGCCAAGCTCAACTCTGTCCTTGTGAGACACACATCCCTGGCACTCCTCTCACACTCCCCTGCCAAACATGCCTGTAAACTAAAAACAAAATTCTAAGCCCCCTAGCCATCTAACAGACCTTTCCTCTTGGCCAAGGGCATTCCAAACTTAACCTGAAAAACTAGTTCAGGCCTCATGATATTAAGGGATTGTGGGGAGTGGTCCACATAGGCCTCATTATACCCTCCTCCCGTTGGAATTCAGGCACAGCTGATCAGTATTAGCATTAAAACCGATCTTAGGTAGCAATAAGACACCAAATTCCAGCCTGACTCTAGTACAGCATCACATGACAGACAGCAGGCCCTGAAAGAAATCAAAATATTTTTCCCTAAAATATATTTGACATATTTTGAAATGGTCCTGCTAAGTTGTCTCTTGCTGGGAAAAGCTACATTCTGTAGAGAATCCCTTCCTTTTCTAGGTCTTTTCCCTGATCCAGGAGAAAATTAACTAAGTCTGGTACCTTTTTAGTCTGATAAAAAGCATTTACAATCTATTTTCTCTGAAACCAGCTAACTGGAACCTTCATCTGCATAAGAAAAACCTTGGTCTCCACAATTTATCTTAACCTAGACAATCCCTTCTATGGATTCCAGGTCTTCAGATAAACTCTTTAAACCAATCACCAATCGTGAAATATTTGAATCCACCAATGCCCTGGACGCCCTCCCACCCAAGATGTCCCGCCTTCCCTGACGAGACCAATGTACATCTTACAGGTATTGATTGATGTCTCATGTCTCCCTAAAACGTGTAAAACTAAGCTGCAGCCCGACTTCCTTGGGGACATGTGACCTCCTGAGGCTGCCTCACAGGCACACCCTTAACCTTCTAAACTGATTGAGACTTGTCTCAGATACTTTTTGGTTGACATATCCAGGCACTGCTCCCTTCCACACAGCTGCCAGCTCTTCACAACCTCCCAGACCCTGAACCACCACTTTCTCCTCCTCTCAGCAGCTGAAACTGCTTCTGTCCAATCCGGCAGCTCCCACCTCCACATCTGAACACACCCACTGCTTCCCAGCAAAACTGCCTTTGCAAAAGTTAGATCAGTGAGGAAATTATGGCAATGGGGCAGATCTGATCCAGCCAACTCCCTCATGCCTTTAGTCTTCAAGCTGCCAAGCTACCTTTGAGAGACATTTAATTTATAGTTTAAATGCTAAGAGCCCTTCCCCAAAACTCAACTGCCTTTGTAAAGTTAATGAGAGGCCACCAGGCTAGGAGGAGAGGAGCCTGAATTCCGCTAAGGCGTAACATAATTGCCAGCCATTATTCTTGAGATCACAAGACATGCGAGTTCCCCAGTTACTCCTGCAGACCACGTCACTATTGCAGAACCTGAGACTGGCCTTTAAAGATATCTTTTCAAATTGTTTCCATGTCTGACACCTACACTAGGATCCACCGACCCATGATAGCTCCACCTGGACCCGCCCACTGCTCCTGGGGCCCCACGCAGACGCGATTCAGCACATCACGGAGGATCATTTCCGACTCCCCTATGATTGTATACCCCTAACCAATCAGCCACCCCCACCCTTTCCCCCAGATTACCTCTAAAAAACCCTGGCCCTCAAATTCTCAGGGAGACTGATTTGAGTAATAATAAAACTCCAGCCGGGCGTGGTGGCTCACGTTGGGAGGCTGAGGCGGGTGGATCACGAGGTCAGGAGATCGAGACCATCCTGGCTAACACGATGAAACCCGTCACTACTAAAAATACGAAAAATTAGGTGGGCGTGGTGGCGCGCACCTGTAGTCCCAGCTACTCGGGAGGCTGAGGCAGGAGAATCGCTTGAACCTGGGAGGTGGAGGTTGTGGAGGTTGCAGTGAGCTGAGATCTCATCACTGCACTCCACCCTGGGGGACAAAGTGAGACTCCGCCTCAAAAAAAAAAAAAAAAAAAAAAATCTCTAGTCTAGTCTCCCTTTCAACCGGCTCTGCGAGAACTAAACCTTCTCCATGGCAACTCCCCTGCCCTGACAAATCAACTCTATCTGGGCAGCCCGCAGAAAGAACCCACTGGGGCCGAGCGCAGTGGCTCACACCTGTAATCTCAACACTTTGGGAGGCTGAGTCGGGCGACCACTTGAGGTCAGGAGTTTGAGACTAGCCTGGCCAACATGGTGAAACCCCCTCTACTAAAAATACAAAATTAGCCGGGCGTGGTGGCGCGCGCCTGTAGTCCCAGCTACTCGGGAGGCTAAGACAGGAGAATAGCTTGAACCTGAGAGGTTGAGTTTCCCGCAGTGAGCCAAGATCGCACCACTGCACTGCACTCCAGCCTGGGCAACAAAGCAAGACTTCGTATCAAAAAAAAAAAAAAAAAAAAGGAAGAAGCCATTGGGCTGTTACACCAGGAACAAGAAATCTGGCTTCACTGGTCCCTGGATGAGGGTCCCTCACCCTCAGAACAGTTCTGCACGAGAGGCATCGTTATCCGCCCCAGCTTACACCCGAAGAAACGGGCAATCAAGTATCAGGTCCAAGCGACAGGGCCAGAATTCACAGGCAGGAGCATCTGACGCCGAAGCCCGCACTCCTCCCACGAGGCCCCCCACCCTGCCTGACTCCTAAAATCAAAGTGCTGTCATTCTAAAATGAGGAAGGCCAAATAATGCAAAAGTTCTTCTTACTCAAAGGGTCTACAAAGATGATTTTACTGAATTACAAAACCCCATGTAACTACTTAGCTATGAGCTCCTAAGGACTTGTTCGGAAATAACCCATTATAGACAGCGGTAAAGGTGGGTCTGAACTCGGAGAATTTAGACTCATCGAATGGCCTCCACAGGGGTACCTACACCCCACCCCGCCTGCAGAGGCACGGACCCGGCCAGCCCGCTCTGTCCACGGCGTCCACGGAACGGACAGGCTGCTGCCCTCCCCACCCGAGGCGCGCTTTGTTTGCAGCAGGTTTGTTCCCTGCGTCCCCCTCTCTCATTCCCTATCTCCCTGTCCACACAACATTCACAGAAACCGCGCTCGGTGGAGGCAAGCCTGGGAGTCCACACTGCAGGGCTGACCAGCTGTCCGGAGGGGTCTGGCCCGAGTCTCCCCAGCCCAGGAACCTCCTCCAGTGACGGAGACGGGGGCCGGAGGGCTTCTGCACCCCGCCTCCCGGGGAGGCCGCAGAGGCTTCACCCCGTGCGAGAGCAGGCGCTCCGCGGGCCACGGTCCCCCCAAGGGAGGCGCGCGTCTGCCCCGTGCACCTAACGCCGCGCCGGGGTGGCCCTCTCCCGCCTAGGAAGGCCGCGCCCCACCACGGCCCGCGGGACCGCGCACCGGCAGCCCTCGCAGAGCGGCCGGCGCCGCCGGGCTGCGGTCCCCGCCCGGGAAAGTGCACTCAGCGCGCCGAACCCGGGCCGGGGGAGGAAGCGGGCACGCGGCGCCGCCCACGCACCGCGGAACCGCTCCAGGGCCACCTCGCGCTCCGGGCCGCCGCCGTGCACCTCCCGCAAGCGGCCCAGCAGCGCCCGGGTCTCCGCGCTCTCGCCGAACGCTTCCAGCGCCGCGCCAAAGGCCAGTGTCTCGTCCTCCGCCTCCTCCTCGGGGCCGCCCGCGGCCGGTTCGTCGCTCAGGGCCATCTCGGCAGCCTGGGGACCGCGCCCCCGCCTCACGTGTTCGCAGATCCCACTCCGCTAGAGCGCGAAAGCCAGGGATGAAGGATGAGGGATGAAAAGGAGGCGCCCGCTAAGGCGGCAACCGACGCTGGCCCCGCCCCGCGACCTCCGACCCCACTCGCCGGCCTCGCTACGGAACGCGTCGGCCGCCAAAATACCGCGCGCGGGACGGCGCGTGCACTTGAGGACGCGAGCGGGCACGGGTCCCAAAGGCTCTGGAAGAGCGCGCCGTGGACCCCACAGGGCGCGAGCGGAGCCGGGACCGCTCGGCGGGGCCTGAGCACGCGGTGGGCGGGGCAGGACAGGAGGTGGGGCCTGAGACGCGGTGGGCCGGGCTGCGGGGTGAGGCCGGGGCCGGAGGACAGCGGGGCGGGGCCTGAGCAGGCGGTGTGCGGGGGGGCGGCGCTTCGGGATGGGGCCGGGGGCCGCCGGGGCGGGGCTTGAGCACGCGAGGATAGGGGCGGGGCTGCGCGCGACGGGGGCGGGGCCCGGACACGCGTGGGTGGCAGGGGCGGGGCTTGCGGTGGGGCCGGAGACAGCGGGGCGGAGCCACAACACGCCGGGGGGCGGGGCGGGGGGCGGGTGGGACGGGGGGGGACCGTGGGGCGGGGCGGAGCCTGAGCATGCGTGGACGGGGAGGGGCGGGGCCTGAGCACGCGGTGGGGGGCGCGAGGCGAGCCCCGGGACCCACCGCTCAGAGCCAACCGCCCTGACACTTATTCGCGCCACGCTGGGACCCGCGCGGATCACACGGGCCCCGCGCCGAGTGGTGGCGCGCCCCAGAGCGGGAGCGGGGCCCGGAGGCCGCGGTGGGCGCTGCGCCGACTTTGGCCTTGGCTACCGGGTCCGCGTGCGTTTCCCCTGAATCGCCGCAAAAACGTCCGTGCACAGCTCGCCGTGCGTCTGGCCCTGAAAGCAGCCCCACGAGCGGAGGAAGGAGGCGCAGGACGCCAGCCGAGGCCCGCTGCGGGCTTTATTGGTCCCCAGGATCTGGGAGGGGTCGGGGGAAGGGGGACAGGGACGGGGGGACAGGGATGGGGGGACGGGGACAGGGGGACGGGGGGACGGCGATGGGAGACGGGGATGGGGGATGGGGACAGGGGAAACGGGGATGTGGGATGGGGACGGGGGAACGGGGACGGGGACGGGGCAGGAGGGACGGGGACGGAGATGGGGGACAGGGATGGGGGGACGGGGATGGGGGTCGGGGACAGGGGGACAGGGGTATGTGGACAGGGGGACGGGGGACAGGGGGACGGGGGACAGGGATGGAGGGACGGGGACGGGGGGACAGGGACAGGAGGATGGGGGGACGGGGGGATGGAGACAGAGGGACGGGGAGACGGACGGGGAGACGGACGGGGGGACGGGGACAGGGACGGGGGCACAGGGACGGGGGCACAGGGACGGGGACAGAGGGACAGGGGAAGGTGGGGCAGGGGCCGCTACTTGAGCAGCCTCCGCATGGTGCCCAACGAAGGGCTCCTGTATTCCCGCCCGAAGTGGTTCCAGTGGTTCAGGTAGTTAAACAGCTGGTAGAGCAGCAGCCGCTGGTCGAAGCCCGGAGCCTTGGGGATCTTCCGGTGGTAGGCGGTGAAGAAGGATCTGGGGAACCCCCCAAACATCAAGGCGATTGCCAGTTCAAACTCGGAATGGCCATAGAAGGAAGCCGGGTCGTAAATAATGGGCCCCACGTCGTCCTCAGCCACGTTTCCCGACCAGAGATCCCCGTGGAGCAACGCGGGGACAATCTCTAGGCCACAAAACAGATCCGGGATCTTCACCTACGAGAGCAACGGCTGCAGTTATCGCTGGCCTCAGGGAGCCCCGGTCTCATCACCTCGTTCTTGGAAATAAGGCAAAGCCCACTCGCGATCTGCTTCGGTGTCCAGCCCCAGCACTGCCTGCCAAGCCCAGAAATAGGGGCCACCTGACTTCAGGGGAGTCTAGCTTTGTCTAACTTAGGATTTCCTCCTAATTTAGGTCTACAAGCTCCACACAGTGGAGAACCTCCGAGGTTATAGTTTTAATCGACCTACAGAATAGGAACCAGTGTTGCGCTACCTTAGCAAACTCTGGCCACTTCTATTTCGCTACACATATATGTCTGCAGGTTTTGTTTGGTTTTGTTGTTTTTTTGAGAGGGAGTCTCGCTCTGTCACCCAGGCTGGAGTGCAGTGGCGCCATCTCGGCTCACTGCAACCTCCGCCTCCCAGATTCAAGTGATTCTCCTGCCTCAGCCTACTGAGTAGCTGGGATTACAGGCGCCCGCCACTATACCCAGCTAATTTTTGTATTTTTGGTAGAGATGGGGTTTCACCATATTGGCCAGTCTGGTCTTGAAATCCTGACCTCAGGTATCTATCCACCTCAGCCTCCCAAAGTGCTAGGATTACAGGCTTGAGCCACCGTGCCCAGCCTAGTTTCTTCATTGATGAGTTCAAGTCTCTTTGATGTATACTCACTCTGGATTGACATGCACATTCTTTTTTAACATTTTGAGAGTTATATTTTGATTTTTTTTCTTTTTGATACAGGATCTCACTCTGTCGTCCAGGCTGGAGTGCAATGGTGCAATCTCCCCTCACTGCAGCCTCCGCCTCCCAGGTTCAAGTGATTCTCCTGCCTCAGCCTCCCAAGTAGCTGGGATTACAGGCATGCACCACCATGCACGGTTAATTTTTGCATTTTTAGTACAGACAGGGTTTCACCATGTTGGCCAGGCTGGTCTCAAACTCCTGACCTCAAGTGATCCGCCCACCTAGGCCTCCCAAATGCTGCGATTACAGGTGTGAGCCACTGCGCCCGGCCGAGAGTTATGTTTTGAAATCAGTCACTCTGGATCATCTGGTACCCACATCTTCCCATGGGAGAGGAACAGGATGGAGTGGACAAGTGTTACTGATAGTAAGAACAGTAATCATGGTAAACACCACCATTTACAAGCACCTGTGTTTCACATGAGGAAAGTCTGAGGCTAAATACCTGGTGACCTAGCAGTGGAGAGGGGCACGAGGAGCCAAGTGTGTCTTCACTCCTCACTCCTTTCGGACTCCCTGTTGGGGGAACCCCCGCCCCTGCCCCCCTTCCTCCCTGATGTGTGCTCCAGGACTCAATGTTCCCTGCTCCAGCTCCGTTTTACAGACGACCCCGCACAAATGCGGCGGGATCATGAGAGGACCAGCTCTTTCCCAGAGAAGTCACTGCCGTGCCCACCTGTAGCCGGGACCAGAGTTCTCGTGCCTCTCGGTCAGCATAGTCCTTCTCAATGAGGTCCAGCTGCGCCTGGAGCCGGTGCCGGGCGAAAAAGGTCGGCCAGTCATCCTGCCACTCATTCACCTGCACAACAAGGGAAAAGAGGCCACTGTTGCAATTCGGAGCCAAGTGCTGCCTAAACCCTAGAGGGACCATTCAAAACACAGCAAAGATACCTAGTAAGCCAACAAAGGAGGTAAGACAGAAACATAAAATACTCAACCCAGAGGAAGGCAGGTAAAGAGAGAACAAAGGGCAGATGAAACAAAAAACAAATTGCAAGATGACAGACTCAAAACTAACCATATGACTAAGCACATTAAATACAAATGTCAAAAATAAATACTCTTGGTAAATGACAGATTGGCAGGTTGGAAAAATAAAGCAAATCCAACAATAAGTTACGTGCAAAAAGACATTATCTATTAAAAAAAAAAGCTTGAAAGGATAGAAAAGATATACCATGCTAACACTAGTCAAAAGAAAGCTGGAGGCCAGGCACAGTGGCTCACGCCTGCAATTCCCAGCACTTTGGGAGGCTGAGGTGGGCAGATCCCTTGAGCCCAGGAGTTAAAGACCAGTCTAGGCAACATGAGGAAACTCCATCTCTACTAAAAATACAAAATTAGCCGGGCATGGTGGTGTGGGCCTATAATCCCAGCTACTTGGGAGGCAGAGGTAGGAGAATCGCTTGAACCTGGGAGGCGGAGGTTGCAGTGAGCGGAGATCGCGCCATTGCACTCCAGCCTGGGCAACAAGAGCGAAACTCTATCTCAAGAAAAAAAAGAAAAAAAAAAAAAAGAAAGCTAGAGTGGCTGCATTAATACAAGACAAAGTAGATTTCAAAGCAAAGAAAATCAAGTATAGTCATTTCACAAAGGGAGTCGACTAATGAACATAATAATCCTAAATGCCTACACCTCTAATAACACAGCTTCAAAATACATAAAAGAACTGCAGGAAAAATAGATAAATCCCATATCCTGCTATTGACTCAATGGTGCCCACGCCCGTTCCTACGTTGAAGCCCTAACCCCTAATATACCTGTATTTGGAGGAAGGGCCTCTAGGAGGTAATTAGGGTTAAATAAAATCGTAAGGGTGAATTATTAATCCAACAGGATTAGTGGCCTATAAGAAAAGGAATAGAGTAGGATTTCTCTCTCCACGCACACAAATCTCAATAAATTGAGAAGAATTTAAGCATGCAAAGTATAATGAAATTCAATTAGAAATCAATAGGAAGGCCGGGCCTGGTGGCTCACGCCCATAATCCCAACACTTTGGGAGGCCGAGGTGGGCGGATCACGAGGTCAAGAGATCAAAACCATCCTGACCAACATGGTGAAACCCCATCTCTACTAAAAATACAAAAAGTAGCTGGGCGTGGTGGTGCATGCCTGTAGTCCCAGCTACTCAGGAGGCTGAGACAGGAGAATCGCTTGAAACCAAGAGGCAGAGGTTGCAGTGAGCTGAGATTGTGCCATTGCACTCCAGCCTGGCGACAGAGCAAGACTCCATCTCAGAAAAGCAAAACAAAACCAAATCAATAGGAAAAATTCTGGGAAATCCTCAAATATTTTAAAACTAAACACAGTTCTAAAATCTGTGTAAGGAAGACGTCTAAAGGGAAATTAGAAAGTGTTTTCAATTGAATGAAAGCAAAAACACAACTTATAATTTGTGAGATGCCACTAAAGCAGTACTTGGGGAAAATGTGTAGCACTAAACGTCTGTGTTAGCAAAGATCTCACAGTAATGACCTCAGCTGCTACATTAACCAACCAGAAAAAGAGCACATTAAACCTAATGTAAGCAAGAGGCCAGGCGTGGAGGCTCACACCTGTAATCCCAGCACTTTGGGAGGCCAAGGCAGGCAGATCACAAGATCAGGAGTTCGAGACCATCCTGGCCAAGATGGTAAACCCCATCTCTACTAAAAATACAAAAATTAGCCAGGCGTGGTGGCAGGTGCCTGTAGTCCCAGCTGCTTGGGAGACAGACAGGAGAATCGCTTGAACCCGGGAGGCAGGGGATGCAGTGAGCCAAGATCGTACCACAGCACTCTAGCCTGCTCAACAGAGTGAAACTCCATCTCAACAACAATAAAAAGGATAATAAGGAAATTTTTTTTTTGAGACCAAGTTTTGTTCTTGTTGCCCAGGTGGAGTGCAATGGCACGATCTCAGCTCACTGCAACCTCCCTGCCTCCCAGGTTCAAGCAATTCTCCTGCCTCAGCCTTTCGAGTAGCTGGAATTACAGGTGCCCACCACCATGCCTGGCTAATTTTTTGGTATTTTTAGTAGAGATGGGGTTTCACCATGTTGGCCAGGCTGGTCTTGAACTCCTGACCTCAAGTGATCTGCCCACCTCGGCCTCCGAAAGTGCTGGGATTACAGGCGCGAGCCACCATGCCCAGCCTCTGAAGGACGCTTCCAAGAAAATACACAAACAACAAACTAGGAGACACTATTCGCAAATCATATATCTGGTAAAACACTCATATCCTAAATACACAAAGAAATCTCAAAACTCAATAATAAAAAAAAACCCTATTCACAAATTGGACAAAATAATTGAACACATGGTTCACCAAAGAAGATATTTTGTCAGCAAACAGGCACACGAATAGATGCTCCAGATCTTTCGTCATTACGGAAATGCAAAATAGAACCTCAGTGAGATAATATTTCACGCCCACTAGGATGGCTGTAATTTAAAACAAAAAGTCTCAAGTGTTGACAAGGATGTGGAGGAACTGGAACTCCCATATGCTGCTGGTGGGAATGCAACATGGTGCAACCACTTTGGAAAAGACTTTGGTAGTTTCTTTTTTTTTTTTGAGACGGAGTCTTGCTCTGTCGCCCAGGCTGGAGTGCAGTGGCGAGATCTCGGCTCACTGCACGCTCCGCCTCCCGAGTTCACGCCATTCTCCTGCCTCAGCCTCCCAAGTAGCTGGGACTACAGGCGCCCGCCACCACGCCCGGTTAATTTTTTGTGTTTTTTAGTAGAGACGGGGTTTCACTGTGTTAGCCATGGGGGTTTCACTGTGTTAGCCATGATGGTCTCGATCTCCTGACCTTGTGATCCACCTGCCTCAGCCTCCCAAAGTGCTGGGATTACAAGTGTGAGCCACCGCACCCGGCCAGTAGTTTCTTAAGGAGCTAAATATGGACCTACCATATGACACAGTCATCCCCCTCCTAGGTATTTACCCGAGATAAGTGGAAGCATTTGTCCAGACCAAGATTTGTACACAAAGGTTCACAGCGGCTTATTTGTATGAGCAAAAACTGGAAATGATCCAGAAATCCATCCACATGTGAATGGATAAACAGGCTGTGTTAGATCCGTACAGGGGAATCGGCTTTTGACACATGCAACATGGATGCGTATCACGGATGAATATCAAAGGATTTTAGACTTGGATAAATATCGGCATGATTATGCTGAGTGAGAGTGTGCGGAAAAGCAAGACAGATCAGATTGTTACTGTGTCTGTGTAGAAAGAAGTAGACATAGGAGACTCCATTTTGTTCTGTACTAAGACAAATTCTTCTGCCTTGAGATTCTGTTAATCTATGACCTTACCCCCAACCCCATGCTCTCTGAAACGTGTGCTGTGTCAAACTCAGGGTTAAATGGATTAAGGGCGGTGCAAGATGTGCTTTGTTAAACAGATGCTTGAAGGCAGCATACTCGTTAAGAGTCATCACCACTCCCTAATCTCAAGTACCCAGGGACACGAAAACTGCGGAAGGCCGCAGGGACCTCTGCCTAGGAAAGCCAGGTATTGTTCAAGTTTCTCCCCATGTGATAGTCTGAAATATGGCCTCGTGGGAAGGGAAAGACCTGACCGTCCCCCAGCCCGACACCCGTAAAGGGTCTGTGCTGAAGAGGATTAGAAGAGGAAGGCATGCCTCTTGCAGTTGAGACAAGAGGAAGGCATCTGTCTCCTGCCCGTCCCTGGGCAATGGAATGTCTCGGTATAAAACCCCATTGTACGTTCCATCTACTGAGATAGGGAAAAACCGCCTTAGGGCTGGAGGTTGGACCTGCAGGCAGCAACACTGCTTTGTAAAGCATTGAGATGTTTATGTGTATGCATATCTAAAGCACAGCACTTAATCCTTTACCTTGTCTATGATGCAAAGACCTCTGCTGACCCTCTCCCCACAATTGTCTTGTGACCCTGACACATCCCCCTCTCGGAGAAACACCCACGAATGATCAATAAATACTAAGGGAACTCTGAGGCTGGCAGGATCCTCCATATGCTGAACGCTGGTTCCCTGGGTCCCCTCATTTCTTTTTCTATACTTTGTCTCTGTGTCTTTTTCTTTTCCAAGTCTCTCGTTCCACCTAACGAGAAACACCCACAGGTGTGGAGGGGCAACCCACCCCTTCATGAGAGAAGCAGACAGAAGACATACCACATGATTCTATTTATATTAAATTCCACAAGATGCAAACTAATCTACAATGACAACACCAATGAATGGTTGCCCAGGGGCAGGGAAGGGCACAAGGAACCTTTTGGGGGTAATCAGTATACTCACCTTGACTGTGGTAAAAGGTTCACAGGTACAAACATCAAAATGTACCAAATTATACATTTTAAATGGGTGCAATTTATGTCAGATTACACCTCTGTAGAGAAAAATACAAAGCTGATTTTATACAAAGGGTTATTTTGTAAAACTCCTTTGGGGAGGACCGCTCTGGTCAGTGGCCCCCACCAAGAATCTTCCTGCACATGGGTGCTGTGGTGACTCGGCCCCTGGGCTCCCCCTCTGGTGCTGTGTGCACCTCAAGAGCAGGACGGAAAGGCCCCTCCCCATAGCCTGGCTGTCAGATCCCCAGCTCAGAGGTGCACCGTGCAGCCTCCCGTTATTTCCCATTTGCCTGCCCAAGCTCCCAGCGTCTGAGCTCTGTCCTCTTTCTGCAAGACAACCAGGTTTAGTGCTGGAAGCAGGCGACCAGCCTGGGCTAGCCCAGTCCCGCCACCTGAACAGAGGGGCTGTGATCCTCCAAGCTACCCGGGGAAGGTGCCACCTGGGTACACAGCTGGTCCCAATGACCAGGCCTCCCCTGACAGAGGGGCTGCGTCATGGTCAGGGCCTGTGGTCTGAAGCCAGACTGAGGGTCGAAGCCCAGCTGCCCTGCTGACAAGCTCCACGGACCCAGGCGTGAACTCTGCATGTCACTTTCCTCATGTATAAAACGGATCAGTGACATTATCTGCCTGGTTACCTGCTAGGGCAAGTGGGTGAGTTGAGTTCAATGAAGTGCTTAGAAGGGTGCCTGTATGTGGCAGTGTACAGAGCATGGGGCAAGCACCACAGCCGACCCAGCTGGCAGCCCCAGGGGGCCTTACTGCCCAGGTGTCTGAGGAGCCCGCCGCTCAGCCCTGCCCCCTAGTGGCTGCAGCACACATTCCCCCAGGACCCATTGAGCCCTCCCAAGGAGTGGGAAGCCTCCGGAACCTGGTGCTGTCTGAGGCACAACAAGCAGGAAGCAGGGCAGGTGTCCTCCCTGGCCCCCTACCCTTCCTAGCCAGGCTGCACCTGATCTGAGGTGGGTTCCTTGATCCTGGAGTCCAAGGGGCATTGAGGGGCTCCCTGTGCTCCAAACAGACTAGCCCCCTTCTCGTCTGCTTCACACACAGGGGCTCTGGGTAAGATTTCACTTCATTTCTTTGAAACACCACTCTGCTGGGCCAGCCAAGTCCTGTAGAGCCCACCACTTGCAGCCCTTGACCTCAGCATCCACAGCAGGACCACAGGACCACAAGCTGCACCCAGCCGTGCTCACCTGGACAGGTGAAGAGGGTGCTGCTCACTGGCTCCGGACAGGTGTGTGACCCCAGGGGAGCCAGCTGTGGCTGAGATCTCGGGGGTCTCGGTAAATCTGGTAAGCTCCATGTGCAGTTCTAGCGAGCCCAGATGTGAGGACTGCCTGTTGGCTGGGAACCCTAAATCTGCTTGGGCTTCATGAGGATCTTGCCCCAGGTGACCTCCAGCTGGGAGAATCACCCTCTACCCACACCAGGGAGAGCTTGGTCATTGTCCTCAGGGACCCAACTAGTCAGGACAGGCGTCGACGAGGAGACAGATTTGAAAGTATTCTCTCTTCAAGAAGCAGTGACTTTGAACTAGCTCTTATATAATGGGTGCTGTGTTCCTAACAAAACCAAAATATGGTCCAATATTGGCTTCTTCAAGGGAAGCACAGGGCAGTTGGGCTGTCCAAAGTCTTCTTTGGAAGTTCACAGATTTCAAAGATGATGGTTCTAGAGGCCCCAGTATTATTCAGCCATAAAAAGGAATATGTAAAGAAACGTGTGGCCTAGCCATAGAATGGAATATTATTCAGCCATAAAAGAATAACATTCTAACACCTGCTACAACATGGAAGAGCCGTGAAACATGATGCTGAGTGAAAGATACAAAAGATCACATATTATGTGTTTCCACTCATATAACATATCCAGAAAATTCAAAGAGACAGAAGGTACATTAGAGGTTGCCAGGGACCAGGAAAGGGGGAAATGGGGAGTGACTGCTAATGGGTTCTGCTTTAGGATAATGAAAATGTTCTGGCCAGGCATGGTGGCTCACACCTGTAATCCCAGCACTTTGGGAGGCCAAGGTGGGTGGATCACCTGAGGTTGGGAGTTCAAGACCAGCCTGACCAACATGGAGAAACCCCGTCTCTACTAAAAATACAACATTAAGGCCAGGCGCGGTGGCTCATGCCTGTAATCCCAGCACTTTGGGAGGCCGAGGAGGGCAGATCACCTGAGGTCAGGAGTTCGAGACCAGCCTGGTCAACATGAAACCCCATCTCTACTAAAAATACAAAAATTAGCCGGGTGTGGTGGTGCATGCCTGTAATCCCAGCTACTTGAGAGGGTGAGACAGGAGAACCGCTTGAACCCAGGAGGCCGATGTTGCGGTGGGTCGAGATCGTGCCATTGCACTCCAGCCTGGGCAACAAGGGCAAAATGCCGTCTCAAAAAAAAAAAAGAAAAGAAAAGAAAGAAAATGTTCTGGAGTTAAACAGCAGTGATGGTTGCACACCATCGTGAATGTACTAAAAACCAATTAATTCTAATCCTTTAAAATGGTGGATCTTATGTGAATTATATTTCAATTGTATCTAAATAAATAATAATTTGTAAAGGCCTCAGGAGAGGAGCTGAGTAATCAGCACTTAATCCCTGACTTTGCACACTACCCATCACCCACTGTCTCCAGTCCCTCAGACTCATCAGGAGCCTTGTGCAACACAACCTTTGCACTTGAGGCTCGCTCTGCTTGGAATGCTGATCTGCCTGCCCCAGCATGTCCCATGACCCTGCCCAGCTCAGCTCAGTGACCCTCAGCATCTGCTCTCCCCATTCCAGGTATCACAGCTTCTACTCTGCTTTCAGAAATCAAGTAGTCAATCTTGCTGGTGCTTGGGGGATTAGCATTCTGTCACGTATAAAGAGTGGGTGACCAGCATTAGGGCATCAGGGAACACCCTCACCCAGGCACTCACCTGCGGGATGAAGCCGCAGCACGTCACCGTGTGGAAGCCGAACTTGTTCACATACTGAGGCTCAGCACCCTCACCTCTTCGGCCTGTTGACAGAGATCCTTGGCCTGAAGGAGCTGTTTGTCTTTCTCTTAAATGCCAGACCTCAGCAGAGCATCAGTACAAGCCTGGGCTACGCATGCTAGAATATAGGTGGTCTGAGGATGTACTACATACAGTAGCAATTAGTCAATATATGGATCTGCCAGGACACTCCTACCTCAAGCACACTAGACAGCAGGGCTGGGTATAAAAGGGGTTATTATTACCTCAAGCACACCAGACAGGAGGGCTGGGTATAAAAGGGATCATGTGCCAATTCTACTAGCTTATCAGCTACATCAAAATTCTTACTTAATAATCTCATTTTCATAATGTAGTGTAAAGACAGACAGTATACAACTCAACCTATTATTGAAATGCCACCAAGAAGTACCATGAGCACCCATCTAGGGTAGACAATGTGGCTGGGTCAAGGGTACCCAAAAGCAATCTGAACATACCCACTGTGTTCTCCTCCTCCTTCAACTTCTCCCTGAGCTTCTGGTTGTAAAGATGCAAATCTGCCATCTGCTCTCCAAGTTTTGATGCTTGACTGAGGAAAGAAGAAATGCAGCTAATTAAAATAACAAATAATAAATAACACCACCCAGTTTGTTCCATTTTGAGAAATGTTTTAAATATATTGAAAACTATTCTCCATTCTTCAAACAATAAAAAGTGAACACCAGGCGATGACTCTTTCTTTTTCTTTTTCTTTCTTTTCTGGGGCCAGGCCTTGCTCTGTCATCCGGGCTGGAGTGCAGTGGCACAATCGTGGCTCACTGCAGCTTTGACTTCTAGGGCTCAAGCAATCCTCCCACCTCAGCCTCACAACTAGCTGGGACCACATGCCTGTGCCACCATTCCTGGCTTTTTTTTTTTTTGTAGAGATGGGGTCTCCTCCTGCCTCGGCTTTCCAAAATACTGGGATTACAGGTGTGAACCACCACGCCCAGCACTGGCAAAGACTCTTTCCAGAAAATAACATCATGTAATTACAAAGAGGAATTAACCAAGTGAGCTTCAACAGAAGTCTTAGGAGGTACCAGGAATTAAGGGAGGAGTGCTGAAAAAGTAATGATAAGTGAAAATGCAGGGCCAAGCATAGTGGCACAGTGGCTCAGGCCTATAGTACCAGGACTTTGGGAAGCCAAGGCAGGCAGATCATGAGGCCAGGAGTTCCAGACCAGCCTGGTCAATATGGTGAAACCCCATCTCTACTAAAAATACAAAAATTAGCCAGGCATGGTGGTGCACCTGTAGTCCCAGCTACTCTGCAGGCTGAGGCAGAAGAATCATTTGAGCCCAGGAGGCAGAGCTTGCAGTGAGCCTAGACTGCGCCACTGCACTCCAGCCTGGGCGACAGAGTAAGACTCTGTCTCAAAAAACAAAAAAAAAAAAGAAAGAAAAAGCAAAAGAAAAAGATGGACTGGGTGTGGTGGCTCACACCTGTAATCCCAACACTTTGGGAGGCCAAGGCAGGCGGATCACTGAGGTCAGGAGTTTGAGACCAGTCTGGCTAACATGCTACTAAAAATACAAAAATTAGGCCGGGCGCGGTGGCTCACGCCTATAATCCCAGCACTTTGGGAGGTCAAGGCGGGTAGATCATGAGGTCAGCAGATCGAGACCATCCTGGCTAACATGGTGAAACCCCGTCTCTACTAAAAATACAAAAAATTAGCCGGGCGTGGTGGCGGGCGCCTGTAGTCCCTTCTACTCGGGAGGCTGAGGCAGGAGAATGGCGTCAACCCAGGAGGCAGAGTTTGCAATGAGCCAAGATCGCGCCACTGCACTCCAGCCTGGGTGACAGAGCGAGACTCCGTCTCAAAAAAAAAAAAAAAAAAAAAAATTAGCTGCGTGAGGTGGTGGGGTGCCTGTAATCCCAGCCACTCGGGAGGCTGAGACAAGAGAATTGCTTGAACCCAGGAGGCAGAGTTTGCAGTGAGCCAAGATTGCATCACTGCACTCCAGCCTGAGAAACAGAGCAAGACTCTGTCTCGGAAAAATAAAATAAAATAAAAATAAAGTACAAAGCAAATGATGGGTTCAAATATACTTATTTTGGCCAGGTGTGGTGGCTCAGGCCTGTTATCCCAGCACTTTGGGAAGCCGAGGTGGGTGGATCACTTGAAGTCAGAAGTTTGAGACCAACCCGGCCAACATGGTGAAACCCCATCTCTACTAAAAATACAAAAATTAGCCAGGTGTGGTGGTGGACACCTGTAGTCCCAGCTACTCAGGAGGCTGAGGTGGGAGAATCATTTGAACCCTGGGGGCAGAGGTTGCAGTGAGCCGAGATTGCACCACTGCACTGCACTCTAGCCTGGGCAACAGAGCGAGACTGTGTTTCAAAAAATATATATATATATATATATATATTTTATGCAGCCTCATTACAGCCAAACTTATCTAGGAAAACCAGTCACATACCAGAAAGCAGTAACTTTTTATCTCCATTAAGAATGGCAGGGTGGAACTCTTGGCCCTGCCTCTGATAACCGGGCAGTTGTGTGGACGGCTCAGCCACAGGCTTCTCCCTGTTTCTGTCTCCCTCCCCATCTCTATCCCTTTCTCTGTCTCTCTCTGTCTGTCTCTGAGTCTCTCTCTGCCTGTACACATGTGTGCATATGGGTCTCACACTCACTCACCTGCTCAAGCTCCTCATCTTCAAATGCTCCATCACAAAGGCGGCCCCACCTCCCGGCAGGTCGATGACCTTCATGGGCCTCGGCACCCGCACCAGGCCCGTGCTCCGGAGGGCCTCCAGGCTGGCCACCTCCCCCTCAAACATCTGCCGGGCCTGCATCCAGAACACAGCCTTGTCAGCCTTGTTGACTCAGCCAGGGCCTCTGCCCACTGGGCCCTTGACGGAAGCTACCACGTGGGAGTCACAAGGACCTTCAGTCACTGATAGCTGGCTCTGGCTGGGAGCTGGCGTCCACCACAGAGGGCAGGGTGCAGAGGGGCCCCCCGTCGGAGACGAGAGGCTGCAAGGCTGAGGCTGAGCCTGGGGCGTGAGGGGTGTGGGGTCTGCAGGCTGCTGTGACAGGAGGATGCACAGGCCATGTGTGGGTGCCAGGGAGCACTGAGGGCGTGGGGAGGTGTGAGTGAACCAAGGTCCAGAGCTGGACCCCCGGGCTACCCACCTTCCTTGCTGCCTCTTAGGGTGGGGCAGCCACAGCAGAGGCCTCACTGGAGCTAACCTGGGCACACACGTCGGGCAGGGAAGAAGAGGGCTGGGCCCATCAGGCGGGGCCTCAGGTCCAGGGCAGGGGCTGGGAAGGTAAAATGCACCGCACACCCGGCCGGCCCCCAATGCCTCCCGTGGGACCTGGGCCTTCCTGTTTCTGAAATATTCCCACAAACATTCCAGTTTTCAGTTAGGTGAACTCTCACCTCACGTACAGTACACATTGGTTGAAAACATGCATTGATGAACGTGGTCTGTGAATACCTCGGCCTATAGAATTGCATGTTTGTTCTGAGACACGGTCTCACTCTGTCACTCAGGCTAGAGGGCAGTGGCATGATCTCGGCTCACGGCAGCCTCCGCCTCCTGGGTTCAAACGATTCTCCTGCTTCAGCCTCCTGAGTAGCTGGGATTACAGGTGTGGGCCACCCCACCCTGCTGTGTTTTTCTGTATTTTTACTAGAGATGGAGTTTCACCGCCGCGCGCGGTGGCTCGCACCTGTAATCCCAGCACTTTGGGAGGCCGGGGTGGGCGGATCATGAGGTCAGGAGATCGAGACCATCCTGGCTAACACGGTGAAACCTCGTCTCTACTAAAAATACAAAAAATTAGCCAGGCAAGGTGGCGGGCACCTGTAGTCCCAGCTACTCGGGAGGCTGAGGCAGAAGAATGGAGTGAACCGGGAGGCGCAGCTTGCAGTGAGCCGAGATCCAGCCTGGGCGACAGAGCAAGAGTCCGTCTCAAAAAAAAAAGAGATGGAATTTCACCATGATGGCCAGGCTGGTCTCGAACTCCTAGCCTCAAGTGATCCACCTGCCTCAGTTTCCCAAAGTGTAGGATTGCATGTTTAAAAAAATCAAACCTCATGAACGAGACCAAAGCATCTGCTGGTGCACACGAACAGAACGCCCTTTCCTTCAAAGCACCCCAGGGAAAGCCCAGGCACAGCCTCCCCAGCCTGGCAGCCCTGGCCAGCCTGCACCGAGGGTGGGTGTGAGCGTCCACAGGTGGGAGGGCGGCCGGCACACCCCAGCCCTGCTCCAGGGCGAGCCTCCCATGCACCAGGCCAGGAACTCCCGGCCTTGGGGCTGCTAAGCCCCAGGGGCCCCAGCGTCACCTGCTCTTATGCATGGACTGAGCAGCTACTGTGTGCCGGCCCCTCGTGGGGGTGGGAGGGAAGGACGGGTCTCACCCTGCAGAGCTTTCAGGACCAGCTGAGGAAGTTTCCCAGGGCCCGTGAGAAGCCTGAACCAAAAACTGCTTCCCTGTGAGTGGGACTCCCCACTTTGAGGGATTTGGTTCTGAGCCGGCAGAGCAGGTGATGCCGGAGGATCCGATCGCACGCCCAGGCTGCATGGCTCTGGTGTTCCTCCTGCCAGCACTCCCCACCAGGACCCCTGCTGCCCCTCAGAGAGCTCCCCCACCAGAGTGTGCAGGCCTTCTGAGCCCACTTGGGCCGGGAGGGCACCCAGGCCTGCCTTTCTCCACCTGCTGGCTCTCAAGGCTGAAGCTAACCTTCTCCACTTCCTCCGTTAACATTTTCCATACTTTTTTTTTTTTGAGAGGGAGTTTCGCTCTTGTTGCCCAGGCTGGAGTGCAATGGCTCACTGCAACCTCCATCTCCTGGGTTCAAGCAATTCTCCTGCCTCAGCCTCCCGAGTAGCTGGGATTACAGGCCAGTGGCACCACATCCGGCTAATTATTGCATTTTTTAGTAGAGACGGGGTTTCTCCATGTTAGTCAGGCTGGTCTTAAACTCCCGACCTCAGGTGATCCACCTGCCTCAGCCTCCCATAGTGCTGAGATTACAGGCGTGAGCCACCGCGCCCGGCCTCTTTTTTTTTTTTTTTTTTTTTTGAGATGGAGTCTCACTCTGTTACCCAGGCTGGAGTGCAGTGGCGTGATCTTGATCTGGGCTCACTGCAACCTCTGCCTCCCGGGTTCAAGCGATTCTCCTACCTCAGCCTCCCCAGTATCTGGGATTACAGGCCCGTGGCACCACATCCGGCTAATTATTGCATTTTTTGGTAGAGACGGGGTTTCACCATGTTGGCCAGGATGGTCTCAAACTCCTGACCTCAGGGATCCACTCACCTCGGCCTCCCAAAGTGATGGGATTACAGGTGTGAACCACCGCGCCCGGCCTTCCATACATTCTTAAACAGAACTATTTTCAGCAGGAGATAGAAATCAGGTCTAAACACAGGCAAGGCCTGTGTGAAGGAGAACGCTGGCCTGGCCCGTGGGGTCCCTGCCAGGGGCCCAGCCATGTCTCTGCTTCTTTCCCACTGCCAGGAGGCCGGTGGGCTGAGAAGGGCGGCCCAGAGCTGAGCCAAGGACCCCAAGCCTCACATCCCTCGAAGCTTGCTGGATAGAAAAGTTAAAACCACCCCTAGAAGCCTGTGCGCTGCGCATGGAGGCCAAAGGAAGGTCACGGATCGTGCAGACACAAACCTTCACAGAACGCTTGAGCCGGGCTCACCCAGCAGGTGCCACCTCCCAAGGGCCAAAGCTGATCCCTCCCCAGGCCCAGCCCCAGGAAATGCGCCTGCCCCCGACCCCTCCGCCTCCCCAGGCCCCGCAGAGACCCGCAGAGCCCCCGCCTGCGCACGGGCCAGCACCTGCGTCCTGCGGTTGACTTTGACGAACACTGGGCCTGCGTCCGTGTCGTAGGCTCGGCCCTCGCTGATGCAGCCGGCGCCGGGGCCGCCGAAGGCCCGCAGGGTCGCGGTGCGCAGCTCGGCGCGCAGCAGCTGCTCCATGGAGTGCGGGGCGCGGGACTCTGCTCGCTCGGAAGCCCTGGTCGGCTGAGGCGCTGCGGGGCGGGGCGGGACCGCGCGGCGCGTGACCCCGGGCGGCGGGAGGGGCTGGGCTCGCCGCGCGCTCCCCGCGTTCGTCCGGCTTCGCGCTTCTTGCGCCCGGGATTCGGGGGAAGCAGCCGGGAGTCCGCGCAGCTCTTCGCGGGCGCGCTGGGGCTTGAGCTCCCTGCAGGGACCCGGTATCCCTGCCCCGCAGCGGACGCAGGTCCGGCCCTCGGCCCGGGCGCTGGTTACAGGCCTGGCCGGCTTCCCACACTGCAGACCAGGCCGGGCCCAGCGGCCCCCGTGATGACGTGGGGCTTGCGCACTGGGGTGCCAGGTGCCAATCGGAGAGAGAGGCTGACGTGGGGGCTCCGATGGCACGCGCTGACCCGGCCCAGGGTGGGGCCGCTGATTCCAGGACGTCCTGGGAAAGGGACTTGAGACACAGGAATGCCCACGCGCGCCCATGCATGCATACACGTGGGTACACACGCGTGCACACGAGCAGGTGCGCACCTGAGCCCAGTCTATGCTGAAGTCATTTGACGTGAAGGTTTTTTTATTGTTTGTTTTTTGTGTTTTTAAGAGCTGGAGTCTCTGTCACCCAGGCTGGAGTGCAGTGGCGCGATCTCGGCTCACTGCAAGCTCCGCCTCCCGGGTTCACGCCATTCTCCTGCCTCAGCCTCCCGAGTAGCTGGGACTACAGGCGCCCGCCACCACGCCCGGCTAATATTTTTGTATGTTTTAGTAGAGACAGGGTTTCACCATGTGAGCCAGGATGGTCTCGATCTCCTGACCTCGTGATCCACCCGCCTCGGCCTCCCAAAGTGCTGGGATTACAGGCGTCAAGCCACCGCGCCCGGCCTGCCCAGCTACATTTTGTAGTTTTAGTAGACACGGGGTTTCCCCATGTTGGCCAGGTGACCTGCGTGCCTCAGCCTCCCAAAGTGCTGGGATTACAGCCGTGAACCACCGTGCCCGGCCATGCATGAGGTTTTAATCAATAAATGTTTTTTTAGGGCCCCTACAGTTGTCTTTTCCCACAGAGATGCAGGGGTCCTGCTGCGGGGAGGGAGCCTTTGGGAGCTGCCTATCCCCGCCGTCCTGCCCACTTGCTCAGCTGGGCTGGGGTCATCGGGAGGCTCCTTAACTCCTACATCTGGCACCTCGGCCAGGATCACTGGAACCTGGGCTTAGCGGTCACTGTCAAGCAGGACATGTCCATGTGGCCTCCTGGTGTGGCCTGAGCTTCACTGAACATGGAGGCCAGGTTCGAAGAGTGAGCACTGGTAGAGCCAGGGCTCCCAGAGAGCTGGCAGAAGCAAAGGCCTTTTCTGACCTGGCCTCAGAAACCACACACCATCATTTCCACCTCCTTCCATCGGTCTCCAAAGCCACAATCAAGGCAAGGGGATCCACAGCCACCTCTCTTTTTTTTTGAGACAGGGTCTTGCTCTGTCACCCAGGCTGGAGTGCAATCTCAGCTCACTGCAACCTCCACCTCCTGGGTTCAAGCGATTCTCCTACCTCAGCTTCCTGAGTAGCTGGGATTACAGGCACACATCACCACGCCCCGCTAATTTTTGTATTTTTAGTAGAGACGGGGTTTCACCATGTTGGCCAGGATGGTCTCAAACTCCTGGCCTCAGGTGATCCGCCTGCCTCAGCCTCCCAATGTGCTGGGATTACAGGTGTGAGCCATGGCACCCGGCCAAGCAGCCACCTCGTGACAGGAGTGGCAGGGCTGCCGCAGAACAGCAGGTAGGACAGGAGGATGACTGTGGTGTCTGCAGAAAGGGCATGTGCCAGTCCCTGGCTTTTTCTCATCTGAAGCCCACCCTGCTATTGCATCTTGACAGAAGGTTCCTGACAGGCCAGTGTGAGCTCTCGTACGTCTGTAAATTTCTTTCTTCCTAGTTGACAGTTTGGCTGGGTATCAAATTCCAGCTTGGAGATCAGACCGTGTTCTTTAGGAACCGAGAAGCTGCCAGCTCCAGTTTTGATGCTGAGAAGCTTATGGCCATTTCGGTTCTTATTCTTTGTGTGGAAACTGTTCTATCTCTGCAAGCTTTTAGGGTCTTCTCTGTGACACCAGTGAAAAATTCCCCAGGGAGGTGTCAGGGTGAGTCTCCTGTCATCCCCTGGACAGGACTGGTGGGTCCTCCAATCCTGGGACAGCTTTTAGCTCTTCATGGGGTTCTCCCTCTGTATTCTTGGTTCTCTTTTTTGGAATTCCAACACTGTGGTCTAGAGTCAGTCCTCTCTGTTACCACCTCAAAGCCCCTTGTAATTTTTCTTCATACAACTCATGAGTCTACAGTCAGATATTAGGTGTCACACAGAGAACCGTACGAGTGCTCAGGTCTCTCAGTGAGAAGAGGTGCCTGAATGAAGAAACAGATATGCAGGCACCAGGCTAGGAAGTCCTCTATGTGGGGGGTTAAGAGCTGTTGAAGATTCAAGGGCAGGGCAGTTAAGTGATCCCAAGTTTCTTAGAGAATTAGTAGTGTAAATTGTATGGTGTGCAAATAATACTGTTTTTAAAACGACCTGTATCGGCTGGTTGCAGTGGCTCATGCCTGTAATCCCAGCTCTTTGGGAGGCCGAGGTGGGTAGATCACAAGGTCAGGAGTTCAAGACCCGCCTGATCAACTTGGTGAAACCCTATCTCTACGAAAAATACAAAAAAATTTTAGTCGGGCATGGTGGCACACACCTGTAATCCCAGCTACCTGGGAGGCTGAGGCAGGAGAATTGCTTGAGCCTGGGAGAGGAGGTCGTACTGAGCCGAGATCACGCCACTGCATTCCAGCCTGGGTGACAGAACAAGACTCCGTCGCAAACAAAACAGAACCTGCCCTCTGTCTGGTTTCCCGTTCTGGAGTGGTACCACCCATCTTTTTCCCCATCCGCCTGGATGTCTTAGCACAGGGCCTGGTCTGCGGTGCTGGTCAGGTGTCGGGGCCGCCCATGCTTGTGATCCTACCATCAGCCCAGAGGAGAGGCGTGGACGGAGTAGAGGTGGGATGTGGACCTCAAGCTGGAGGAATCAAGGAGGACCCAAGAAAGGGGCCTGGCACAGACATGGGCAGGGTGTGGGGAGACCACAGGACAGAGCTGAGCCTGGCTACAGAGCTGGCGCCACCCAGGCCTGGGTTGTGGGCTCGATGAAGGAAGTCCGAGAATGATATCCTAACCTCATCCACCCTCCCCATCTCCTCTCGGCTCCCCTGGGCCACCCCAAGCAGAGGCCAGCTGGTTAATGGAGTGGTTCAGGCAGAGGCGTGCATGGGTGGAGGTGGGATGTGCAGAAGTGGCACAGGCTTCAGTGAAATACGTGGACGAGCCGGTGGCACTGCTCCCTCTCTCTCACCACCCTGTCCTGGCCCCTCCATGGCTCCTGGGCCTTTGCCCTTCTCACAGTCCTGCTTACCCACTCACAGGAAAGCCCCCCCGCCAGCCCTCTCCCTGCTGCCTGGAATTCCCCCTCCAATATACCCCTTACAGTGCACCCCTACATCATCTTTCCAAGCTACAGGTCTTCCCCACCCCGAGATGGAGTCTTGCCCTGTCTCCAAGTTGGAGTGCAGTAACGCGATCTCGGCTCACTGCAACCTCCGCCTCCCGAGTTTAAGCAATTCTCCTGCCTCAGCCTCCCGAGTAGCTGAGATTGCAGGCGCACGTTACCACGCCCAGCTAATTTTCATATTTGTGGTAGAGACAGGGTTTTGCCATGTTGGCCAGGCTGGTCTCGAACTCCTGACCTCAGGTGATCCGCCCGCCTCGGCCTCCCAGAGTGCTGGGATGACAGGCGTGAGCCACTGCGCCTGGCCGCTTTAGGCGCACTTTCATTAAAAGGATGAAAAGTAAAACGCTTTGGGACAGAAGGCTTGACTTCAGGTATCTAAAGATTCACTTCTGTGGGAAAGCTGATGCTCTGTGTTAGATTAGGTGTTTTGATATAATCCCACTTACAGTAAGAAATAAAAAGTAGAGCCACATTGCCCCCAAGATCCCAAAGATGAGAACTGAGAGTCCTGGATGGGAGCTCAGGACAACCACCATTTCCCTGGACTTCCTCCCCGGAGGTCCTAGCGATGTTCACGGCTGCCCAAAGAGAACAAACCTCTTCCAGCTGTTCCCTTGACCGAGGAGTCTCGGAGCTGTGTCCAGAGCCCAGTCCCTCTGTGCTATCAGATGTCAACACAGCAGCCTGCAAGGACATAGCACACAGCTGTCCCTTAAAACCATGTCTCCAGGCCGGGCGTGGTGGCTCACGCCTGTAATCCCAGCACTTTGGGAGGCTGAGGTGGGTGGATCACGAGATCAGGAGTTCAAGACCAGACTGGCCAAGATGGTAAAACCCCATCTCTACTAAAAATACAAAACAAAATTAGCTGGGCACGGTGGCAGGTGCCTGTAATCCTAGTTGGGAGGCTGAGGCAGGAGAATCACTTGAACTCGGAGGGTGGAGGTTGCAGTGAGCCAAGATGTCACCACTGCACTCCCAGATGTCCTGGGCGATAGAGTGAGACTCCACCTCAAAAACAAAAAACAAAAAACTATGTCTCCAAATCAGAACCTATCCCCTCCCCCATCTCTTCCAGCTGAGCCAGCCCAGAAAACAGCACAGATTTGGATGAGAAGTTCATCCTCTGATGACATGCATATGGTCTCTCATGGACAGAATAATCCAGAAAAATCAACTCTTGAGTAGATGCAGGGGCATCTATTGTGCCTGAAGCCTATAGGATTTTGATAGCCCTTTATGAAAAAGTGTGTATATATAAAAATATATAATATGCATATATTATAATAATACAAAATTCGATATTTTAGAATAAGCATTGCATCAACTTACAAATTTAAAATGCTGACATGGGGCCAGACGTGGCGGCTCACACCTGTAATCCCAGAACTTTGGAAGGCCGAGGTGGGCGGATCACTTGAGGTCAGGAGTTCGAGACCAGCCTGACCAACATGGTGAAACCCCATTTCTACTAAATATATAAAAATTAGCCAGGTATGGTGGCAGGTGCCTGTAATCTCAGCTACTGGGGAGTCTGAGGCAGGAGAATCCCTTGAACCTGGGAGGCGGAGACTGCAGTGAGCCGAGATCATGTCACTGCACTCCAGCCTGGGTGACAGAGTGAGACTGTCTAAAAAAAATTAAAATTAAATAAGAAAATAAAAAATAAAAAGCTGACACATACCACAGCATTGCAAAATCTGAAAACTACCACACTACTGTTTACCATTTCGACACCCCCGAGACACCCCTCCTGATGGTTCCATTTGGCTGCACTCTCAGCGACGGCCTCTCACAAGGTGCAGCCCGGCAATGTCATCGAGGAAGAGAAGGCCACCGCCTCTGGAGGACCGAACCAGCCTTCCCATCAACCACTTGGGGAGGCTCTCGTCACTGGTGATGTTGTGCTGATGCAGAATGACGTCCAGGGCCCCAGGCACCTGATGTGCCAACGCAGAATAATGATGTCCAGGGTCCCGGACACCTGATGCTGTGCTGAGCGGAACGATGACGTCCAGGGCCCCGGGCGCCTGAGGCTATGCTGAGCGGAACGATGCCAGGGCCTTGAGCACTCAATGCTGTGCTCACACAGAACCATGTCCAGGGCCCCAGGCACCTTGCAGCACCGCCCTTCCTTGTGGCTGGCACAGCCCCCGGGAGGACTCTGTCAGGGGAGGGAGTCTGGGTCACCTTCCTTGTGGCTGGCACAGCCCCCGGGAGGACTCTGTCAGGGGAGGGAGTCTGGGTCACCTTCCTTGTGGCTGGCACAGCCCCCGGGAGGACTCTGTCAGGGGAGGGAGTCTGGGTCATCCTCCTTCTTGGGCAGTCCGGCCGTCCTGTCAGCTCCTCCACTGACCAACCACCCGGGGAAGCTGCCTCACACTCTCCAAATGCAGCAGCAACCGGAGGCGAAAGCTGTTCACCTTCTCTGGGCTATGGGGTTCTAGGCACTGATAGTTTATGTAAAATACAGGAAAAGGAAATGGAGACTCTTCTTTTCCGATTCTCTTTTATTTATTTTAGAGATGAGGTCTCACTATGTTGCCCAGGCTGGTCTCAAACTCCTGAGCTCAAGCAATCCTCCTGCCTCGGCCTCCTCCCAAAGTGCTGGGATCACAGGTGTGAGCCGCACGTCCAGCCTTCTCTTCCGATTCCCTAAAGCTGAACGGATCCACATTCCACCCACTGTTTCCTGGCCCGATGGCCATTCTGCCCCTACGTGACTAACCACAGAAGGAAGGAGCCTGGGCTGTGCTTCCCAGACAGTTTCAGTTGTGGACTCATTATCTCTGTGGAAGGCCTCAGGCCTGGCAGCCGCCAAAACCAAAACCCTCCTGGAAACCGACCGCATCGCTCCGTAGGACCTACCCGGCGGGGAGCCAAGCAGCACACGTGCCGTCGGGATGGACCTACCCGGCGGGGAGGTGAGGGGCACAGGTGCTGTCGGGATGGACCTACCCGGCGGGGAGCTGAGGGGCACATGCACCGTCGGGATGGACCTACCCGGCGGGGAGTCGAGCGGCACAGGTGCTGTCGGGATGGACCTACCCGGCAGGGAGTCGAGCGGCACAGGTGCTGTCGGGATGGACCTACCCGGCGGGGAGGTGAGGGGCACAGGTGCTGTCGGGATGGACCTACCCGGTGGGGAGTCGAGCAGCACAGGTGCTGTCAGGATGGACCTACCCGGTGGGGAGCTGAGGGGCACAGGTGCTGTCGGGATGGACCTACCCGGCGGGGAGCTGAGGGGCACATGCACCGTCGGGATGGACCTACCCGGCAGGGAGGTGAGGGGCACAGGTGCTGTCGGGATGGACCTACCCGGTGGGGAGTCGAGCGGCACAGGTGCTGTCAGGATGGACCTACCCGGTGGGGAGCTGAGGGGCACAGGTGCTGTCGGGATGGACCTACCCGGCGGGGAGCTGAGGGGCACATGCACCGTCGGGATGGACCTACCCGGCAGGGAGGTGAGGGGCACAGGTGCTGTCGGGATGGACCTACCCAGCGGGGAGGTGAGGGGCACAGGTGCTGTCGGGATGGACCTACCCGGCGGGGAGGTGAGGGGCACAGGTGCTGTCGGGATGGACCTACCCGGTGGGGGGAGTCGAGCAGCACAGGCGCCGTCGGGACGGACCTACCTGGCAGGGAGTCGAGCAGCACACGTGCCATCGGGATGGCGCCGCTTTGGGACGTCCCTTTTCTTGGGAACACTTACCTTCTTCCCAGGGTCAAAGTAACAAGCTGCAGTCCTGGCCAACGGTAGCAGGAACTGTCAGGTTGGAAACTGACCACACTCACGGTCCTTCCTCACTCCACACAAAAACCAGCATTCTAAAGGAACTCGGTTCTGTTCTGCCTTCTGCTGAGGGGCCCTGACTTACAACAGAAACAAGCAAACAAGACAAGTAATTAATCCATCCCCTTCAGCCCGGCTCATGACACCCTGGGTGACCCCTCAAACACGGGTGTTTGCCAAGTTCACCAAGTGGCTTCTTCCCCCAAAGGTAATTCTACAGCTACTTTCATTCTCCCTTTAATGTCTTCCACAGGGTGAGGAAGAATGGCAGCTAGGCTGCACCTCTGGTCAAATATCACAGACAGTTCTTAGTCTAGTCCTGCTCTTACTTTGAAGCTCTGAGCTATCCTTCTACCCTAACAAAAAGGCAAGGTTAAAAAGAGTTTTTTTAAGAAACAATAGTTGGGTCAGGGATGGTGGCTCAGGCCTGTAATCCCAGCACTTTGGGAGGCCAAGGCAGGCAGATTCCTTGAGGCCAGGAGTTCAAGACCAGCCTGGCCAAGAGGGCAAAATCCCATCTCTACTAGAAATACAAAAATTAGCCAGGTGTGGCGGCACACACCTGTAATCCCAGCTACATCGGGAGGCTGAGACAGGAGAATCCTTGAACCCAGGAGGCAGAGGTTGCAGTGAGCTGAGATCGCACCACTATACTCCAGCCTGGGTGACAGAGCAAGACTCCATCTCAAAAAGAAAAAAGAAAAAAGAAACAGCTGGGAGGCTGAGGCGGGTTGATTGCCTGAAGTCAGGAGTTGGAGACCAGCCTGGGCAGCATGCTGAAACCCCGTCTCTACTAAAAATACAAAAATTAGCCAGTGTGGTGACACACCGACTACTCCAGCTACTCAGGAGGCTGAGACATGAGAATTGCTTGAGCCCAGAAGGCGGAGGGCAGAGGTTGCAGGGAGCTGAGATCGCACCATTGCACCACTCCAGCTTGGAAACAGTGAGACTCTGTCTTAAAAAAAAAAAAAAGAAAGAACAGTTGGGTCAGGCATGGTGGCTCAGGCCTGTAATCCCAGCACTCGGGAGGCTGAGGTGGGAGGATTGCTTGAGCTCAGGAGTTTGAGGCCAGCCAGGGCAACATGGCAAAACCTCATCTCTACTAAACATACAAAAATTAGCCGGGTGTGGTGGTGCACACCTGTAGTTCCAGCTACTCAAGAGGCTGAGATGGGAGGACTGCTAGAACCTGGGAGTTTGAGGCTGCAGTGAGCTATGATCATGCCACCGCACTGCAGCTTAGGCAACAGAACAAGACCCTGTCTCTAAAAACAACAACAAAAACACTAGTTGTACCTGTTTGTCACAAAATATTACAAGTTTTTCAGCAAACAACTAAGATATTGAATTACAATAAATGAGGGAAATATACAATCTTGTACATTATCGAAACCACTGGAAGTTTATTCAAATTTTTGTGCAAAGGATTTATTAGCATCAATGCCATTCATGAAATATTTCTCTTTACTACAACAGTGAAGGGAGGAAAAATATGAGTTCAGCATGTATTTTAATGTTGCAAAGGAATGACAACTCAGCAAGCTGTAGAAAATGGCAGAGGAGACGGGGTAATAACAGAAGCAATGAAGACTCCTGGATTTACCCAAGGACACCCTACGGCCAGCAGCTTGGTTTCTCCCAGAATCAGTTTACAGACTTGCTCAGCCTGCGGCAGGGCCCAGGGATCATGCAGGAAGAAAAGGGAATACGCTTGATTTTGGAATTGGTCATTTTAAGACGCTTTTAGTAAGATGGTTTCATGTCTACACCCAAGTCTTGCCAACCAAGAAGCATCAACGTGAACAGCTCAGAGACATTCCTGCACAGCAGAGCAGGGAGGAGGCGGCGGAAAGGTACCTATGAGCAGCAGTGCCCGGGGGCGCTGGCCACCTCCCTGCGCACCGGATACCCTCCCCCGCACCCACAGGAGTTCACTTACAGTTTCTCCACCTTGCAGCAGCAGTGAGGCTCAGAGTCACCCACACTCCATACATCCCTCTGCTCATACCCTGCCTGTAGTGTGGCTCCGTCTACCTACAAACCCCCACAAAGTGGACAACGCTGGGATGACAAAACCTTTCCCCTTAGATATTATATACTTTGCAAGGCTTGGAAATAAGCTACTGCATTGGTCTTAAGCTACTCCGGCATGTGAAGAAACAAGAATTTGCCCAGAAGAGGACTGTGGAGAAACCTCTGAGGCCTCCTTCCAGAGCGAGGCCCGCTCACTTGACCAGATTCCTCATGATGTTCAGGGAGGATCCTCTGTACCCCGATCCAAAATGATTCCAGTGGTTCAAGTAGTGAAAGAGCTGATACAACTGAAGGCGCTTCTCGAATCCTGGGGCCTTGGGGATTTTGCCGTGGTAGGCGGAGTAAAAGGAGCTGCTAAAGCCCCCAAACATGCCAGCTATTGCCAGCTCATATTCTGAGTGGCCGTAGAAAGAAGCCGGGTCAAAAATCACCGGCCCAGAGGAATCCTCTGCTACGTTTCCACCCCAGAGGTCCCCGTGGAGCAAGGCTGGGATGATGTCCAGGTCATGGAACAGGTCAGGGATCTTTAACTGCAGGGAGGAAAATGGAGCCTCAGCAAACTGATCAACGCGAGCATGAGGGGCGCCGCTCCAGGTCCCCGCCGCCCCCAGCCCAGGCAGCAGCGGATAGCACACCGCCAGGCACCCGCTTCCCACCCAGAATCAGACTCAGAGGTGGCCTCACCTGCCTTGGTGCCTCCCCTACCTCAGGCAAGTGGGGCGTGTGGCAGGTGCTGGGCATGCAGTGGGGCCACACTCACCTGCAGAGCAGACCAAAGCTGGAGGGCCTCCCTGTCCCCAGACTCCTTCTCCACCATGTCCATCTGGGGCTGAATGCGCTGCCGGGCATAGAACACGACCCAGTCCTCCTGCCAGTCATTCACCTGCACAGTAACAGCAAAAGCACAGTTCACTGGAAAATGCCAGAACCGAGGGAGAGCTCAGCTACCCACAAGCATCTCAAAGTGGAGAGGGCTGCAGGGGCGGCACGTGGGAGGGGTGGCAGTCACAGGAGCCTGAGGGGGGAACCACATCCCAGGGGGAACCGGAATCTCATGGACATGCTGAGACCTCAGATCCTATCCCAAGAGCAGTGGGAAGCATGGGGATGCTTCAGGACCCACTCTGTAGCCTTCCAAGAATGAAGGCTTCTAGAATATTTTTTTTTCTTTTTTTTTTTTGAGATAGAGTCGCTCTCATTGCCCAGGCTGGAGTGCAGTGGTGCCATCTCGGCTCACTGCAACCTCTGCCTCCCGGGTTCAAGCGATTCTCCTGCCTCAGCCTCCCAAGTAGCTGGGATTACAAGCATGCACCACCATGCCCGGCTAATTTTTTTGTATTTTTAGTAGAGACGGGTTTTCGCCATGTTGGTCAGGCTGGTCTCAAACTCCTGACCTCAGGTGACCTGCCCGCTTCGGCCTCTCAAAGTGCTGGGATTACGGGCGTGGGCCGCCGCGCCTGGCCCTGCTCCCGCTTTCTTTACGTTGTTTTGTAGCAGCTGACAATAGTTCATCAGATGATGCACCAGGACTTCACCCAGTGCTCCTCTGGATTTTCCTTGTCATAGTACCAAGAGTGGCACAGCAAATACCCTTGTGTCTGTGCCATTTTGCATACATGTAAATATGCCTGTAGAATAAATCCTAAAGGATAATTACTGGGTCAGAGCATAAGTCCATTTAAAATTTTGAAAGGGGGGCCAGGTGCGGTGGCTCATGCTTGTACTAAAAATACAAAAATTAGCCGGACGTGGTGGTGGGCGCCTGTAATCCCAGTCACACAGGAGGCTGAGGCAGGAGAACTGATTGAACCCGGAAGCAGGAGGTTGCAGTGAGCCAAGATCACACCACCGCACTCTAGCCTGGGTGACAGCGAGACTCCATTTCAAAAAAATAAATTAAATAAATTAAAAATTTTGAAAGGGGGCTGGGAGTGGTGACCAATATCTGTAATCCCAGCATTTTGCGTGGCTGAGGTGGGAGGATCACTTGAGGCCAGGAGTTTGAGACCAGCCTGGGCAACATAGTGAGACCCCTGTCTCCACAAAAAAAATTAAAAAATTAGCCAAGTGTGGTGGTGCATGCCTGTAGTCCCAGCTACATGGGAGGCTGGGGCAGGAGGATGGCTTGAGCCCAGAAAGTTTGAGGCTGCAGTGAGCTATGATCATGCCACTGCTCTCCAGCCTGGGCAACAGAGTGAGACTCTATCTTTTAAAATTAAAATTAAAACTAAATTTTAAATTTTTGGCCAGGCGCGGTGGCTCATGCCTGTAATCCCAGCACTTTGGGAGGTTGAGGCAAGCAGATCACAAGGCCAGGAGATTGAGACTGTCCTGGCTAACACGGTGGAACGCCATCTCTACTAAAAATACAAAAAAAAAAAATTAGCCGGGCATGGTGACAGGCACCTGTAGTCCCAGCTACTCAGGAGGCTGAGGCAGAAGAATGGCGTGAACCTGGGAGGCGGAACTTGCAGTGAGCCGAGATTGCACCACTGCACTCCAGCCTGGGTGACAGAGCGAGACTCCGTCTCAAAAAAAAATTTTTTTTTTGATAGGCATTGCCACGTTGCTGCCCATAAAGATTGTTGTCCCAAGTCACACTCGCATCACAGGGTGCCACGGGGCCTGCTCCCTCGTGCTCTGGTTGGCACACGTGCAGCACACTTTTGGCCTTTACAGGTTCCATAGGTAACAAAAGATATCTGACTGTACTACCTTTTAGTTTACTTTTTACTTGTTTTTTTCTTTTTTGAGATGAAGTTTCACTCTTGTCACCCAGGCTGGAGTGCAATGGCGTGATTTCAGCTCACCGCAATCTCTGTCTCCCGGGTTCAAGCGATTCTCCTGCCTCAGCCCCCAGAGTAGCTGGGATTACAGGTGCACACCACCATGCCCGGCTAATTTTTGTATTTTTAGTAGAGACAGGATTTCACCATGTTGGTCAGGCTGGTCTCAAACTCTTTACCTCATGTGATCTGCCCGCCTCAGCCTCCCAAAGTGCTGGGATTACAGGCGTGAGCCACCGTGCCCGGTCCAGAACATTTTCTTTCTTTTTCATCTTTGTGAAACAAGGTCTTGCTCCATTACCCAAGCTGGAGTGCAGTGGTGCAGTCACAGCTCACTGCAGCGTTGAATTCCCAGGCTTAAGCAATCCTCCCACCTCAGCCTTCCAAGTGGCTGGAACTACAGGCACGCACCACCACACCCTGCTAATTTTTTGTATTTTTACTAGAGAGAGGGTTTCGCCATGTTGGCCAGGCTGGTCTCGAACTGCTGGGCTCAAGCAGTCCTCCCACCTCGGCCTCCCAAAGTGCTGGAATTACAGGCATGAGCCACCAGGGCTTTTTTATTTAAAAAAAAAAAGAAATTTTTTTTTGCTGCTAAAGCAACTGGCTAACATTTCCTCTTAATTTACACTCACACTGGAGTACTGAGGCCAGAGCTGGCTGACCTGCCCCAACCCCGTGGCTCACTTCTGACATCTGTCCAGACAGCCCCTCCCCAGACAGTGATGACAGGAAAAGTCACATGGAGCCCCACTGAGAAGGACCCCGAGAAAGGACATCCAGGTCACAGGTGCTTACCACCCAGGAGGGAAGCAAAACAGACACACACGACTGGAGTAGCACACGACGCCAACATCATGCATCAGGCACACAGTCATGCGCACACACGCCTGCACACATACATGTGTGCGCGCACGCATGCACACATGTGTGCACACATACACATGCACACGTGTGCACATACACATGCACACATATGCACACACATACACAATGCACAAGGCGCACGTGCGCACACATGCACACACATACACATATGCGCACAGACGTGCGTGCACAAATACACATATGCGCACAGACGTGCGTGCACACAAATACACATATGCACACACACACATGCACACACACACTGTGAGTACAGCCACAAGACGAAGGGGCGGAGCTGGCGAAAAACCCCCCGGAGCAGGCAGGACCAGAGGGCACCACTCCCCGCCCCTAAGCAGGTTTCTGAACAACCTTCAACATTTCAAAGTCTTTCTACTGCCCCCGCGCCCGCCAGGAAACCCTGGAAAGTTTTCTGGGTTCATCTGTACCCTCCTCCCGAGGACAGGACAGGAGCCCTGTCCACTGCACACGTGCTGGGCGTCAAGCAGAACTCCCCAGGCGGAAATGCGGAGGGAAGCCACCATAAAATCACACAACCAAAAGTGACAAACCCTTGTCATTCCACCCTCTTTGAGAGTTTAGTATACCTAAAATAAAACATTTGTTAAATTCCCTCATTTTTACCCACCTTGAAATCCAGCTCCTAACTTGCTGGTCCTCCTCAGTTTCTTCATGCTTACCTAGCATATTAGGTGGGTCGATCTTATGTCAACCTCTCAAACATCAGCAAAGAAAAAATGGTGCAAATACTTTTACTAAAGCTCACAAAAAAAGGAGGGGGGTGTGTCCCACCAACCCCTGTGTCTGAACAGCTGACCTGATTGTGAAATAGAAGCAAACGCTGTGCACTCACCTGGGGGAGGTATCCACAGCACGTCACCACGTCAAATCCAAACTGGTCCACAAAGGGCCGTTCCTCCTGCCCACCTCCTCTCCCTTGCAAGCAAAAGTAAAAGAAGGAAAATTAGTTCCAAGGGATCCCAGCGCCCACTCTCGAAACTGAGTCACCTTCAGACACGACCTCAGCGAGCTCCTACCAGCTTATGCCCCTGCCAGAGACAAACAGGGCCTGGGTCTCCACCAGCTCACACAACACCCCTAACAGAGCCTGCTCCAGCAGATGTCAGCATCAAAGACACTAGGGGCCTGTGGGCTCCAGCAGACGTCAGCATCAAAGACACTAGCTGCTCCCGAGCAGGGGCACCAGAGGACACGCACAGGACAGGCAGCCTGCGGGCACCTCTCAGGGGACCCGTCTCACATCCCAACAAGCGGGGGTGTGGGGGAAGACCACACTGTGTCAGGAAACAAAGGGGAGGATGTTCTTAAAGAGGAAAGACACTTTGGGAGGCTGAGGTGGGCGGATCACCGGAGGTCAGCAGTTCGAGACCAGCCTGCCCAACGTGGTGAAACCCTGTCTCTACTGAACATATAAAAATCAGCTAGGCATGGTGGCAGGCGCCTATAATCCCAGCTACTCGGGAGGTTGAGGCAGGAGAATCACTTGAACCCGGGAGGCGGAGGTTGCAGTGAGTTGAGATCGCTCCATTGCACTCCAGCCTGGGCGACGAGAGTGAAACTCCATCTCAAGAAAAACCATAAAAATGGCCGGGCGCAGTGGTTCATGCCTGTAATCCCAGCTACTCAGAAGGCTGAGGCAGGAGAATCACTTGAACCCAGGAAGCGGAGGTTGCGGTGAGCTGAGATCGTGCCACTGCACTCCAGCCTGGGCAACAAGAGCAAAACTCCATTTCAAAAAAAAAAAAAAACAAAACAAAATATAAAAAACATAAGAAGTAAAAAACAGGCCAGGCGCAGTGGCTCACGCCTGTAATCCCAGCACTTTGGGAGGCCGAGGCAGGTGGATCATGAGGTCAGGAAGTTGAGACCATCCTGGCTAACATGGTGAAACCCTGTCTCTACTAAAAATACAAAAAATTAGCCAGGCGTGGTGGCAGGCGCCTGTAGTCCCAGCTACTTAGGAGGCTGAGGCAGGAGAATGGCGTGGACCTGGGAGGCGGAGCTTGCAGTGAGCAGAGATCACGCCACTGCACTCCAGCCTGGGGAACAAAGCAAGACTCCTTCTCAAAAAAATAAAATAAAAATAAATAAATAAAGAGGAAAAAGAATCTGCCCCCAATCCATCAGAAAGGATGGCTCTCAGTGGCAAACCTGGTGCCATGTGTGTCAGATAAACTATTGTGCTTTGAAATAATCTCAGGCAGGGTGCAGTGGCTCACGCCTGTAATCCCAGCACTTTGGGAGGCTGAGGTGGGTGGATCACCTGAGATCAGGAGATTGAGACCAGCCTGGCCAACATGGTGAAACCCCGTCTCTACTAAAAATACAAAAATTAGCTGGGCGCGGTGGCATGCACCTGTAATCCCAGCTACTCGGGAGGCTGAGGCAGGAAAATCGCTTGAACTCAGGAGGCGGAGGTCGCGGTGAGCCAAGATTGCACCACTGCCCTCCAGCCTGGGGGACAAGAGTGAAATTCCGTCTTAAAAAAAAAAAAAAAAAAAAAAAAAAGAATCTCACTCCTCTGCAGTCTCCCTAACTCAAAATCCCAATGGACTAAACTCTGTAAGACTGGAAGGGACAGGACAGGCGACCTGGGAGGCCTCTCAGTGGATCCTCACCACACAGGTCGCCTGGGGGGATCCGTCATGGACCCTCGCAGAACAGACTGTCTAACAGCATGTCTCCGTCTCCTACAGCAGGCCCCTGGTGATCTGTTCCGATCGTCAGCAAATCTCCCCACATTTACCACGTGGGCTGCACACGGATTCCAAATGTCAGCAGATTAAAATACCGGAAAATTCCCTCGATCCTGACAGCGCGTTACGCTCTGGGAAGGTCAGACGTGATGGCTGTAATTCTGAGCCTCAAGTATGACTGTTGTACAGGAACAGACCCTGGGTTAAAGGTCTTGCCTTTTACAGAAAGCCAGAGAGCCTCTGCTTACACTCTTCTGGGGAACGAGAGGTAAAAGTAACTGTAACACTAGGGGTGTCTTGTGTCCAGCAAATGTTTTCATCTTTCAAATGCATTTAGGACACAACAGACGCATCACAGTCACTGTGTTCAGTGCACCGTGAGATGTGGCTCAAGGCCGACATTCCCTTGCTCTGCCATCAGCCCACGTCCGACCCTCCCACGGCTGCTGCACGGCCCCCGCCCTGAGCCCACACTGGCTGAACATCCTCTCTAGGCGGGAGCACCCGTGGCCCGCGCAGTGCCATACCCACTGTGCCCGCCTCCTTCAGGCGCATCTCTCCAAGCTTCTTGTTATCAAGGTGTAAATCGGCCAGCTGGGCTCCAAGCTTTGCAGCATGACTGTCAAATCAAACGACAGCAACTAAACAGATGACACACAGAAAGGCAACACACCCACTGCTCAGTCTCAGGGCACATAAAGAGGGTCAAACTTTTTTTTTTTTTTTTGAGATGGAGTCTCGCTCTGTCACCCAGGCTGCAGTGCAGCAGCACGATCTCGGCTCACTGCAAGCTCCGCCTCCCAGGTTCAAGCGATTCTCCTGCCTCAGCCTCCCGAGTAGCTGGGATTACTGGTGCCCGCCACCATGCCTGGCTAATTTTTTTCTATTTTTAGTAGAGGCGGGGTTTCACTGTGTTGGCCAGACTGGTCTCAAACTCTGACCTCAAGTCATCCGCCCACCTTGGCCTCCCAAAGTGCCGGGATTAGAGGCGTGAGCCACCGCAGCCGGCTAGTAGGTCGGACATTTTGAGGACAGAAAGTAGGTTCTGGTGAAGCAAGAGGGGGATAAAGGTGTTGATTATTTGACGATCTTTCCCAGCCTCATCCAAGTTTGCAGTGTTTTTTTTTTTCCTCTTTTTTGAGACTGAGTCTCGCTCTACTGCCCAGGCTAGAGTGCAGTGGTGCGATCTCAGCTCACTGCAACCTCTGCCTCCTGCGTTCAAGTGATTCTCCTGCCTCAGCCTCCAGAGTAGCTGGAATTAGAGGCGCCTGCCACCACATCCAGCTAATTTTTGGATTTTTGGTAGACATGGGGTTTCACCATATTGGCCAGGCTGGTCTCAAACTCCTGACCTCAAGTGATTCACCCGCCTCAGCCTCCCGAAGTGTTGGGATTCCAGGCGTGAGCCACCGCGGCCGGCCTGCAGCGAGGCCTTTGGTCAGCATCTCACTTTGGGAGATTCCTCTTGCTTCTGCCCTTGGTTGCAGAGAGTGCCTGCCGATCATTCTGCAGAACTCATGGTATGTGGAGTCACGGGTTCTTTGCATTACACTCCTCAAAATGATGCCCCCAGTACAAGCTTCAGTCATCAGAGAACCACTTGGTGGAAAAGAAAGCCAGCTGGGGGCTGGTGTGAGGGTGCACCTGCTCAGATAACAAAGCCAGCCGGGGCAGGGCATGAAGCCAGCTGGGGGGTGGTGTGAACACACACCTGCTCAGATAATAAAGCCAGCCAGTGGGTGGTGTGAAGACACACGTAATAAAACAAGGCAGGGGTGGTGTGAAGACACACCTGCTCAGGTAATAAAGCCAGGTGGGGGGTGGGGGGGTGGTGTGAAGACACACCTGCTCAGATGCCTCATGTCCACATGCTCCATCACCAGCACGCTCCCGCCGCCTGGGGCATCCAGAACCTTGATGGGCTTGGGCACTTTCACCGTGTTTGTTTTCAGGATGGCAGTTAAACTTGCCATCTCACCTTCAAACATTCTTCTGGCCTGTCAGAAAAATACGAGAGGAAGTGGAAATAGAGGGAGGCAAGGTTACTTCCGGAAAGGTTCTGTAGATATGTTTTCCTCTAGCATTACGACTTCAAACCAAGACTATCCTGACTGAGGATTCCATACCCATGGACAGTGTTTTCAAATGCACTTGCCAACAGGGTAGGCTACAGGTTCAGATGCTGTACTGGAAGAAGAGGGCTTGAGCTTTCTAGTGTTGGACTATATTTGTGTGCTGTGGTTGAATTGGGAGGTTCTCTGGAGAGAGGAAAATCGAAGGCACTAATATTCCACTAAGATCCGGCAACAGTGGGACTGTGAACATGGGTTACCTGTCAGTGTCCTCAGATGACACCTCAACTGCAGTCCTGTTCCACCTACAGGACACAGACTCACCCGGCCTCTCAGGTGCAGGCAGCACCCTGACTGCCTATGCCAGTGACCTGGGGTCACTTTTCACCTGAATAGACCACCAAGTTCCATGCCACCTCCTGCCCAGCATTGGAAACCACCTCATCTTGAGAGGCTGTTTCCATCCAACTCCCTGGGACCACACCAACTCCTCCCTTGGGTCCCCATGCTCACCACACAGCAGTGATCCCTAGAGTAGAGGTCAGAGCCAGCGGCCTTTCCTTTCCTCCTGCTACACACACCACTGCCCTGCCTGCTCTCCCATCCTCATCTGGGGCTCCACCCTTACACACACAGACACATAACACACACACACAACATATACACAGACACACAACACATACAGACACACAACACACACAACATACACATGACATACAGACACACCATACACACACAACACACAGACACACACACACAACATACACAGCAGTGATCCCCGCAGAAGAGGTCAGGGCCAGCGGCCTTTCCTTTTCTCCTGAGACACACACCACTGCCCTGCCCACTCTCCCATCCTCACGTGGGGCTCCACCCTTACACACACAGACACACAATACATACACACAACATACAAACATACACACATACAACGTACACGCACACAACATACACATAGACACACACACTCTCCTCGTGCTCCTGACTTCCAGCTGTCTTCAGCCTTCTTTCAGTTCTTCAGAGTCCCCACCTCCTCAGCCTCAGAGCCCCACCACAGCTGCCATGTCACCGCTGCTAGGAACACTCTTTTTTTTGTGAGACGGAGTCTCATTCTGTCACCCAGCAGGCTGGAGTGCAGTGGTGCGATCTCGACTCACTGCAACCTCTGCCTCCTGGGTTCAAGCGATTCTTCTGCCTCAGCCTCCTCAGTAGCTGGGATTACAGGCGCCCGCCACCACGCCCAGCTAATTTTTGTATTTTTAGTAGAGATGAGGGTTTCACCTTGTTGGCCAGGCTGGTCTCGAACTCCTGACTTCGTGATCCACCCACCTCGGTCTCCCAAAGTGCTGGGATTACAGGCGTGAGCCACCGCGCCCGGCCCGAGAATGATTCTAACAGAAGGACAGAGCATGCCAGGGTGTGGTGAGGCGCAGCAGCTGGCCTGGGGGCAGCACCTTCGCCCCGTTTCACAACGTACTGACCGAGGCTCACGGGGGATGGACACCTCCAGAGCCACTTAAGCTGAGGACTTAACCAGCTTCCCCGGCTAGAACGACCCCACTTAACCAGCACCGCAGGGCAGGAACCCCGGGAGCAAGACTGCAGCAGCCAGACCCGCCCCATTTCACGTAGCGCCCCCGAGAGAAAGTTCACGGAGAACAGGAGGTGTGGGGCGGCCGCGGTTCCTGCTCCGGACAGTTCCCCGCAGGTGCAAACTCGTCCGGACGCCCCGGACGCTTCCGCCGCCCCCGTTCACCGCTCGCCCCGCGCAAAGGGTTCCCCGCAAGGGGCGGCGGCGGCAGTCCCGGGAGAGCCACCCCCGGCCTCCGGCGGGAGAAGCCCAGGCCGCGCCCCGCGCCGAGGCCCGCGACCCTCTCCGGAAAGAAACCGGTCCCCTGGCCCGCCCGACCCGCTGCCTGACCTCCGCCTTGGGGTTCACTTTCACGAACACTCGTCCTTGATCCGTGTCGTAGCTCCGGCCCTGGCTGATGCACCCGCCCCCCGAGTGGCCCGTGGCCCTGACAGAGCTGCAGCCCAGCTCGCGCCTCAGCAGCTCCTCCATGTTCCCGCCGCGGCCGCGGACCCGCCCCGGACCTGGCGGAGACTCGAGAGACGGCGGCCGAGCGGGCGGACATGAGTCCGCGCGAGGATTGGGCGGGGGGCGGGTGGGGCGGGGCCCGGCCGCAGAGACAAGCGCTAGGATTGGGTGAAAAGCGGGCAGGGGCGGGGGGGGGGTCTGGCCGCAGAGACGAGCACAGGGATTGGGTGGCGGGAAGGGGCGGGCGTGGCCGCAGAGATGAGGGCGGGGATTGAGGGGCGGGAAGGGGAGGGGCGCGGGGGATTGGGTGGGGGTGAGATGACGTCAGGGGGGCGGGGCCTGACCGACCCCGACCCAGACGGTTTGGGTTCAACTCTCCTGCACAAAATAAGTGTAAATGCTGATGGAAATAGTTAGAATATATTTTCTAAAGAGCTGACCCACTAGCAAGGGACATCAGCCCAAGGTCTGGGTGCCGGGAGCCCAGAATGTTAAGATTGCTTTCGCCCGGGCGTTTGCTGAACCCGAGGAACAGAGCTCCTGATGTGGGGAGTGGCGGGCGCGCTCGGGGTGCACGTGCAACGGAGACACCGCCCCTAAACCTGCGGCCCTGAGGCTAACAGCTAACAGTGGCCCTGCCGTTACGGCCAGTGTCAGGTGCCAGCTGGGCTGGACCAGGAATTCCCAGAAACCTGGCAAGGCATGATTTGGGGTGGGTCGTGCTGAGGGCCACACCATCCGCTTCCCCGCTTCTGAGGCCTTCCGACCTGGGCTGAGCCCGGCTACCCGAGTCCCGGGGTCTCCCGCTCACAGACTTCTCGGCCTCCGTAATTGCAAACGCCAGCTCCCCCAGTCCATCTCCTGTCCTGGATCTACGTCTATATCCTACTGGATCCGTCTCTCTGGAGAACCCTAATACAGCTGTCAACACAAGGATGAACTAACTACAAGAAGGCCTGAATAGGAACTCTCCCAGGGGACGAAGAGGTTTCAGCCTTCAGCAAAGGATGGTTCATAGAAACCGTTCGCACAGTCGGCCCTCCACGGACTGCAACCCTAATTAATATTACCTACAGTAAACAAAAAATTCAAGTATAGATTTTAGTCTAAAGCAAATAGGAAATGTCGCTTCCCTGGACATTGGGAGAAGCAAACACGAATCCTCTCCTGAGGCCGGGCGCGGTGGCTCACGCCTGTAATCCCAGCACTTTGGGAGGCTGAGGCGGGCGGATCACTTTATAACTATCTATTAAATGGTACGTATGTGTGTGTTCACGCACTTTTCTGTGTGTATACCGCATTTCACAATTTTAAAAAGCAAAAAAGATTAGCGGGGCGTGGTGGCGGGCGCTTGTAATCCCAGATACTCGGGAGGCTGAGGCAGGAGAATCGCTTGAACCCGGGAGGCGGAGGTTGCAGTGAGCTGAGATCCCGCCATTGCACTCCAGCCTGGGTGACAAGAGCAAAACTCCGTCTCAAAAAAAAAAAAAAAAAAAAGGCAAAAAAGAACCGATGAAAATCCGCAGATGGTAATAGATAAATCAAGGAACACATTAGAGAAGAGTGAGAGAATTAAAAGGTGCTCCAAAGGCGGTGGAGTGGGTGAACCACTCCCTGTATGCTCCTCCCCTCGGGCCAGGGCCTGCGGATGTCCCTGTTTTAATCTGTGGCCTTGACCGTTTGGACATTTTAACTCCATGCCATGAACATGAAGATTTTCATCAGAACTATGCCACCGTTAAGTTTTTGTTGAGAAACTTTTTTTTTTTTTTTTTTTTTTTTTTTTTGAGATGGAGTCTTGCTCTGTCGCCCAGGCGGGAGTGCAGTGGTGCAATCTCGGCTCACTGCAACCTCTGCCTCCCAGGTTCAAGCGATTCTCCTGCCTTAGCCTCCTGAGTAGCTGGGATTACAGGCGCACACCACCATGACTGGCTAATTTTTGTGTTTTTGTGGAGATGGGGTTTTGCCATGTTGGCCAGGCTGGTCTCAAACTCCTGACCTCAGGCGATCTGCCTGCCTTGGCCTCCCAAAGTGCTGGGATTACAGGCATGAGCCACTGTGCCCGGCCGAGAAAGCATTTTTAAGAGTGACTTTTGGGCCGGGCGCGGTGGCTCACGCCTGAAATCCCAGCACTTTGGGAGGCCGAGGCAGGTGGGTCACAAGGTCAGGAGATCGAGACCATCCTGGCTAATTCGGTGAAACCCTGTTTCTACTAAAAACACACACACACAAAAAGTTAGCCACGCGTGGTGGCGGGCGCCTGTAGTCCCAGCTACTCGGGAGGCTGAGGCAGGAGAATGGCGTGAACCCGGGAGGCGGAGCTTGCAGTGAGCCGAGATTGCACCACTGCTCTCCATTGCCCTCCAGCCTGGCAACAGAGCAAGACTCCGTCTCAAAAAAAAAAAAAAAAAAAAAGAGTGACTTTTGGCCAGGCACTGTGGCTGACGCCTGTAATCCCAGCTACTCAGGAGGCTGAGGCGGGAGAATCACTTGAACCCAGGAGGCGGAGGTTGCAGTGAGCCGAGATCGCACCACTGCACTCCAGCCTGGGTAATAGAGTGTGAGACTCCATCTCAAAAAAAAAAAGCAAAAAAGAAAAAAAGTGACTTTCATCGAGCTAATTTAATTCCTAACCAATTTTCTTTTTTGTCCATTCAAATGGTTTATAAATGACTTTTTCCATTTTCATTTTCAATTGAAGGATATTATCTTCATCATATCAGTTTAAGTTTTCAGTCCATTTTTCCTGTCCACATGGAATTGCCGACTGCACAAAGAACACATGAGGGCTCTCTCAAGGCCATCATTTCCGCGGAGTCCCATTTCCTGACTCAAATGACAAGCTCTCAACTTTCTACTCAAGATTATTGAAACATCTGTGTTGATTATTTGTAACCGGGATATGCTTTATTTATTAGATAAGAGACTAACCGTTGGTGCGTTGATGAGTTCATCCTTGAGATGTTGTGTGTTGTTCTGTGGCTGAGGATGTGGCCGTGGCGTTGCTGGCCCCACACATCTGCGCGTTTCTGGGTCTTGCACACGCACCCACACTGCAGGCCTTCACTCCCGCGTCCTGCTTTGCTCTGGCCTGCTCTTGCTGTCTTTCTCAGACTTTCCGTTCCAGCAGCGTTTTCCTACTCTGCAAATGAGATTCTCTTCCCGGTGTCCCAAGGTCAACATCCCCAGTAATTCACTCCTCCTGAGGATGGCTCCAACTCGCTTCTCTGCCCACACCTGCCTTGTGCTTGGATGCATGTGCACACAGAGTCCCTGCCTGACTGTCCCCCTTGTGGCAAGCCCCTGGGTCACTCTGCATGTGGCACCCACAGATGGCGGCGACAGCCTGTCTGGAGCAGTCACTGCATAGACATGTGACACCCACAGATGGCGGCGGCCTGTCTGGAGCAGTCACTGCATAGACATGTGACACCCACAGATGGCGGCGGCCTGTCTGGAGCAGTCTCTGCATAGACATGTGACACCCACAGATGGCGGCGGCCTGTCTGGAGCAGTCTCTGCATAGACATGTGACACCCACAGATGGCGGCGGCCTGTCTGGAGCAGTCTCTGCATGGGCATGTGACACCCACAGATGGCGGCGGCCTGTCTGGAGCAGTCTGTCCATAGACATGTGACACCCACAGATGGCGGCGGCCTGTCTGGAGCAGTCTCTGCATGGGCATGCGACACCCACAGACGGCGGCGGCCTGTCTGCAGCAGTCTCTGCATAGACGTGTGGCACCTACAGATGGCGGCGGCCAGTCTGGAGCAGTCTCTGCATGGGCATGCGGCACCCACAGATGGCGGCGGCCTGTCTGGAGCAGTCACTGTCATGACGCCAGCAGCAGTGGGGAGGTGGCGCCGGGGCTGCGTGCTCCACGGAGCTGGTGGGAGCCAGGAACAGGCAGAAGCCACCCACCTTCCAAGCCAGCAGGGAGAGAGCCTTGTGCTCCCCAGGTTCAGTGGCAGCTGCCCAGCCATGGCTCCAGATCTGCGCATTCCTTTGCTCTTGGGGGTGGGAGTGGGCAGGAACCCCATCCTCCTGGGTGCAGGTGCAGCCTCCCAACCACGGCTGAGAAGGGGCTGAGGGCAGCTCCTTGGCACAATCAGCCTGGACGCCATAGATGACGGCAGGAGGCAGAGAGGCTCTTGGGTGGAAAGGGGCAGGTCCACAGTGAAGGCCCACCCTGAAGCCAGGGATGGCCTGAAGCCTGGGAGCTGGGCTGAGGGACCAGAATGGGAACTTATAGTGCTTTGTCCAGGCCCACCCATGGCCGCCCATGAACCAGTCAGCATGCACTTCCTCCCCTCTGAAGCCTATGAAAACCCCAGACTCAGCCAGATTTGAGGAGATGACAGGATGACCTGCCTGCAGAGAGGAGCTACCCACTCCAGGGTCCCCCCTCCGCTGAGAGCTGAGCAGATGCTGGGACTACCAGCTGCAGAGAGGAGCTACCTGCTCCAGGCTCCCCTCTCTGCTGAGAGCTGAGCAGACATTGGGACTGCCAGCTGCAGAGAGGAACTACCCATTCCAGGGTCTCCTCTCTGCTGAGAGCTGAACGCTAGCTGGGATGCCCTGCCTGCGGAGAGGAGCTACCCACTGCGGGTCTCCTCTGAGCTGTTCTGTTGCTCAGTAAATTTCCTGCTGGCCTTGCTCACCCTCCATTTGTGCCCATACCTCATTCTTCCTGGATGCAAGACAAGAACTCGTGACCTGCCAAATGGCAGGGCTAAAAGAGCTGTCACACAAACAGGGCTGAAACACGTCCCTTGCTAACAATGTTGTGAGTGACAAGAAGGAGAGAAGAGAGAGGGAGAGAAGAGCTGTGTCCCTTCGGGAAGCCCAGACCTAAGACCTCCCCAGCCAGGCCTGCGACACCGTCTCTGAGGCTCTGCGGCTCCCGGCGTCTCCAAGTTTCTGGGTGCCCCTGCATTCCCCCGTGCCAGCCATGAAACCTGCTCATGGTGCACCTGGTCCAGCTGCAGCCTCGCAGGGAGCCAGCGCCCCCAGTGGCACCCAAAATGGCCCGCTCTACCATAGCTGGTGTGCCCGGCTGTGCACAGTGGCCAGACCTCATGATTTCTCGCTCACACACCCCTCGCCACTCCATGCCTGGCAGGTGTGAGATTCATACCAGTAGCATGAGCTGAGCACAGCCTGTCAGGCCAAGTGCACTGAATGAGCCCAGTGGGCCTGAGTAAAAACTTGGGCAAAGGTGCGACTGGCCACAGAGGTTTCCAGCTGGCGAAGCAACACCCCAAGGATCCTGTGACATTGCCACAGAGCCTGGTGCCCCCACCCAGAGCCCGGCGCCCCCGCGACACCGCCGCAGAGCCTGGTGCACTCAGAAAGTGTCTGCCAGCCAGGTGCAGTGGCTTGTGCCTGTAATCCCAGCAGTTTGGGAGGCCGAGGTGGGCGGATCACCTGAGGTCAGGAGTTCGAGACCAGCCTGGCCAACATGGCGAAACGCCGTCTCTACTAAAAATATAAAAAGTAGCTGGGTGTGGTGGCGGGCACCTGTAGTCCCAGCTACTCAGGAGGCTGAGGCAGGAGAATCACCTGAACCCGGGAGGTGGAGGTTGTAGTGAGCTGAGATTGCACCACTGCACTCCAGCCTGGGTGACAGAGCGAGAGTCTGTCTCAAAAAAAAAAAAAAAATAGTGTCTGCTGTGCCCAGGATGGCCCAGGGTGGTCGTGGAACTTGTGGCACATTTTCCTCCTGTGGCTCCCTGAGATGCCCAGGATATGCTAATGAGTAGGATGAGTTTGGCTACCGTGCTGCAATCACCAAAAATTAAACAAAACTCTGCGGGCTTGGGTAATGCGCACACCCTGGGTGTTGGAGGGTAACGGGCGCAGAACTGAGGCTCCACCCAACGCCGATGTCAACTGATATAACTGGGCAGCTCCTGCGCTGGCAGCAGTAAACACCTCACGGGTGCAAGGAGCCGCTCCCACTCGAGACACGGGGAAACTGAGGCCCAGAGGGGGCCCTGCTGCCCAAACCACTTGGCAACCCGGCTGGGAGGAGTGGAGTCAGGATTCCACCCCAGCCAAATTTCTCACTCCCTCTGACCTCCAAGTATGCAAAATGAAGCCCACAACACTCGCCAGGTGGGACATGGATTAAAGACACGAACGGACAGAAACAGGTGTTCCCAAGAGGGGGTCGGCCCTAACTAGGGGGCGTAGCTGAGCCGGCAGGAGCCTTTGTGTCCTCCACGTGGCTCCTGTCGGCCTGTGTGGGGTCTGGCCGCCTCAGGGCTGCCCGCAGCTGGTGGAGCCTCTGCAGGGGCCTGGGGCCATCTCTTCCCACCAGCCTGCGGCGTCACCTCCATCCTAAGGGAAGGTGCTGTGGTGCTGGGACGAGCAGATGGGTCCCCCTTGTACCCTGGGGAATGGCCGTGCCTGCTCTGGCTTTGAAAAGTGGCACCTTTTGAAGGGTCCCCGTCCGTCCACCTCCTTCTTGTCCTCCCCTCCGGCGTCCTGCTCCTTCTGGCAGCCCCACCTCACCCTCAGGCGCAGCTGCTGACCTCCCCAGGCAGGGGCCTGGGCTGAGACCAGGGAGCAATACTCCCCCCGCACTCCTTGAAGCTGGTCCTGCTTGAGCCACTCAAAACCCGAGATTCTCCCCACAGCAGGCACATGGGGGAGGCTGCCCATGCAGGCTGCTGCGGGGGCCGTGACCAGGTTAGGAGCTGGCACGGGGCTCAGAACGGGTGGCCTTTGGCCACCAACAACTGCAGCACCGGCTCCAATTGAAGTTTGTACGTTTAGCCTGCATCCCTCCCCCTGACGACTGAGGGGTTTTCAAGCTCTAGAGCCTGAGTGGGAACCCTGGCGGCTCCGAACTGTAGAGCCAGGCGGGAACGGCGGGGTGGTGAGGTCCTGCTGGAACTTTCCAGAACAGAAACGATAGCGCACCCATGTGAGCCCAGACCCATCCCATCTTCTCTCCTCGGGTCCGCCTGGCGTGAACCATCAGGGGCAGAAACCTGGCAGGAGGTGGGGCAAGAAAACAAGGACACAAGCCTTAGAGACTGGACACTCCAAGTGTCCACTGGAGTGTGGTGTGTACACCCAGGGTCTGAGCCTTGGAGGCTGGAGAACACCTAGCCTGCGGTGTGGATGCCTGGGGTCCAGGACAGGCAGCAGCCATGTGGAGCTGGGGAGGCCCGAGCCACAGCCTGCCCAGGGATCAGTGCTACCCTCCCCAGGTACAGGCCAAGGGGATCTGTGTCCAGCTTTGTGTGAGGCCCTGTCCACCCCAGTCCCCACCCCCAGCTCCTCCGGCCATGCAGGACACGCCCTCCTGGGCTGTTGGAGCCTCATCACCCTGGGGTCTGTGAACACACACCTGAGGGGTCTCCTTGGTCCCTCACACTTCCCATGGGCTCACCCAGGCCCACCCAGACCTCCCCTACCTGTCCAGCAGCTACAGCTCCGGCTGCTGAGGGTGGGGATGAGCAGGTGCGGGTAGGGTGTGCAGAGAGGGACCGGGAAAGCATGGCAGGAGAGCAGAGGTGGAATGGGTGGAGCAGAGGGCGGGCATGGGGGCAGTGGGCGGGATGAGTAAAGCAGTGGGTGGGGCAGGTGGAGCGGGGGCGGGCACGGTGGGGGGGCAGGGGACAGGGGTGGAACACGGGGGCAGGGGTGGGTCATGGGGGCAGAGGGTGGAATGCGGGGGCAGTGGGGTGAGGCATGGTACAGGGGGTGGGGCATGGGGGCAGTGGGTGGGGTCAGGGGTTGTACAGGGGGTGGGGCATGGGGGTCAGTGGGCAGGGTGGGTGGAGCAGGGACCTGGCATGGGGGCAGGAGACAGGGGGTGGAACACCAGGGCAGTGGGTGGAGTGGGGGATGGAGCAGGGGGAGGGCATGGGGGCAGTGGGTTGGGTGGGTGGTAAGGGGAGAGGGAACCGGGCAGTAGGCAGGATGGGTGGTAAGGGGGCAGGGCACGGGGGCAGTGGGTGGGGCTGGTGGTAAGGGGGCAGGGCACAGGGGCAGTGGGTGGGACTGGTGGTAAGGGGGCAGGGCATGGGGCAGTGGGCAGGGCAGGTGGCAAGGGGGTGGGGCAAGGCGGCAGTGGGTGGGGCCATGGGCGGGGCTGTGGCAGGAGCCCTGTGTGAAAATGGGTTTTGTCTTCAGGGCTCTGGTACATCTGGGCCATCCATGAGGTTACAGTTTTGCTTAAGATACGTTTTCTTTCTTTCTTTTCTTTTCTTTTCTTTTTTTTTTTTTTTTTTTTGAGACGGAGTCTTGCTCTGTTGCCCAGGCTGGAGTGCAGTGGTGCGATCTTGGCTCACTGCAACCTCTGCCCCCTGGGTTTGAGCGATTCTCATGCCTCAGCCTCCCAAGTAGCTGGAAATACAGGCGCCTGCCACCACGGCCGGATAATTTTTGTATTTTTAGTAGAGACGGGGTTTCACCATCTTGGCCAGGCTGGTCTTGAACTCCTGACCTCGTGATCCACCCGCCTCGGCCTCCCAAAGTGCTGGGATGACAGGTGTGAATCACCAAGCCCGGCCAAAATAGGTTTTCTTTCTATAGCAGAAGAGCAGCTGGCCCCCTGGCTGTGAATGCTTCGTGAGTCATCAGCTAACATACATCCAAACTGCTCAGCTGTTAGTTTCTATTCACTTCTTGACAGCAGAGGAGAGAAAAAAGAAGAGTTAATTGCAATGCTCAAGTGCCTGGCTTTCAGGGAAATATGGTCAGTGTCTTTTTACAGTTCCTCAGTCTATTTTTGTCTAGGCATCAGAGAATGAAACTTAAGAAAGAAATGCTTTCCAATAGTCCGATGGTATAAAAATGTCACATTATGTAAAAAAATTCCTTGTGTATTGCCTAGAGGTGGCAGGTGTTCCTCCTCGCCTCCACCTACCACGGCAGGGCCCCCCCAAGCCCCACAACCATGCTCTAGGCCAGAGACCGCCGACTGATGCGGCAAAACACCCACTGCAGGGCAAACTGCAGAATGAGTTCTTGCTGCAAAAACACAACCCACGTCTGGCAGTTCCTCAAACCATCGAACGGAGAGCTACCGCATGATCCAGCAATTCTACTCCTACGTATATGCCCAGGAGAAATTCAAACACACATCCACGCAGAGGCTCGTATACAGTGTTCACAGCAGCTCAACCTACAGTGGCCAAGAGACGAAGCCACTCAAGTGTCCATCGAGGAAAGAACGGATGGACACCATGCGGCATTTCCATACGATGATATTATTCAGCCAGGGCCGGGCGCAGTGGTTCATGCCTGTCATCCCAGCACTTTGGGAGGCCGAGGCAGGTGGATCATGATGTCAGGAGTTCGAGATCAGCCTGGCCAAGATGACGAAACCCTGTCTCTACTAAAAATACAAAAATTAGCCCGGCCTGGTAGCACGTTCCTGTAGTCCCAGCTACTCGGGAGGCTGAGGCAGGAGAATCACTTGAACCCGGGAGGCAGAGGTTGCAGTGAGCCGAGATCATGCCACTGCACTCCAGCCTGAGTGACAGAGCGAGACTCCATCTCAAAAAAGAAAAAAAGAAAGAAAAAATAATTACAAAAAATTATCAGGGCATGGTGGCACGTGCCTGTAGTCCCAGCTACTTGGGAAGCTGAGGCAGGAGAATCTCTTGAACTCGAGAGATGGAGGCTGTAGTGAGTCAAGATTGTGCCATTGCACTCCCGCCTGGGCAACAGAGCGAGACTCCGTCTCAAAAAAAAAAAAAAAAAAAAAAGGGAGTCCTTCTTTTTTTTTTTTTTGAGACAGAGTCCTGCTCTGTCTCCCAGGCTGGAGTGCAATGGCGTGATCTCGGCCCACTGCAACCTCTGCCTTCTGTGTTCAAGTGATTCTCCTGCCTCGGCCTCCCGAGTAGCTGGGATTACAGGCATGAGCCACCACACCCAGCTAATTTTTGTATTTTTAGTAGACATGGGGTTTCACCATGTTGGCTAGGATGGGCTTGAACTCCTGACTTCAAGTGATCTGCCCACTTTGGCCTCCCAAAGCGCTGAGATTCCAGGCCTGAGCCACTGTGCCCAGCCCTAAAACGTAGGCGCTTCTGACGCACACTACAACACGGATGAAACTGGAGGGCATTATGCTCAGTGAAATAAGCCAGCCACAGAAAGACAATACTGTGTCATTCCACTTATACGAGGTCCCTAGAGTTGTCAAATCTGTAGAGACAGGACGTAAATGATGTTGTAGGGGTCAGGGGAGGACGGAGAGCTGACATTTGGTGGGACCGAGGTTCTGTTTGGGGAGACGGAGAAGACCTGGAGATGGAGGGTGGTGACGGCTGCACCGCGGTGTGAATATGCTTAATGCCACTGGACGCTGCACTGGAAAAGGGTGATAGTAAGTTTCATGTCGCCTACATTTTACCACCATTTAAAGATCCAAACAGGCCGGGCACAGTGGCTCATGCCTGTAATCCCGGCACTTTGGCAGGCCAAGGCAGGTAGATCACTTGAGGGCAGGAGTTCGAGACCAGCCTGGCCAACACAGAGAAAACCTGTCTCTACTAAAAATACAAAAATTAGCCGGGTGTGGTGGCTCATGCCTGTAATCCCAGCTACTTGGGAGGCCAAGGCAGGAGAATCACTTGAACACAGGAGGCAGAGGTTGCAGTGGGCCGAGATCGCGCCATTGCACACCAGCCTGGGAGACAGAGCGAGACTCCATCTCAAAATAAATAAAATAAAATAAAAACCAAACAAGGCTGGGGCTGCGCTGCAGTGCTGACCAGCTCCAGCGAGGGAGGCCGAGGCAGGACAGTGACCAGCACGGTTTCTCTGAGTCCCTGTTTCCTCAGGCAGCAGCAGGAATGATAACCTCCACCTCTCAGGGTTTCTGGGAGGTTAACGTGGGTGAACCTCGGATGCCCTGAGGTGTTCACTACCCGTCGGCCCCAGGCCGGATGCTTCTGGATCCTCCCTTGCCCCCAGCCCCGCTGTCCCCGTGGCCATCCTCTCCACTGCATGCTGGGCTACGGCAGACACCCCGGCCCGGTGGACACAGCAGTCACAGCTGCCCAGGAGATGCCGGCGGGAGCCACCAGGACGGAGCCCAACCTTGGGAACACGCCTTGCAGTGCGGGGACAGGATGAGGCTCTCGGGAGAGAGGCTGCCACATGGAAATCAAATTTCTGTCAACCAGTGCTCTTCAACTGTTGGGAAGGGCAGCACCCCCCACTTTGACAATTCTGGGAGCATTTCTGATTGTTGTAGGAGGTGGCAGTGTTGCTGGCATCTAACGTACGGGGGCCAGGACACTGCCCAACACCCCACAGTGCTCAGGTGCACCCCAACCAAGAACCCTCGGCCCCACGCATCCACGGGCTGGGTTGGAGACATCCTCGCTTAGTGCTGAGGGCCATCCGAGGGCCCCTGGACTGGAGGCCGAGGGGACAGCCGCACCCACCTCCCTGCCTAGGCTCTATGGGGTGGGCTCCACATTCCACAACTTGCTTCCACCCTCGGAGGTGCCCAGGTCCCCCCCCACCATGGGCCCTATTATGGACCAAATGTTTGTGTGCCCCCAGATTAATCTACTGGAACTGTACCTGCAAAGTGATAGTCTTTTATGGACCAAATGTTTGTGTGCCCCCAGATTAATCCACTGGAACTCTACCTGCAAAGTGATAGTCTTTGAAGATGGGGACTTTGGGCTCCCGTCTTTGGACTCTGCAGCTGCAGACCAGTCCTGCATCCTCACTGTCCCCGATCCACACCTGCAGGGCCAGAAGGCCCATGGCAACGAGAATGACGGAGCCACTTCTTCCAGGGTTCCACCGACTCAAGACCAGCTCAGACCCATCCGCATGCACAGCGCGCCCTGCCTGGCTCCGAGGGGTGGAGGTGGTTCATTAGGAGGCTGCACGGTGGTGAGCACGAGACGGGAGTGAAGAGGTTTGGGTCGGGGATTTGGGTTGTCCTGAGGACAGACCACCCACCTGCCTGAGCCCCCCATTTCCTATGAGTGCGGGACTCATTCCTATGAGTGTAGGAATGCCGAGGGGCATGTCGGGATGACAGGCAGGGTCGGGGGAGTGTCCCAGGAAAGGCCCGAGGCTGCACATCTCAGCCCTCACTGACCCAGCACATCCGGCCTCAGCTGTGTCTGGAAATGCGCCGGATGCCTGCAGAGAGCCCACACTCCCCTGGGCATGGTCGTGGTCTCAAGTTGTTAGAACGTCACCCTCACATAAATGGGAGGTGAACGCACGTTAGGTTCACCCGGGTCACGAGTGGGGGGCCCGGAAAGACTCAGGAGCTGGCTGGAGACGTTCCTGAAAGCCCCGATTCTGCAGCCGGTGGAAGCAGCAGTGACACAGAATTGCTAAGTCAGACGCCAGGCTGCTGGGTCCACAGGACCAAAACCGCTGGGCCAGGTGGGGTCACGTTTTCCATTTTCTACAAGTTCACTACAAACCTTCCAGGGCTGCGCAGTCAGCGTGGAGGAGAAGTCAAAGATCATTCCCCGGGGAGGCGTGGCAGCATTGCCCTGTGGTCGGCCCCGCCCCGGAGGCGACAGGTGTGTCCACTGATGGTTCTGATGGGACCAGGGCAGAGGGGCTTCCTGCCGGAGCTGTCGCCCCCCGGGTGGAGTCCTGAAGGACCCAGGGGCGCTGACCCAGTGAGAAGGGCCACGCACGTGCAAAACGGGGGCCTGGTTTGTTCAGGTGCTGGAGTGGCATGGAGTATTCCAGAAACACATCGTCTGGTGTCCTCAGCAAAACAGCTGAGAAGAGCAGACGTGGGCTGTGCCCTCACATGGGGCAGGAGCAGAAGCCACAACAGGGCCATGAGCTCAGCGCTGCCAGGAGGCGTGGCCAGTGTGAGTAGGGCACGTGGGCTCCACCAGACTGCAGTAGAGGTGGGGTGTGAAGAGGTCAGGTGAGGGTTGGGTGGGGGTCAGGTGGGGGCTGGATAAGAGTGGAGGATTGGGTGAGGGTCAGGTTGGAGGTGCGGGTCAGGTGGGGGTCAGGTGAGGGGTGAGGATAGAGTGAGAGGTGGGGGTCAGGTTCGAGGTGGGGGTGTGAAGAGGTCAGGTGAGGGTTGGGTGGGGGTCAGGTGGGGGCTGGATAAGAGTGGAGGATTGGGTGAGGGTCAGGTTGGAGGTGCGGGTTGGGTGGGGGTCAGGTGAGGGGTGAGGATAGAGTGAGAGGTGGGGGTCAGGTTCGAGGTGGGGGTGTGAAGAGGTCAGGTGAGGGTTGGGTGGGGGTCGAGTGGGGGTTGGGTGAGAGGTGGGAGTTGGGTGGGGGTTGGGTGAGAGGTATGGTGAGAGGTGGGGGTTGAGCGGGGGTCAGGTTTGAGGTGAGGGTCAGGTGGGGGTCAGGTTTGAGGTGGGGTTTGGGTGGGAGTCAGGTGGGACAATAAGGTGCGGCCTGAGGGGTCTCAAGGGTGGATGGAGAAGCGCCCCAAGCACTCATCCTGGGTCTCTTATGTCCCAGCCACAGCCAGCAGCCGTCCCCGAACCCTCCCTGCTGTGCCCAAAGGGCAGAGCCAGTGCCCGGGGCCCTCACCCGCTGGGAAGACCAGAGACCACAGGGCTGGAAGGCGGACGCAGGCTTCCCCTATGGGCACTCGGAAGGCACGTGCTGTCTCCCGTCGGGGGTGGGCGCTGGTGCAGCCATGTTTGGAGAGATCCCCTCCCACTTAGTTCTCAAAGTGGGGTTCCTGGAGCTGTAGCATCAGCACCATCTGTAACCACGTTGCAAATGCAGATTCCTGGGCTCCCAGTGCTGAATGGGAGCCTCTGGGTGTGGCCGCTGTGCCCTGCTCCAGCGTGAGAACCACCGGCGGGGGGCTCTGCTTCTGAAGGGAAGAGGGGACTGTGTGAGGGGCAGCGGCGCAGGGGTCCCGTAGTGCAGGGGAGAGCAGAGAGGGGCCTGGCGACGGCCTCTGCCTGACCCACCAGCCTCATCCAGCTGTGACCTTGTTGCCTCTGCCCCCGCTGGCCCTCCCGGCTGGAAGCTGCGTCATCTGCTGGGGTTTCAGTTCCGTGCGCTCAGAGGACGCACTAAGATGCAGAGATGCGGGGACCCAAGCATGATGAGACCCCCAATGTAGTTGATTCACCCGGAGGTGGGCACTGATCCCCACTGGGGAATTCCCTTATATGGGAATTTGGGGATTAGACCTGAGAGTGAGTGAGGCCGTTCTCTCTCCAAGGGGTGAAACCTGGGGGCCATGTTTTCTCCTGTGAGGAGGGAGCCCCTCTGCAGCGACAGGAAGACCGGCGGGCACCGCGGGAGGAACAAAGGCGGCAGGTGGGCCGGCCTCGCCAGCACTGGGTCCCTGGCTCAGCTACTTCCAGGCCGGCCACACCTGGCCCTTCCCACAGCACAGCCGGTCAGCCCTTCCCAGCTCACAGGAGACACTCCCAACCATCCTTCCATAAAATCGACATCGTGCTTAGGCTGGTTCAAGTTGCATTTCCACTGTTTGCACATCACAGACGGAACTATTTTAAAAATGAAAAACATGTTAGCCTTCAAGCTAAATTTGAAAGAAGAAAAAAGAAAAATGCCCCCTCCCTGTGCCCCCTCTGTGGGAAAATGCTGAAATAGATATTATGTGAATTACTGAGGCTGGTTTAACTTCCAGCAACAGAAAATCCATCTGGAGGTGGCACCAGGGAGCTGCTCTGTATCACAGGACAGGAGGCTCGTGGGTGGGCCCACAGTGGCCAGACGCTGAGAGGGGACTTGGAGTCCGTGTTCCTGTTTGCGAACCCCCAGCAGACGCCCTCACATCTCACTGCTGGAGTCTCCTCGTGGGCCACACCTACATGGTCACAGGCAGGAGTGGGCAGGAGCACAGGCATGGCTCAGAGCAGCAGTTTTCACAGTGGGGCCCATGGGCCCCCACAGGTCTCTGAGACCCCTTCATGGTCCTGTTGGATTAGAGCCCACCCTACCGACCTCCTCCTAACCTAATTACATCTGCAAAGACCAAAGTATTTCCAACTAAGGTCACAGTCACAGCTTCCAGAGGGTGTGATTTCAATAAATCTTTTTAGGGACTCCATTCAACCCAGACAACCATAACTTCATACATGGTGAACCTTTGTCTCCTGTTTTCTCACGATTGCAGACAAGCCTAAACAAGATGACTTTTTTTTTTTTGAGACGGAGTCTCGCTCTCTCGCCCCAGCTGGAGTGCAGTGGCACGATCTTGGCTCACTGCAAGCTCCGCCTCCCGTTTCACACCATTCTTCTGCCTCCCAAGTAGCTGAGACTACAGGCGCCTGCCACCACGCCCGGCTAATTTTTTTGTATTTCTAGTAGAGACGGGGTTTCACCGTGTTAGCCAGGATAGTCTCGATCTCCTGAACTCGTGATCCACCTGCCTTGGCCTCCCAAAGTGCTGGGATTACAGGCTTGAGCCACCACGCCCGGCCTTTTTTTTTTTTTTTTTTTCTTTTTTTTTTAAAGATAGCATCTCACTCTGTTGCCCAGGCCGGAGTGCAGTGGTGTGACAGCGGCTCACTACAACCTCTGCCTCCTGGGTTCAAGCGATTCTCCTGCCTCAGCCTCCTGAGTAGCTGGGACTACAGGCTAGCGCCACCGTGCTCAGCTAATTTTTGTATTTTTAGTAGAGATGGGGTTTTTCTACGTTAACCAGGCTGGTCTCGAACTCCTGACCTCAAGTGATCCACCCACCTTGGCTTCCCAAAGTGCTGGGATTACAAGCATGAGCCACCACGCCCGGCCTCACCTCCACCTTCTGATGACATTTTACTCGTGGAGAAGCATCAGTAAATGTTCCTTTCATTCCTTCTGCCCACAGAGGCCTAGTCTCCAGAGCAGCCCCAGATCATGGGTGAGTGGATGTTCAAGGAGATTTCAGCGTGGCCACAGGGAGGAATGTTCCGATGATCCGAGATGGACAGGTCTGGAAGCCTGGCTCTGAGTTGGGCAGAAGGTGGGCTAGTGCTGTCCAGACACCTCCACCCTCTGCCTGGACTTTACACATGTACTGAAACTGGGGAGGAGGAAGAGGTATCCCACCACAGGACTGTCCCTCAGGAAACCGGGGGCCCTGGTGGGAGGAAACCTGCTTTGGCTGTAGAAATAAACATCTGTTTGGTGAAAGCAATGTTTGGGGCAAGAAGATGGACACCATATCTGAACACAGCCCTCTTCTGACGTGGTTATTTTACCTGGCCCTCCAGGTGGGAGTGGCCATGTTCCAGCTCAGCCAAGGCCAGCTTGGAGGTGACAACTAGGAGGTGGTGAGGACCTTCTGTGGGGCAGGAGAAGAGCAGACAAGGGCTCCCCCATCACCTGTCCTCTGTAGGAAGTGGTCTGGCCACCCCTCTCCATGCCCCACTGTGAACACTGCTGGACTGCTGGGTGTGACCCCGAGGGTGGGCTGGGGGCCTCCTGACCCCTATTGTACAGTGAGTCTGGATGTGTAGGTGGGGAGCGAGCAAAAGAAGGTACCCTTTCCTCACTAGGTAATAGCCATGTGACCCACAGCTGATTGGAACATGGAGACTGAGGGTTAGGGATGGGAAGGAAACTCCCCTGAATTCTTTTTGGCCGAGTGGTGGGGCTGGGGACTAAATGCCATCTTTCTCATAGTTTTCTAGCGTCCACCATCCATCCTCTTTTCTTCCTCTGACCTTCCTTCTAAAAAAAATAGTGCTGCAATCCCAGCATTTTGGGAGGCCGAGGTCGATCACTTGAGGTCAGGAGTTAAAGACCAGCCTGGCCAACATGGCAAAATCCCATCTCTACTAAAAATGCAAAAATTAGCTGGGTGTGGTGGCACATACCTGTAATCCTAGCTACTTGGGAGGCTTGAATCCAGGAGGTGGAAGTTGCAGTGAGCCAAGATTACATCACTGCACTCCAGCCTGGGCAACAGAGCAAGACTCTGTCTCAAAAAAAAAAAAAAAATGTGGCTGCATTAGTAACTAAAGCAACTAATCAACCAATGAACAACAGGTGTTGCAAACTAAATTGGCATTCCAAAGTAAACATTTTCTAGGTCCAAACGAATGCAAATGACAAATATAATAATCTTGACTTCAGTCTCTTTTGTAATTCTTCTTCCGCTCCCTCTTCTGTTCCTCCCCCACAAAAAGCTTCTAATGGGGTCTAGAGCAGTTCCCTACACAACGCAGGGTGGAGGGGATGGAGTAGTGGGGGGATAATTCCAAGAAGAAGAATTATCCTTCTTCTTGGACGGAGCTCGCCCTTTGCCTGCTGCCTGAATTCTGCACCAAATAAACCAATGTGCACCTGGTGAGACCCTCAGAGTGAAGGGCAGACCTCGGCCTGGCACCCCTTGCTCTCTAGAGCAGAGGAGAAGCCAAAAGGCTGGAGGGTCCCACCCAATGCTCTCCTCCAGCACGCACGCAAACACATGCATGGATGCACAAACAAGCAAGCACACGCACACATAGGAGCACATGCATAGAAGCAGCACACGCAGACACACACATGCAAAGATGCCTGCAAAGGCACACATGCACACGCACATACATGTGCAGACACCTGCAAAGGCACACATACACAAGCACATACATGTGCAGACACCTGCAGAGGCACACATGCACACGCAGACACATAGATGTGCAGACATCTGCAGAGGGACACATGCACACGCACATACATGTGCAGACATCTGCAGAGGGACACATGCACAAGCAGACACATACATGTGCAGACACCTGCAGAGGGACACATGCACACGCAGACACATAGATGTGCAGACATCTGCAGAGGGACACATGCACACGCACATACATGTGCAGACACCTGCAGAGGGACACATGCACACGCAGACACATACATGTGCAGACACCTGCAGAGGGACACATGCACACGCAGACACATACATGTGCAGACACCTGCAGAGGCACACATGCACACGCAGACACATACATGTGCAGACACCTGCAGAGGGACACATGCACACGCAGACACATACATGTGCAGATATCCGCAGAGGCACACATGCACACGCAGACATGCACACACACGAACACATGCACACGTACACAGGCGCATGTGCACACACAGGCATTCAGGCACGCCGCGTAAATGGGGCAACGACGAGGCCCTGGATGAACCGTGGGGAGAGACCGCGAGCCTGGATTCTACGGCGACAGGGACTCCTCCGGCGAGGCGGCCTGCGGGGGCCTTCCGGCCGCGTCCGCCAACTGGACCGACCCCGAGCCCCACCCGGCCAGGCACCCGAGGTCTCCCTGGTGGGCAGGTGGGGAGGCCCCACGCTGGGACCCTGCACCGCCCCTCGCCCCTCCCGACTCGGGGCGTGCAGACCCGACGACCGTGGGAGCGAGTTCGTGGCGCTCACGGGCGCACGCGAGAGTGTAAACACCCGGCTCCACCCCCTGTTCGCCCCCACCCCGCCCCGCCATTGGCTGAGGGAGCAGAGTCCCCGCCTCCTGCTTGTTCTGGCTCCGCCCCTGCCCCGTCTCCGGGCCTCCATTGGCTGTGGTGACAGCGACCTTTCAGGAGGGGCGGGTGGGCGACAGCCCGGAGGCGGTGACGAGAGTAAGATGGACGGACAACCAAGCCAGTGAAAGCGCGCAGCTGCCCTAGCAACTGCGGTCCACCAATGGCGGGGCCGGGCGGGGCTGCGCGCTGTCAGCGCTGGGCGGCGGGGCGGGGCCGGAGGCGAGCAAGGACTCGGGGCCCGCGCGGCGCCTCTCGGGGCCGGGCCGCCGCCTCTGCGCTCAGCCCCGCAGGCCGGGCATGGGTGGGGAAGCCGGGCCGTCACGATGAGCGCCCTGGGCAGCCCGGTCCGGGCCTACGACTTTCTGCTCAAGTTCCTGCTGGTGGGCGACAGCGACGTGGGCAAGGGCGAGATCCTGGCGAGCCTGCAGGATGGCGCGGCCGAGTCCCCGTACGGCCACCCGGCGGGTGAGCGCGGGCGGAGGGCGTGCCGGGGTGCGGGCGCGGGGCCGGGGAGGGGGTGCGGGTGGGGGTCCGGGTCCGGGGACGCGAGACCGGGCAGGGGTCGGGAAGAGGCCGGGGCGCGTGGCCGGGGAGGGTAGGAGTCCCGGTCCGGGGGCGCGGGGCTGAGGAGGAGCGCGGTTCGCGGGCGGGCCTTTCTCCGCCCGGCCCTGGCCCTCGTGCTGCGGCGTCCCTGTTGCACCCCCGGTTCCACTCGAGGCCCCCGCGGCGCAGTCTCCATCCTTCTCCGCAGTCTGCGCGCAGCGGGAGCCCGCGGCTGGGCCGGGCGCTGGACTCCTCCCGACCTGGGGCCGCTGCTGTGGGGACCCGGGGGCTGGGCTCGAGTCCGCAAGTGCGCGTTCGGCCGCGGGGGCAGGAGGGGACGCGAGCTCCGGGGCGCCTGGGGCGGAGCGCGGCGAGCAGGCGCCCAGATGCTGGGTCTGCGCGTGGGTCGGAGGGGAGGGGAGACCAGGGTCCGGTCCCGAGGCCAGGGGTCCCGCGTGTCCGGGGGAGAGGAAGGAGCACAGGTGACTCGCGTGCGGAAGAGGGGACCCCCACGACAGCGGCCGGAGAGGGGGTTCCAGGGCGAGGAGAGGCCGGAGCGCCCAGAACTCCCAGGCAGGCAGCCCGGGGATCCCCCAAGTTTGAGGCTTGAAAGCCGGCGCCCGGCGAGGGGGTGGACGGCTCCGGGGAAAGAAAGGCGGGGGCAGGAACCCAGGAGAAGGGGGAACGCGCAGAGGCGAACACCTCGGCTGGGAGTGAGGAGCAGGCGGGGCCTTCACCCACCCGCATCTCTGGAACAGCTTGGACGAGGCCGACTCTGAGGCTGTGGAAGGAGCCCCGCCTGTGCCCACCTTCCTGCCGCGCCTCGGGGCTGAACCCACGCTTCCAACAGAGACCCGCTCTGAGTCCTGGGCGGAGGAGGGCAGCCGGGCGTGGAGATGGAGTCTTGGTGGGAAGGACCTGTCAGCTCTGGGGCCTGGGAAGGGTCTGGGAAGCCCCAGGTCCAGGGTCCTGCCAGAGACGAACTTAGCGGGAGAGGGTGGGAGGAAGCGGGATCTGAGGCTGTTGGGTAGAGGGTGCAGGCTGTCCCCTAAGGGCAGCTCCAGGCAGGCGGCGTGAGCACCAAGGGAGTGTGGCACGGCTGGAGGGGGTGGCCTGAGACTGTGGAGCGTGGGGTGGGACTCAGGTGCCCGGCCACACCTCAGCTTAGGGGACGGGGTGAGGAATGGGCAGAGTTTGGGGGAGCAGCTGAGATGGGCTTGGGCTCACGACCAGCACCCAGAGGCCTCCTGAAATTGCAGCATGCGGGGGAGTCTCTGGCAGCCGGTGGGTGCAGAGTGTGCTCCGTGGGGCAGGAGGGGAGCCTGCGTCTCTACCTGTCCCCAGGCGCCGCTGCCCCCGCATGTCCTACCCCCCTCCCCGCTCGGTGGCAGGTCTCTAGGACCGTGGTGTCCAGTAGGATGCCATGAGCCACGTGTGGCTGTGGAAGTGTAATTAGAAGGAAAGAAAACAAAAAGCTTCCATTAGTCACATTTCTAGATAGTTCGGATGTCGCTGTGGCAAAGTCCGAGGGCCAGCGCTGCCCTGGAGATTGAGCGCCTGGAGGACAGGGCTTTGTCTGCACGGTGCCCTCGGGGTCTGGGCTCAGTGAGGGATGAACCCTACCAGAGCTACAGGAATAAAGCACCCAACAACGTGTACGCCCAGATGAATGTGGCGCTTTAAGAGCTGTGCGTGTTTTGGGGGAGCAGACGGTTGACAGTGTTGAGTTTGATTGAAGGTGAGTGCCGTGGGGCGTGTGCGAGAAGGGTCACGCACAGAATGTTTGTGAAACTTCCTTCTGGTTGGTTTGAATGGAGGCTCAGGGATGCTTCTGCTGCATGACTTTTGGTTGCTACATGCTGGACTGAGGACGACCCAAAACGATGGACCAATGCTTTGTAATAAAGGCTTTCCCTTGACACGGAGGGAGGATTTAGGCTAAAAATACACCTCCCACCGGGCCGGGGGCGGTGGCTCACACCTGTAATTCCAGCTTTGGGAGGCCAAGGCGGGCGGATCATCTGAGGTCAGGGGTTCGAGACCAGCCTGATCAACATGGAGAAACCCTGTCTCTACTAAAAATACAAAAATTAGCCGAGCATGGTGTCACATGTCTGTAATCCCAGCTACTCGGGAGGCTGAGGCAGGAGAATTGCTTGAACCCGGGAGGCGGACGTTGCAGAGATCGCACCATTGTACTCCAGCCTGGGCAACAAGAGCGAAATTCTGTCTTAAAAAAAAAAATCCCATCAAGAGCTTTATTGTCTACTTGGCCTGAGCTGCTGTAGAAAAAACTGATATCACGGGTGTACCCTTGCAGGTTTTTGATTTACCAAATATTTGTTTTAGAGTTAAGAAAAGATATTCTGAAAAATAGTAAGAAGTTGAGATCATTATGTTTTGTTTTTGATTTTTTCGGAGACAGGGTCTTCTCTGCCGCCCAGGCTGGAGTGCAGTGGTGTGATTGCAGATCACTGCAGCCTTGACGCTCCTGGGTTCAAGCCATCCTCCTGTTTTGTCCTCCCCAAATGCTGAGATTATAGGCCTGAGCCACAGCACCTGGCCATGTTTTTTTTTTTTTTTTAATGACATGTGTCGCTGAGAAACAGTATAGGTGCTTGTTATTGAAAGGTGAGGGCAGCCGGGCGCACTGGCTCACAGCTGTAATCCCAGCACTTGGGGAGGCCGAGGTGGGCGGGTCATGAGGTCAGGAGTTTGAGACCAGCCTGGTCAACATGGTGAAACCCTATTTCTACTAAAAATACAAAAATTAGCTGGGCGTGGTGCCGCGCGCCTGTAATCCCAGCTACTTGGGAGGCTGAGGCAGGAGAATCGCTGGAACCCAGGAGGTGGAGGGTGAAGTGAGCTGAGATCACACCATTGCACTCCAGCCCAGCGACAGAGTGAGATTCTGTCTCAAAAAAAAAAAAAAAAAGAAAGAAAGAAAGAAAGATGAGGGCGTTCGTAACTCCACACTCCATTTCCCTCCACCCAATTCCTCCTGAGTTTTGTAGCCCAGGCTGTTATTTTTATATTGTCCAGGTTTATAGTCCTTGCTTCTGTATTGTGGCTGTAGTGCCCGCAATGATTTAGTATCAATTCAACATTTAAATACAGTCAGTGCTCCCCAAAGTCCTTTTACCATTTCTGTCTCTGTTCATTGTGCTGTCCCTCTTAATCACCTAGATCTCATTATCAGTCGTTTTTTCAGAAGGACTCGAGTATTTCCTGAGTGTTTTTTTGTGTCTGAGAATGTCTGCCCGTGGTCTTCATCTTTGAACAATGTAGAGATATCTTGGCTGGGTATAATAATCTTAGATTTATTTTCTTCCCCAACACTTTGCAGCTGTCATTCCACCATCCCCTGGCTCACATGTGCTGTGGGGAAGCCTGAGGTCAGCTGATTTTTCCCCATGTGGAGGCTTGTCCTTCCCTTCATGAATTTCTGAGGAATTCTTTCTTTTTGTCTCATAGTTCTTCTGCTTAACCAGACCATGTCTCAGAGTTGAATGTTTTGTGTTAAACTTTTAGTATGCATGTACTCTTTGAGTTTCCAGATGTGTGTGTGTGTGTGTATGTATTTTTTTTTTTCTTAGATGTAGTCTCAATCTGTTGCCCAGGTTGGAGTGCAGTGGTGTGATCTCACCTCACTGCAACCTCCACCTCCCAGGTTCAAGTGATTCGCCTGCTTCAACCTCCCAGGTAGCAGGGATTACAGGTGCCTGCCACCACACTGGGCCAATTTGTTTTTGTATTTTTAGTAGAGATGGGGTTTCGCCATGTTGGCCAGGGTGGTCTCGAACTCCTAACCTCAGGTGATCTGCTTAGCTCAGCCTCCCAAAGTGCTGGGATTACAGGTGTGAGCCACAGTGTGCGGCCTGAATTTTTCTGATTATCTTATGCCTTTCCTATTTGTTGGTAATTTTGATTTCAGTAAACTGTTCTAGCTCTTTCTAACTTATTGATTAGTTCAGTAAAGACGTTATTTTTGTCTCCTAATTTTCTCTTAGTTTTGGAGTTTTCCTTTTTTTTTTTTTTTTTTTTTTTGAGATGGAGTGTCGCTCTGTTGCCCAGGCTGGAGTGCAGTGGCATGATCTCAGCTCACTGCAACCTCTGCCTCCCAGGTTCAAGCGATTCTCCTGTCTCAGCCTCCTGAGTAGCTGGGACTACAGGTGTGCACCACCACGCCTGGCTAATTTTTGTATTTTTAGTAGAGACGGGGTTTCACTTTGTTAGCCAGGATGGTCTGGAACTCCGGGCCTAAGGTGATCTGCCCGCCTCGGCCTCCCAAAGTGCTGGAATTACAGGCGTGAGCCACTGTGCCCGGCCAATGTGCACTTCTGTGACTGTGTCTCTGGCCCCCGTTATGTGAAAGAGACTCTCCCATGTTGTGTGAGGCTGTGGGGTGTTAATTCTCATGGTGGTGACATCCCTTTTGTGACTCTACCGTGATTTCTTCTCCATCCTGCGGGTGACGGGCATTTGGGTGGTTTCAGGTTTCTGACTATTATGGCTTGTTCTGCCATGAACATTCCTAGTACACATCCTTTGCATTTCTGTTGAAAGGTCCCTATGAGTGTGAATCGCTGGGTATCAGGCACGCAGATGTCTGCACAGGTTTCCCTGTAGTAGATTCTCACAAAGCATTTTTCACTTGGTGCTCCCACCGGCAAAGCTGGAGGCCCCGGCTGCGTCATCTTCCCTCTCAGCACGGGGCTGTCTCTGTCCTGTGGTGTGTAGTTTGCCTTTGCATTTCTCTGATGACTGAGCACCTTTTCATACGTCTATGCGAAATTCCTCTTTGGAAAAATGCCCAAGTCAACCGGGCCTGGTGGCTCACGTCTGCAATCCCAGCACTTTCAGAGGCCGAGGCGGATGGATCACCAGAGGTCAGGAGTTCGAGACCAGCCTGGCTAACTTGGTGAAACCCCGTCTCTACTACAAATACAAAAAAAATTAGCCAGGTGTGGTGGCGGGCACCTGTAGTCCCAGCTACTCGGGAGACTGAGGCAGGAGAAGCACTTGAACCCGGGAGGCGGAGGTTGCAGTGAGCTGAGATCGCACCACTGCACACCAGCCTGGGCAACAGAGTGGGACTCTGTCTCCAAAAAAAAAAGAAAAAAAATAGAAACAGAAAGAAGAAAAATGCCCAAGTCTTATGTCTGTTTTTTCATTTAGGTTGAATTTCTTTCAATGCTTGCTAGGAGTGTTTAAAATATAGATTCTGGCGGTGAGTCCTTTGTCGGCTGTGTGATCCTGGATAGCCACTCTCATCTGCACATCACCTTTCCACTCCTTCAGTAGTATTTTTGGATGAACAGAAGCTCTTAAGTTTAACATAATCCAAATTATCAGTGTTTTGTGGTTAGGACTTTGGGTCCTGTTTAACAAACCTTTGCTGCTCCCAGATTAAAAAAAAAATGTTCTCTACAAGCATCTTTTACCTTTGACATGAATGGCTGCCTCCAGCTGGGGTGAGGCCTGAGGCAGGGATCGAGACACACTTTTTTCAGTCGGATGCCCTCCACCCCCACCCCGCATTGCACGGCCACCGTTGTCCCAGCTGAGAGCCCGCTTGTGGGTCTGGGTCTGCACCGTTGGCCCGCCTGTCTCATGTGTGTGTGCCCCGGGTCAGACTCTGTCTTCTGTGGATGGGCATGCCCTGTGCTGGCCAGGGCAGTCAGATGCATCTTGTCCTTGCTCAGGCAGCTGTGCCCAGGTGTTCCCTTTGCTCCGATACGGTCAGCGAGGCCTGGATTCTCCCTCCTGGGCGTTTGTCTTCCTCTCGGTCTGTAGTTGCAGGGCAGAGTTCTTGGATCTTGGACCCTGTCAGCAACCTGACTCCACAGACTATGTGGACCCCACTGCTCTGCCTGTCACCTCAGTCCACGGACCGTGCGGGCCCCACTGCTCTGCCCGTCACCTCAGTCCACGGACCGTGCGGGCCCCACTGCTCTGCCCGTCACCTCAGTCCACGGACCGTGCGGGCCCCACTGCTCTGCCCGTCACCTCAGTCCACGGACCGTGCGGGCCCCATTGCTCTGCCCGTCACCTCAGTCCACGGACCGTGCGGGCCCCACTGCTCTGCCCGTCACCTCAGTCCACGGACCGTGCGGGCCCCACTGCTCTGCCCGTCACCTCAGTCCATGGACCGTGCGGGCCCCACTGCTCTGCCTGTCACCTCAGTCGACGGACCGTGGGGGCCTCACTGCTCTGCCTGTCACCTCAGTCCACGGACCGTGCGGGCCCCACTGCTCTGCTGGTTACCCAGGGAAGTGTCTTCTGTTCTGCAGCACACCTCACACATGCTGGTACCCCTGGTTCCTGGTGGCCTGGACCCCGTTTCCGTCTGGCAGCTGGGTCCCTGGTTCACGCTCTTTCCCCTCGGAAGTTCCATTTCTCTCCAGGCAGGGGTAGAAGGAAGGCGTCACCAGGCTGGCCCAGGATATGGTCGGGGCACAGCAGGGCCCTGCCTTTCCGCCACCCCAGCTGGTGTTTCCAACACCAGATTGTGTCCCTTCTCTGAGTGCTGAGTTTTCTGCCTTTTGCCCATTTTTTTGTTGTTGTTTTTTGAGATGGAGTCTCGCTCTGTTGCCCAGGCTGGAGTGCAATGGTGCCACATCGGCTCACTGCAACCTCTGCCTCCTGGGTTCAAGTGATTCTCCTGCCTCAGCCCCCCGAGTAGCTGGGATTACAGGTGTACCATGCCCGGCTAATTTTTGTATTTTTAGTAGAGATGGGGGTTTCACCATGTTGGTCAGGCTGGTCTCGAACTCCTGACCTCAGGCAATCCGCCCGCCTTGGCCTCCCGAGTAGCTGGGATTACAGGCGTGAGCCACCGCACCCGGCCTTTTGCACATGTTTATTGGTGACAGGGAGGGGGGTGGATTAACTACACCAGATGCCACCACCTCTTGCCTCCCACCCTTTTCCCCAGCATGAGGGCCTCATTGTCTTCTCCAGTGCTTTCTCCTGGCTGTTTCTTCAGTGTCCTTTTCCCAGCATAAAAGTCCCATTGTTCTTTCTTTGTTTCATTTTTGCTAAGAGCTAATAATAATAACCCTCACTTACTGAGAGGGGGAATCATCTTGAGAGAGGTTATATTGTGAGGCCCAGAGAGGCTGAGCCACTCCCTCAAGACTACATGGTGCGTGGACACACCGGGGTGCAGGTGCAGGGCCTGGCCCTCCCCTCTGTTTCCAATGTTTAATGTTGGGAGAAGGCTCCACTGAGGGAGCTTTTCTTCCCAGAGACGAGCATCAGAGCCTCCGTTATGGAAAGTGACACAGTTGCTGGGGTTTGCTCCTTCCTCTTTGCCTTGGACAGATGTTCCCCTGGGACATGCGTGCCCACTCCATGCTCCCCCGGGGCACACGTGCACACTCCGTCTCTCTCCAATTCTGCAGATCTTCCCCTGGACACACGTGCACACTCTCTGTTCCCCAGGAACACACATGCACACTCCATCTCCCTCCAATTCTGCAGATCTTCTCCTGGACACACGTGCACACTCTCTGCTCCCTGAGAACACATGTGCATACTCCGTGCTCCCTCCAATTCTGCAAATCTTCCCCTGGACACACGTGCACACTCTGTGCTCCCTGAGAACACGTGTGCATACTCCGTGCTCCCTCCAATTCTGCAAATCTTCCCCTGGACACACGTGCACACTCTCTGCTCCCCGGGAACACACATGCACACTCCGTGCTCCTTCCAATTCTGCAGATCTCCCCCTGGACACACGTACACACTCTCTGCTCCCAGGAACACACATGCACACTCTGTCTCCCTCCAATTCTGCAGATCTTCCCCTGGACACACCTACACACTCTCTGTTCCCCGAGAACACGTGTGCACACTCCGTGCTCCCTCCAATTCTGCAGATCTTCCCCTGGACACACATGCACACTCCATGCTCCCTCTGATTCTTCAGACAGAGGTGGATTTGCTGCTTAATACAGCTGCTCTTCTGGTTTCCCTTGGCAACCACCTCGAGATATAAAACACGATTTATAAAGTCATCACTTTCAAGTTTGAACTGAAAGTCAAATCATATTTTATCCTGCTTCTTTATAGTGCAGTCCTTAAAGAGGAGATGATGGTTTTCCACTTCTTTTTTTTTTTTTTTTGAGATGAAGTTTTGCTCTGTCGCCCAGGCTGGAGTGCAGTGGCACGATCTCGGTTCACTGCAACCTCCGCCTCCTGAGTAGCTCGGATTACAGGTGCCCTCCATCACGTCCAGCTAATTTTTTGTAGTTTTAGTGGAGACGGGGTTTCACCATCTTGGCCAGGCTGATCTTGAACTCCTGACCTCGTGATCCACCCGCCTTGGCCTCCGAAAGTGCTGGGATTACAGGTGTGAGCCACGTGCCCGGCCAGTTTTCTACTTCTTTACCTCCTGCGGTACCACTTGTGAGAAAATTAATTTTTAAAATACATTAAATGTTTCTATGCATTTGAAAATAACACCATTGCATTGTATCAAGTTTTGCCATTAGAAGCCCTCAATTCGGCCCCACCTCACCTGTGTCCTGCAGGGTCCTCTCCCCGCCCTGATGACCATCCTTTAGCTTGACCTGTTACTTCTGTAACCCCAGCCCCAGGTGAACCTGATTTCCAGTGACAGGCTGGGAGAGGCTCAAAGCAAGCCAGCCAGGTTTCTCCAGGCAGAGAGAGGGTCAGCTCTGGGGGCTGGAGGCCCACCCATCACCCCTGAGTCCCCTGTCACCAGCCTGTCCACCAGCCTGGCACCAGGCACCACCGTGGTGCAGAGTGGACGCAGCTGGAGCAGGCAGACCCGCAGTCCTGCCTCATCCTGCCAGCCGCACCTGCTCACTGCTCCTCCTGCCCCAGGAGTGCAGGCTGCTCCGCGCTGGGTGCATTTGGAGTGAAGACAGTGGCAAGGGGCGTCAGAGGCAACAGTGGAATCAGCTGGTATGTGCTGGCTGTGGGTACTGTTCACATTCAGAGATGTTTTTAACCTTTATTTTAAACTTTATTCCCAGGATTCTTCAGCTTAATTAGCTCTATATACACAAAACCTGAAAAGAGCAACAGCATCCAAAGGGCTTGGGCATAAAAATATTAGAGATCTAGACTTTATCAAACAAAACAATTTTTAAATTTTTTTTGAGACAGAGTCTCACTCTGTTGCTCAGGCTGGAGTGCAGTGGTACGATCTTGGCTCACTGCAACCTCTGCTTCCTGGGTTCAAGCAATTTTCCTGCCTCAGTGTCCTGAGTAGCTGGGATTACAGGCATGCACCACCATGCCCGGCTAATTTTTGTATTTTTAGTAAAGACAGGGTTTCACTATGTTGGCCAGGCTGGTCTCGAACTCCTGACCTCAGGTGATCCACCTGCCTCAGCCTCCCAAAGTGCTGGGATTACAGGTGTGAGCCACCACGCCCGGCCCAAACAAAACTATTTGTTTATTTATTTATGTATTTTTGAGACAGAGTCTCGCTTTGTCACCCAGCTGGAGTGCTGTGGCGTGTTCTTAGCTCACTGCACCCTCCGCCTCCCGGCTTCAAGCACTTCTCCTGCCTCAAGCCTCCTGAGTAGCTGGGATTACAGGCGCCTGCTTCCACGCCTGGCTAATTTTTTGGTATTTTTAATAGAGATGGGGTTTCACCATGTTGGTCAGGCTGGTCTCGAACTCCTGACCTTGTGATCTACCCGCCTCGGCCTCCCAAAGTGCTGGGATTACAGGCGTGAGCTACCGTGCCCGGCCCAAAACAATTTTTAAAAGTGGTCATGAGGGCCAGGCATGGTGGCTCACACCTGTAATCCCAGCACTTTGGGATCGCTTGAGCTCAGGAGTTCAGACCAGCCTAGGAAATATTGGGAAACCTCGTCTCTACAGAAAGTTTAAAAATTAGCTGGGCATGATGGTGACTTAGTGTGTTTTGGGCCCCGGCTGGCAGAGAGAAGGATGGACTGATGGATGCTCAGCACCATGAAATGAAAACTTTCAGGGATGTAAAGTCTTTTTTGAAACCGGGTCTGGCTTATTGCCCAGGCTGGAGTGCAGTGGTGCGATCACAGCTTAATGGAGCTTTGACCTCCTGGGTTCAAGCAGTCCTCTCACCTCAGCCCCCCAGTTGGCTGGGACTATAGGTGCATGCCACCATGCCCGGCTAATTATTTTATTTTTAGTACAGAGAGGGTCTTGCTATGCCGCCCAGGCTTGTCTTGAATTTCTGGGCTCAAGCGATCCTCCTGCCTCGGCTTCCCAAAGTGTTGAGATTGCAGACATGAGCCACCGCGCCTGGCTGGGGGCGTAAAGTCTTGAAGGCACCTGCCCTGCGTGATCGGCAGCCAGTCAGGAGGGCTGGTTTTCCGGGAACCCTGTGCTTGACTTCTCAGTCTCTCCGAGGATGCCAGCACCTCTCACAGAAGCTGGCAGCCATGTCCTGGAGAGACAGCCCCAGAAAGCTGTCAGTGGAGAACAACAAGGCCATTGTAACAGATCTTGGGGTTTTCTCAGCTAGGAATGAGCCTCAGGCTGTTTTTACTTTATGTGGGTTACGTATCTCAACTTCTTGCAGCTAATAATTAATTAATTACCCTCCCCCAAATGTGACTCAGCAAAGTTTGCTCCTGAATTTGAATCAACTGGTGTGTTATTTATATTTGTGACTCGTGATAGGCCTGGCATTTTGTTTGACTAAAAATAAAAGCAAAAACAAGTTTACAGAGGCATAAATATACATATTAAACTTTAGTGACCCTAATACATAAGGCCAGAAGTTATTATCTTAATAGGAAAAAGTAAATAGATAAGTATGAAGAGTACGAAATTTTCTCTTAGATTAATAAAATTCATCTGGAAATAAAGTCTGTTTCTTCCAGCTCAGGAGGCCACGTATGTTTGAGGAGAGAACACTGTGGTACACTCACAGGTTCAAATTGCGTCGTGTTGGTTTGACTTTGGAGAGACACAGAGGCCAGCGTCATCAGATCTGGGCATCATCGGGGGTGTGGGGGGGCCCACAGACAAGAGTCTTCCATGCCCTTGACCTCTGAGCACCCTTCCCCCCAGCACTGGACAGGAGGGTCTTTGATACCCCTGAGCTCTGAGCCTCCTTCCCCCCAGCACTGGACGGGAGGGTCTTCCATGCCCTTGACCTCTGAGCACCCTTCGCCCCAGCACTGGATGGGAGGGTCTTCCATGCTCCTGAGCTCTGAGCATCCTTCCCCCCAGCACTGGACGGGAGGGTCTTCCATGCCCTTGACCTCTGAGCACCCTTTGCCCCAGCACTGGATGGGAGGGTCTTCCATGCCCCTGAGCTCTGAGCATCCTTCCCCCCAGCACTGGACGGGAGGAACGTGGAGGAAGGTGGGGGGCTCCAGAGCTGCTGAGTGAAGTGGCTTTTGGATGGGCTGCTGTGACTAATGGAAAAGAGCTGCTGAGCGAAGGGGCTTTTGGACAAATTGAAACAGAGATTTATTCTCTCACAGTTCTAGAGACCAGAAGCCCAGAATGAAGGTGTTGCCTGGGCCACGCTCCCTTGGCAGGCTCTAAGCGGGGACCCTTCCTGACTCCCCTGACTTCTGGGGTGCTGCTGGCAGCCCTCGGTGTTCTGTGGCCTGTGGCAGCACCGTTCCAGTCCCTGCTGTCTGTCGTCACACAGCCTTCTCTCCTGGGTGTCTGTGTCCCCACATCTCTCTGTGCTTATAAGAACACTAGCCATTGGATTTAGGGCCCACCTAACTCAGCATGGCCTCATCTTAACTTGATTACATCTGAAAAGACCCTTGGCCGGGCGCGGCGGCTCATGCCTGTAATCCCATCACTTTGGGAGGCCGAGGCAGGTGGATCACTTGAGGTCAGGAGTTCGAGACCAGCCTGGCCAACATGGCGAAATCCCATCTCTATTAAAAATACAAAAATTAGCTGGGCGTGGTGGCAGGTGCCTGTTATCTCAGCTACTTAGGAGGCTGAGGCAGGAGAATCACTTGAACCCTGGAAGCGGAGGTTTCAGTGAGCTGAGATCGTGCCACTGCACTCCAGCCTCCAGCCTGGATGACAGAGTGAGACTTTGTCTCAAAAAAAAAAAAAAAGAAGGCTGGGTGCAGTGGCTCACGCCTGTAATCCCAGCACTTTGGGAGGCCAAGGCGGGCAGATCACGAGTTCAGCAGTTCGAGACCAGCCTGGCCAACAAGGTGAAACCCCATCTCTACTAAAAATACAAAAATTAGCTGGGTGTGGTGGCGGGCACCTGTATTCCCAGCTACTTGGGAGGCTGAGGTAGGAGAATCGTTTGAATCCAGGAGGTGGAGGTTGCAGTGAGCTGAGATCGCACCATCGCACTCCAGCCTGGGTGACAGGGCGAGACTCCGTCTCAAACAAAAAAAAAAAAGAAGAAGAGGTCCTGTTTCCAAATCAGGTCACATTCTGAAGTTCTGGGTGAATGTGAGCCTTTGGGGGACACTTCAACCCAGTATAGATAGATGGTGAAACCCGAGAGGACAGTTTCGTTCTCATGAAGGAAGAGCTGGGCACCCAGGGACCCTGTGGGTCCCCTCTTCTTGGAGCTTCAGCACTGGAGCCCCTGGCCCTGTTGGTTCCTGTTGGCTAGGGCCCTGGAGGGGCCCCTAGGACCTGCCCCGGAGGCAGGCCGGGTGCCTGGGGCCCGCCCCATCTGAGCGTTTCACTGCTGGGCTGTCTCCGTGGGACCCTACGGGCTACACAGCTCATTCTGCCGGTCGTCCATGCTTGGGGTTGGAGCATTGAAGCTTCGTCCCTGTGTGCGGTGAAGGACTTGGTGACTCCAAGGAGGCCCCAGGAATCTGCGTTTAAGTGCACGGCCACATTTGAGAACCACTGCGTGTGCTGTCTCTTTCTGTGGTGTTTCTCCTCCTCCTCCCTCCCCCTCCCCATTCCTTTCCTCTCCCGCTTCCTCTCTGGTTTTATTGAGATATGGTTTACTTACAGTAAAATGTCTCCCTTCTTGAGTTTTTTTTTTTTTTTTTTTCCTTTTTTGAGACAGAGTTTCACTCTTGTCACCCAGGCTGGAGTGCAATGGCATGATCTCAGCTCACTGCAACCCCTGCCTTTGGATTCAAGCGATTCTCCTGCCTCAGCCTCCTGAGTAGCTGGGATTATAGGCGCCTGCCACCACGCCCAGGTAATTTTTCTATTTTTAGTAGAGATGGGGTTTTGCCATATTGGCCAGGCTGGTCTCGAACTCCTGACCTCAGGTGATCCACCCGCCTTGACCTCCCAGAGTTCTAGGATTACAGGCGTGGGCCACCGTGCCTGGCCCCTTCTTGAGTTTTGACAAAGACAGTGGTGTGACCACCATCACAGTCAAGATGGAGAACACCACCATGCAGAAGTTTCCGCAGCCTCTTTGTAGGCAGCCCCTCCCCAACCCCAGCTCCTCAGCCTCCAGCGTGCCTGCATCCCGGAGGCCTTTGAACCTGGCTCCTGTCACTCAGCAGCCCTGAGCCTCTGAAGCCATCTGACTTGTCAGGTGCGCCAAGAGCTCATTGCTTTTGATTGTGGGACAGTAGAGATGAACCACAGTCCATCACCCACCCACCCTCTGAGGAGGGTCTGGGTGATTTCCAGCTTTTGGCAATCTATGAAGAAAGCCACTGTACATGTTTATGACTCGTTTTTGTGCGAACTTGTTTTTATTTCACTTGGGTAAATATCCAGGGGTGGAGTTGCTAGGTCATATGACGAATGATTAACTTTATAAGAAACTGCCAAACCCTTTTCCACACTGACCACACCGTTTGCATCCCCGTCAGCAGTGTGTGAGTGTTTCAGTTGTCAACATTCTTTGGTTTTGTTTTTTTTAAATGTTAGCCACTCATGGGTGTGCAGTGGTATCTCATTGTAATTTTTTTTTTTTTTTTTTGAGACAGAGTCTCACTCTCTCACCCAGGCTAGAGTGCAAAAGCGCAATCTTGGCTCACTGCAACCCCTGCCTCCCGGGTTCAAGCAATTCTCCTGCCTCAGCCTCCCGAGTAGCTGGGATTACAGGTGCCTGCCACCACACCCAGCTAATTTTTGTATTTTTAGTAGAGACGGGGTTTCACCATGTTGGCCAGGCTGGTCTCGAACTCCTGACTTCAGGTGATCCACCCGCCTTGGCCTCCCAAAGTGCTGGGATTACTGGTGCCTGCCACCACACCCAGCTAATTTTTGTATTTTTAGTAGAGACAGGGTTTCACCATGTTGGCCAGGCTGGTCTCGAACTCCTGACTTCAGGTGATCCACCCGCCTCGGCCTCCCAAAGTGCTGGGATTACAGGCGTTAGCCGCTGTGCACGGCCAGTATCTTATTGTAATTTTAATTTGCATTTCCTGTGCTCATCTACCATCCTCATATTCTCTTTGGTGAAGTGTCTTTTCAGATCTTTTGCCCACTTTTTCTTTTCTTTTCTTTTTTTTTTTTGGAAACAGGGTCTTGCTCTGTTGCCCAGGCTGGAGTGCAGTGGTGCAGTCATAGCTCACTGCAGCCTCCACCTACTGGGCTCAAGTGATCCTCCCACCTGTTTCCCCAGTAGCTGGACTCCAAGTGCACACCACCAGGCCTGGCTAATTAAAAAAAGAAAAGTTTTGTAGAGATGAGGGTCTCACTATATTGTCCAGACTGCCCTTGAGAGATCCTCAAGAGATCCTGGGCTCAAGAGATCATCCTACCTCGGCCTCCCAAAGTGGTGGGATTACAGTTGTGAGCCACTATGTCTGGCCTCTTTTGCTTATTTTGAAAAACCTGAATTGTTTATTTTCTTTTTATTGAATTTTGAGAATGTTTAAATACGTTCTGGATGTAAGTCTTTACCCAGAAATGTGTTTTCAAGTATTTTCACCCCATCTGTGCCTTTTCTTTCCATTTAGTATCTTTTAAAGAATAAGAGTTTTTACTTTTGAAGAAATCCAGTTGATCAATTTTTTTCTTTTATAGACCATCCTTTTAATGTCATATCTAAGAAATCTTTGCCTAACCCAAAGTCACAAAGATTTTCTTCTAGAAATTTTATAATTTTAGATTTTACATTTATGACTATGGTCCATTTTGGGTTTTGTTTGTTTGTTTGTTTTTGAGATGAAGTCTCACTCTGTAGCCCAGGCTGGAATGCAGTGGCATGATCTCGGCTCACTGCAAGCTCCACCTCCCGGATTCAAGCAATTCTCCTGCCTCAGCCTCCCGAGTACCTGGGATTACAGGCGTGTGCCACCATGCCCGGCTAATTTTTGTATTTTTAGTAGAGACAGGGTTTTACCTTGTTAGCCAGGATGGTCTCGATCTCCTGACCTCATGATCTGCCTGCCTCGGTCTCCCAAAGTGCTGGGATTACAGGCATGAGTCACCGCGCCCAGCCGGGTTCGTTTTTTAATATAGTGTGAGGTATAGATTGAGATTCGTTACTTTTGCACAGGGATGTCTAATTGTTCCAGCAGCATTTGTTGAAAAGACTATTCTTTATTGTATGGCCTTTGCACTTTGGTCAAACATCAATTGGCCATTTTTGTGTGGGCCTATTTCTAGACTCAATTCTGTTCCATTTTTCTATTCAGTATTTTTTATACCAGTACCATACTGTGTTGATTAAATATATAGTAAGTCTTGAGTTTGAGGAGTCTGAGTCTTCCAACTTTGCTCTTTTGACTTTCCTTTTAAATGTTGGCTTTGTTGATTTCTACCAAGAAAAGTCCTGCTAGGATTTTTGATTGGGACTAAAACTATAGATCAATTGGGGAGACTTGTCATCTTAACAATACTGATTCTGTCAATCATGAACATGGTATGTCTCTCCATTTATTTAGGTCTTCTTTGATTCCTTTTATTAGTGGTTTGTAGCTTTTAATATATAAGTCTTGCACTTTTTTTTAGATTTATACTCAAGTATTTCATGGTTTGGGGGCTACTGTACCTAGTGCTATTTAATTTCAATTTCTGATTGTTTACTGCTAGTATTTAAAAATACAACTGTTTTTTTCCATGTTGGCCTTGTATATTTTGATCTTACTAAATTCACTTATGAGTTCTAATAGCTTTCTTATTGGTTTTTGGAGAGGTGTATGTGTGTGTGTGCATGCGTGCCTGTGTGTGTGTGTGCATGCGTGTGTGTGTGTACAGTAATGTCATCTGGTAATCGAGATGGTTTTAATCTGCATGCCTTTTCTTTCTTTTTGTTGCCTTATTGCCCTGGTTATAACTTCCAAAATGATATTGATTTGGAGTGGTAAGAGTGGATATTTTCATGGGGAAAATATTTTCTCATTTTCATGGGGAAAGCGTTCTGTTTTTTACCATTAAGTAAAATGTTAGCTTTGAGGTTCTTTTTTTTAAGATGCACTTTATCAGGTTAAGGGAGTTCTATTCCTAGTTTGCTGAGAGCTTTTGTCATGAACAGGCGTTGGATTTTGTCAAATGCTGCCTCACTGAGATCATGTGGGTTTTTCTTTTTTGATTTATTGATGTGATAAATTGCATTGATAGATTTTCAAAGGTCGAACCAACCTTGCATTCCTACAATAATAGATTGCCGAATTTGGTATATTTTTTATTGATGGAGTTATCTCTTTTACTTTATATTTTTACTTTTAATTTATTGTATAGTAAGTTATTTTAATGATTGGAATCACAGTGCTAGAGAAATCCCCCATCTGAGCCCAGTTCTGGTGGCTCCAAAGCCTCCACACAGAGCCTTGAGATGCTTTGCTGCAGGGTTGCTTGTCTCGCACTCAGAGCCTGGGTTGCTGGGTGAGGCTGTGCTCATCCAAGCAGAGGGGCTTTTTTCCCTACCCAGTGTCTGACTGCACTGGTTAACTACTGCTTCCTGTATTAGGAGACTTCTCCCACATGGCTGCTTCTAACTGTTCAAAGGCAAATTACTCTCATTTGCCTTTTTGTCTAGAAATGTAATATTTCCTACCATAGGTAAGTTATGTTCCCTAGGAGAGCCAGCAATCTTTGAGTTATATAAATTGATTTTTAGCCAAATCTTCACTAAGGAGTTGGGGGTGGGGGAGCTCATTTACCACTTACCTACCAAAAACTCATGTTTTTTGAGTTAATATATTACCACATGTAGTGTTTTGGCAACTGTGTTCAATGTATATGAAGCAGATATATTTGCCTTCATTTTTAGCTAATTTTCTCTCAAACATCATTTTCTTTTCTCTTTCTTTTTTTTTTTTTTTTTTTTTTTTTTTTGAGACGGAGTCTTGCTCTGTTGCCCAGGCTGGAGTGCAATGGCGCAATCTCAGCTCACTGCAACCTCTGCCTCCCGGGTTCAAGTGATTCTCCTGCCTCAGCCTCCTGAGTAGCTGGGACTACAGGTGCACGCCACCAAGCCCAGCTAATTTTTGTATTTTTAGTAGAGATGGGGTTTCACCATGTTGGCCAGGCTGGTCTCAAACCCCTGACTTTGTGATGCACCTGCCTCGGCCTTCCAAAGTGCTGGGATTAAAGGCGTGAGCCACCATGCCCGGCCCAGAAATTATATTTTAGAATTAAAACATTTGTATCAATACTTCATATGAAAAATGTTAAAATTACATATATCATTATATGTATTACTACTAGGTAGAAAGAAAATCATATATATACATAAACAGTGAAATGAACTACACTGAAATATTAATCGTAGTTGTCCATGGGTGATAAGATTGTAGTGGTAAATATTTAGTACCAAGCATGAATGACTTGATTTTAAATAAGCTTTTTCATATGCGATATTTTTTTTAACTTCAGAAGCAAAGAGTGTCAGGCAGCCTTGGTGGGGTGGCCTCCCGGAACCCTCCAGCCTCCAGCCAGGACTTTGAGTTGAGAAGCTCACACATGTGGGGGAACTGCCGTCCCGTCCCCTGAGTGGCCCCTCCCAGAGCCCACACCCCTCTTTGGCAGGTGGTGGCCATGGTGGGTGGGGCTCCTGCCTGCGACCCAGGGCCAGGGCAGGACTGGATCCTATGGCCACTCCCCTGGGTGTATGGGAACCTAGGAGAGACCCAGGCCCTGGTGTGGGGTCCAAGGCTGCATGAGACCTCCGTGAGAGAGGTCACCCCACCCTGAGAGCCCGGGCCCGCCCGAGTTGAGCCCTCGAACCCTGCCAGGCCTACAGTCTGAGCAGGACAGGCCCGCCCGAGGACAGCTGCCCCCTTCTCAGGCCCTGGGAGTTGTGGTCACAAGATGTCCAGCCCCACAACCAGCCTCAGGGAATCCACCACTCTGATGGGTTGTGAGGGGAGCTCTGGGATCTGGCCCCTCTGTCCCTCCCACAGCCACTGTGGCTGCCTTGATCCCCCTTCCCCAAGACGATGTCTCTTCGTGAGCCTCCCACGACTGCGTTCACCCCGCAGCCTGCTCGGGCAGCAGCTGCCACGCTCCAGGACACTGCTTCTGGGCCGTGTTCCTTCATGTTTCCAGGTGTCCTGTGGTGGTGACAGCTCAGTGGAAGCCGGCCCCTGCCCTGTGCTTGGTGGAGGCTGGCCCCTGTCCCTAGCCTGTGCTTGGTGGAGGCTGCCCCCTGCCCTGTGCTCCGTGACCTGCAGGTGCTTAGTGACTGGGCGGGGCAGCGGTGGCCGCACAGGGTTGGCGTGGCCTCTGCAGCACTTGTCCAGCCTGATGCTGGTCCCAGGCCTCACCTTTTGGGAGTTTAGTGTCCTAAGACAAAGGTGATTTAAAATAAATAAGGCTTGTGGCGGCCGGACGCAGTGGCTCCCACCTGTGATCCCAGCACTTTGGGAGGCCAAGGCGGATCACAAGATCAGGAGATCGAGACCATCCTGGCTAACACAGTGAAACCCTGTCTCTACTAAAAATACAAAAAATTAGCTGGGCGTGGTGGCAGGCGCCTGTAGTCCCAGCTACTCGGGAGGCTGAGGCAGGAGAATGGCGTGAACCCAGGAGGCGGAGCTTGCAGTGAGCCGAGATTGCGCCACTGCACTCCAGCCTGGGCGACAGAGCAAGACTCCATCTCAAAAAATAAAATAAAATAAAATAATAATAATAATAATAATAATAATAATAATAATAATAGGCTTGTGGTGTCCTTCAGGCTACCGGAGAAGGTGGTTGCTGGTGGGCGCGAGCTGCTCCTGACTGTTCAGAAAGGGAGCTGCTCAGTGGCTCACGCCTGTCATCCCAGCACTTTGGGAGGCCGAGGCAGGTGGATCACGAGGTCAGGAGATCGAGACTATCCTGGCTAACACGGTGAAACCCCGTCTCTACTAAAAATACAAAAAAAATTAGCCAGGCGTGGTGGCAGGTGCCTGTAGTCCCAGCTACCCGGGAGGCTGAGGCAGGAGAATGGTGTGAACCCGGGAGGCGGAGCTTGCAGTGAGCCGAGATGGCGCCACTGCACTCCAGCCTAGACGACAGAGCGAGACTCCGTCTCAAAAAAAAAAAAAAAAAAAAAACACGCAGAAAGGGAGCTGCTTTCACAAAAACCACACACTTAAAGTCAGATGTGAGCATTTTACGGTGCAGGTGTAAAGCGGCGTTGAATCACCACCACACTGCAGCGTCAGCACCGGCCACTTCCAGGAGCCCTGTGCATCCAGTGGCCATTCGCCCTGCCCCTCCCCTCTGCCCCGGGGACCGCCAGTCTGCTTTCTGGCTTTCCGGTGTTTTAACTCAACATAAGACAGATTTCTCAAAAGCTGGGCTGAGAGATGAATACGTCTGTACATTGTATTGAATCAATATTTGCACCATCAACAGATCCTCGCTTGTGAAGGCAGTTATGCCACTTACTAAAATAGAATTAAGCAGGTGGTAGATGACTTAAAACGGATTCCTAAAATATTTACTCATTATGCAGCTCCAAGTGTAGAGAATGGTGTGGCATTTGACTTCTCCCTTTTTTGTTCTTGTTTTTTAGAAGGTTAAAATTATCTTTTTGTCCCTGTTTTCTGACTCACTCAGTGAACATTCTGACGGGCTTTGTTCTAGAAGCTTTGTATATCTTTATTATATTTTGATGGACAGAGTACATGGTAAGTTAATCAGCTAAGTGCAGTGAGCTTGAATTGTATTATCCTAACGCTAACACTGCTGATGTCAAAAATGTTTCTTAGTTTCTCGTGGACCAAAACGTAAGGTAACACAGAGAAGGAGAAACGGTAAATAACGAAAGAGCAAACACACAGATGGGAGATAAGGTAAAAAAACAAAACAAAACAAAAAAACTGCAAAGACTGAAACAAAATGGCTCCATCAATGGGCTTATGAAAAGAAGAGTCTTCTCACAAATTGAATTTGAAAGTAGCTATGAAAGGATATGGTTTGAGGATTTCTCTAGGCAGACATGGCTGCGTTAGAGGGTTTATCTTTGGAACAGCATTGATTTTAGAGAAAAAAAGAGAGACTTGAAATGAGTTTGGTCGCTGCTCGCTGGGCCCAGTGTCCAGACGTTCTGGGCTGTGGCTGAGGGATGGAGAAGAGGCCCCGGGTCAGGTGCAGGGGTCGGGCAGGTGCAGCACCGCAGCATCACTGACGCCCTCATCTGGGGTCAGAGGGCCCCACATCCGGGGGTTCCAGCAGACTTCAAGTGTCCTGCGCAAAGAGGATGCGGGCTCTGTGTAGGGCCAGGCCACCTGTGCCTGGAAACCCCAAACGCTTGGGTGCTGGCCCTGGAGACGGGTGGTGGACGAGGATTGGAAGGTGGACACGGGAAGGCAGGGTTCCCACTGGGAAAGGCCGAGTCCACAGGGACAGAGACGCGGCGTCAGGGCTGATGGAGAGCCACAACACAGGCCGCCTCTGGGCCTCGGACCTGTGGCAAGGGGGACACATCAGGGAAGGGCCAGAGTGGGTTGAGCTGGCCGCTGCAGGACAGGCCACCTCCTGGAAGCAGCCCGGCTTGTAATGCTTTCTGCCCTGTTGGGACGGGAGAAACCAGTGATTGGTTTTAGCTCTTTCTGTGGGGAATCTCATTGTAATGAGCTTTTACGATGGGCTGAGAACCTGGGACTTGGAAGAAATTCAGCTTTTAGTTCAGGTATTAATTCAGAGATAGCTTGAACATTAATTGTTTAAATTAGTAGGCTGGCCGGGTGCGGTGGCTCACGCCTGTAATCCCAGCACTTTGGGAGGCCGAGGCAGGTGGATCATGAGGTCAGGGGTTCGAGACCAGCCTGACCAACATGGTGAAACCCCGTCTCTACTAAAAATACAAAAATTAGCTGGGCGTGGTGGCGGGCGCCTGTAATCCCAGCTACTCAGGAGGCTGAGGCAGGAGAATTGCTTGAACCCGGGAGGCAGAGCTTGTGGTGAGCCGAGATCGTGCCACTGCACTCCAGCCTGGACGACAGAGTGAGACTCTGTCTCAGAAAAAATAAATAAATAAATAAATAAATAAATAAATTAGTAGGCTACCGGCCGGGCGCGGTAGCTCACGCCTATAATCCCAGCACTTTGGGAGGCTGAGGCAGGTGGATCACCTGAGGTCAGGAGTTCCAGACCAGCCTGACCAATATGGTGAACTCTCATCTGTACTAAAATAAAAAATTATCCAGGTGTGATGGCGGGCATCTGTAATCCCAACTACTGGAGAGGCTGAGGCAGGAGAATCGCTTGAATCCAGGAGGCGGAGGTTGCAGTGAGTTGAGATCACGCCATTGCATTCCAGCCTGGGCGACACAGCGAGACTCCATCTCAAAAAAGAAAAAGAAAAAGAAAAATTAGTAGGCCACTGAAGCAGAGATGTCAAACTGGCGGGGGTAAGCCTCAAAACAGGACCCATCCGAATGCAAAGGGAATGGTGCTTTGTAGGGGTGGCTGGGAAGAGCCAAGAGACTCGCCACGGAATTGGTGTGTGGGTGAGGAGAGGCTGTTGAAGGTGGGGGGTGCCCTGTGTGGTGGGGAGAGGCTGTTGAAGGTAAAGGGTGCCCTCACTGTGTGTGGGGGAGATGCTGTTGAAGGTCAGGGGTGCCCTCACTGTGTGGGGTGAGGGGAGGCTGTTGAAGGTAAGGGGTGCCCTCACTGTGTGGGGGGAGAGGCTGTTGAAGGTGAGGGGTGCCCTCACTGTGTGGGGTGAGGGGAGGCTGTTGAAGGTGAGGGGTGCCCTCACTGTGTGTGGGGGAGATGCTGTTGAAGGTGAGGGGTGCCCTCACTGTGTGGGGTGAGGGGAGGCTGTTGAACGTGAGGGGTGCCCTCACTGTGTGGGGTGAGGGGAGGCTGTTGAAGGTGAGGGGTGCCCTCACTGTGTGGGGTGAGGGGAGGCTGTTGAAGGTGAGGGGTGCCCTCACTGTGTGGGGGGAGAGGCTGTTGAAGGTGGGGGGTGCCCTCACTGTGTGTGGGGGAGATGCTGTTGAAGGTGAGGGGTGCCCTCACTGTGTGTGACCACAGAGGTTTGGGGAGGAGTTGGAGCCTTTGCTGAGCTGACGTGGACTGCTGGCAGCAGGTGCACAGACTTTGAGGAGCTGTGGTGAGTGCGTCCCACGAGGCGGTCGGTTCCCCATTCGTAGCCAGGGAAACGGAGACCCCGGGGAGATGGAGGAAGATGTTGGTGTTGGGACTGGATTTGATTCCAGGCCCCAGGCTGCAGCGTCTGTGCTTTACCAGCCCTGTGGGGTCCTCACCGTCCCGTACCAGGAGACTCAGAGTACCAGGGGCTTCAGGTCGTCACTGTTGCCACCTCTCCCCCCCGGTGAGAAGGACCCACGCAGCAGATGGAGGGCACTGTTTTTTAAGGTTTTATCTCCCCACCCGCCTGCAAGAGAGTGAATGTTTGTGACCCCCCCAAATTCGGGTGCTGAAACCTAACCCCAAGGTGATGGTGTTAGAAGATGGGGCTATTGGAAGATGATTAGGTCACGTGGGGCTTTGTGGATGGGATGAGTGAAGTGTCTAAGAGCTCCCTCGCCCCTCCAGCTAGGGGAGGACATGGGGAGAAGACACCTCCATGAACCAGGACGCAGCCCTCGTCAGACACGGGCTCTGCCTGGACCTTGATCTAGAACTTCCAGCCTCCAGAACTGTGAGGACAAGTTTCTGTTGTTTAGGAGCTGCCTAGCTTATGGTATTTTCATTATGGCAACCCCACTGGCTAAGGTACTACCCTACCCTGCCCCACCCCCAGTTCTGAAGTATGGGGTAAAGGGAGTGCCATCCACGGGAGCAGAATAGATTCAGGAGAAGGGCCAAGTGCTGCTGTGAAGGAAGCCAGCGCTTGGTGGAGACCATGTCAGACAGGCGGCTGTCATTGTCCTTTCAAAGCTGGTCACTTGCCAGGGTAGGTTGCGGGTGTCGGTTATGCATCCGGGCTGTGCTAATGGGAGCTGCCAGCTGAAGAAGACACTGAGTTCAGCTTTGGTCATGATGGTGAATAATGAAATCAGTATCACTGAGTTCGATTTTATTTCCAGTCCTTGTTTATTGTTAGTGAAATTCCGGGATGTGGAGGTCATTGTACTTTGCTTGGGGAAGATGTGAAAATGCATCCTTTGTAGCTTTTCCCAGTTTAGGGGGTGTCAGATGTTTTCTCTCTCTCTCTCCAGTCATTGTGCTTTGTGGGTTTTCTACCAGACATTTTGGTGCAAACAAGAAAATTAACTCAAAACAGCTTAAGCACAGAGCAATGTGTTGCCCCACACAGCCGGCAGGTTGAGGGGCAGGTGTAGTTTCAGGCGTGGCTGGATCCTGGTGCCTGAACGATACCATCAGGATTATCTCGTGTTGTTCTTTCTCCTCTGCCTGCTCCCTGCACACACCCTGGCCCTGCTTTCTTCTGTGTTAGGTTCATTCTGGGGTTCGTTCTTCCCACCTGGTGAGGAAGCTGGCCGGCAGCAACTCCAAACCATACGAACGTTGCCTGCGATGCCAGAGTGAGGCAGGTGACGAGGAGGCCCCTCCCCCGTTCAGTCAGTCATTCCCCAGGTGTTTTAGGTTGCTTTTTCTTTTCTTTTCTTTTCTTTTCTTTTTTTTTTTAAAGACGAGTCTTGCTCTGTCGCCCAGGCTGGAGTGCAGTGGTGCGATCTTGGATCACTGCAAGCTCCGCCTCCTGGGTTCACACCATTCTCCTGCCTCAGCCTCCCGAGTAGCTGGGACTACAGGCGCCCGCCACCACACCTGGCTAATTTTTTGTTGTTGTTGTTGTTTGTATTTTTAGTAGAGACGGGGTTTCACCCTGTTAGCCAAGATGGTCTCGAACTCCTGACCTCATGATCCGCCCACCTTGGCCTCCCAAAGTGCTGGGGTTACAGGCGTGAACCACCGCACCCGGTCTTTTCTTTTGAGACGGAGTTTCACTCTTTTTTGCCCAGGCTGGAGTGCAATGGCGCGATCTCGGCTCACTGCAACCTCCGCCTCCCAGCCTCAGTGACTCTCCTGCCTCAGCCTCCTGAGTGGCTGGGATTACAGGCACCCGCCACCACACCCGGCTAATTTTGTATTTTTAGTAGAGTTGGGCTTTGACCATGTTGGCCAGGCTGGTCTCAAACTCCTGACCTCAGGTGATCCGCCTGCCTCGGCCTCCCAAAGTGCTGGGATTACAGGCGCGAGCCACCGCGCCCGGCCAGGTTGTTGCATTTTCTAGTTTGTCCAGTGTTGACAGTCACAAAATAAGAAAGATCTTGGACATTGAAAACAATAATTTCAAAGAAGGGATAAAAGTTAAAATGAGATGAATTCCCAGAATGCTGGGAAAAAGAGAGAGAGATGCAAAATCAGACAAGAAAGGTGGGAAACAGGCTCAGGAGGCCCAGTATCTGATTAATCACATCCCAGAAGGAGAGAACAAATTATCCAAGAAAGTTCCCCAAAATTGAGATTTGTGTCTCCAGATTGAAAGGCCCATGGAGTGGTCAGCCTGGCCACGAAGATCCCTACAGCAAGGCCCACAAGGTGTGCGGTTTCAGAGAAGCGCCTCCATGCCCACCAGGAGGAAAACCAGGTTGCATTCAGAGGGTCAAGAATGAGTTTACGGCCGATCTCAAAAGGAACTCTGCAATGACGTGAACGTGTTTAAGGGAAAAGCATCTTCTCCCTCAATTGTATGCCTGTCCAAACACAAGGAAGAGTGAGGGCAGCCTAAAGACATTTTCAGACGTGCAAAGTCTCAGATACTACCTTCTTCCATGCACCTTTCTCAGGAATTGAAAAGAGGAGTCAGCTAAGAGAGGGAAGGATGGAATCCAGCAGTAAGGGAGTGGGGGCCCCAGGGCAACAGTCCTCCCAGTCCAGATGGGAGCAGGACAGAAGGTCTGGAAAGATGCCCCAAAGAAAGTGAAATTCTTGAATGTTTGCAGGTACCGAGAGCAGATTTAGATAGTTGGGGAAAATTACAGTGATGAATTAGTAATAAATGCAGAGAAAACTGAACAAGTAAACGAGTAAACAACAAGTAAACAACAAGTAAACATGAGGCAATTTTTTTTTTTTTTTGAGACAAGAGTCTCACTCCATCACCCAGGCTGGAGTGCAGTGGCACGATCTCAGCTCACTGCAACCTCCGCCTGCTGGGTTCAAGCGATTCTCCTGCCTCAGCCTCCCAAGTATCTGGGACTACAGGCGCACACCACCATGCCTGGCTAGTTTTTGTATTTTTAGTAGAGATGAGGTTTCACCATGTTGGTCAGGCTGGTCTCAAACTCCTGACCTCAGATGATCCACCAGCCTTGACCTCCCAAAGTGCTGGGATTACAGGCATGAACCATCACGCCTGGTACAATGAGGCAACTTTTAACTCCAGTAGAAACAAAAATTCGTACATGAAGGAAAAATGAACATTGTATACCATATGGTGGTTCAGCTGTGGATGGCGTCTACCTGGTGTCATTTTCTGTTGCTGTAACAGAATACCACAAACTGGGTAATTTATAAAGAAAATAAATGCATTTCTTACAGTTCTGGAGGCTGGGAAGTCCAAGGTTGAGGGGCTGCATCTGGGGAGGGCCTCCTGCTGCGTTATAACCTGGCAGAGGGCATCGCGCAAGCCCGTCAGCTCAGGTGTCTTCCTCTCCTTGTAAGGCCACCAGTACCATCATCAGGGCCCCACCCTGCTGACCCTACCTAATCCTAATTACTTGGCAAAGGCCCCACCTCCAATCAACATACAAACTGGGGGTTTACGTTTCTAACGTGAAGTTTAGCGGACACATTCAAACCATAGCACCTGGTTATGACAGCGTAGAACTGAATATCCATCTAGCTTAAAAAGCAACAAAACTGTACAGGGAGCGTGTGAGTGTGTGTGTTAGAGTTACGGGGTGAGGTGTGTCAGTGGGTACAGGGAGCGTGTGAGTGTGTGTGTTAGAGTTACAGGGGTGAGGTGTGTCAGTGGGTACAGGGAGCATGTGAGTGTGTGTTAGAGTTACAGGGGTGAGGTGTGTCAGTGGGTACAGGGAGCGTGTGAGTGTGTGTGTTAGAGTTACAGGGGTGGGGTGTGTCAGTGAGTACAGGGAGCGTGTGAGTGTGTGTTAGAGTTACAGGGGTGGGGTGTGTCAGTGAGTACAGGGAGCGTGTGAGTGTGTGTTAGAGTTACAGGGGTGGGGTTTGTCCGTGAGTACAGGGAGCATGTGAGTGTGTGTGTTAGAGTTACAGGGGTGGGGTGTGTCCGTGGGTACAGGGTGTGTGAGTGTGTGTGTGTTAGAGTTACAGGGGTGAGGTGTGTCAGTGAGTACAGGGAGCGTGTGAGTGTGTGTGTTAGAGTTACGGGGGTGAGGTGTGTCAGTGGGTACAGGGTGTGTGACTGTGTGTGTTAGAGTTACGGGGTGGGGTGTGTCAGTGAGTACAGGGAGCGTGTGAGTGTGTTAGAGTTACAGGGGTGGGGTGTGTCAGTGAGTATAGGGAGCGTGTGAGTGTGTGTGTTAGAGTTACAGGGGTGGGGTGTGTCAGTGAGTACAGGGTGTGTGAGAGTGTGTGTGTTAGAGTTACGGGGTGGGGTGTGTCAGTGAGTACAGGGAGCGTGTGAGTGTGTGTGTTAGAGTTACAGGGGTGGGGTGTGTCAGTGAGTACAGGGAGCGTGTGAGGGTGTGTGTTAGAGTTACAGGGGTGGGGTGTGTCAGTGAGTACAGGGAGCGTGTGAGGGTGTGTGTTAGAGTTACAGGGGTGGGGTGTGTCAGTGAGTACAGGGTGTGTGAGAGTGTGTGTGTTAGAGTTACAGGGGTGGGGTGTGTCAGTGGGTACAGGGAGCGTGTGAGTGTGTGTGTTAGAGTTACAGGGGTGGGGTGTGTCAGTGAGTACAGGGAGCGTGTGAGGGTGTGTGTTAGAGTTACAGGGGTGGGGTGTGTCAGTGAGTACAGGGAGCGTGTGAGGGTGTGTGTTAGAGTTACAGGGGTGGGGTGTGTCAGTGAGTACAGGGTGTGTGAGAGTGTGTGTGTTAGAGTTACAGGGGTGGGGTGTGTCAGTGGGTACAGGGAGCGTGTGAGTGTGTGTGTTAGAGTTACAGGGGTGGGGTGTGTCAGTGAGTATAGGGAGCGTGTGAGGGTGTGTGTTAGAGTTACAGGGGTGGGGTGTGTCAGTGAGTACAGGGTGTGTGAGAGTGTGTGTGTTAGAGTTACAGGGTGGGGTGTGTCAGTAAGTACAGGGAGCGTGTGAGTGTGTGTTAGAGTTACAGGGGTGGGGTGTGTCAGTGAGTATAGGGAGCGTGTGAGTGTGTGTGTTAGAGTTACAGGGGTGGGGTGTGTCAGTGAGTACAGGGAGCGTGTGAGGGTGTGTGTTAGAGTTACAGGGGTGGGGTGTGTCAGTGAGTACAGGGTGTGTGAGAGTGTGTGTGTTAGAGTTACGGGGTGGGGTGTGTCAGTGAGTACAGGGAGCGTGTGAGTGTGTGTGTTAGAGTTACAGGGGTGGGGTGTGTCAGTGAGTACAGGGAGCGTGTGAGGGTGTGTGTTAGAGTTACAGGGGTGGGGTGTGTCAGTGAGTACAGGGTGTGTGAGAGTGTGTGTGTTAGAGTTACGGGGTGGGGTGTGTCAGTGAGTACAGGGAGCGTGTGAGTGTGTGTGTTAGAGTTACAGGGGTGGGGTGTGTCAGTGAGTACAGGGAGCATGTGAGTGTGTGTTAGAGTTACAGGGGTGGGGTGTGTCAGTGGGTATGGGGAGCGTGTGAGTGTGTGTGTTAGAGTTACAGGGGTGGGGTGTGTCAGTGAGTACAGGGAGCGTGTGAGTGTGTTAGAGTTACAGGGGTGGGGTGTGTCAGTGAGTATAGGGAGCGTGTGAGTGTGTGTGTTAGAGTTACAGGGGTGGGGTGTGTCAGTGAGTACAGGGAGCGTGTGAGTGTGTTAGAGTTACAGGGGTGGGGTGTGTCAGTGAGTACAGGGTGTGTGAGAGTGTGTGTGTTAGAGTTACGGGGTGGGGTGTGTCAGTGAGTACAGGGAGCGTGTGAGTGTGTGTGTTAGAGTTACAGGGGTGGGGTGTGTCAGTGAGTACAGGGAGCGTGTGAGGGTGTGTGTTAGAGTTACAGGGGTGGGGTGTGTCAGTGAGTACAGGGTTGTGAGAGTGTGTGTGTTAGAGTTACAGGGGTGGGGTGTGTCAGTGGGTATGGGGAGCGTGTGAGTGTGTGTGTTAGAGTTACAGGGGTGGGGTGTGTCAGTGAGTACAGGGAGCGTGTGAGTGTGTTAGAGTTACAGGGGTGGGGTGTGTCAGTGAGTATAGGGAGCGTGTGAGTGTGTGTGTTAGAGTTACAGGGGTGGGGTGTGTCAGTGAGTACAGGGTGTGTGAGAGTGTGTGTGTTAGAGTTACAGGGTGGGGTGTGTCAGTAAGTACAGGGAGCGTGTGAGTGTGTGTTAGAGTTACAGGGGTGGGGTGTGTCAGTGAGTACAGGGTGTGTGTGTGTGTTAGAGTTACAGGGGTGAGGTGTGTCAGTGGGTACAGGGAGTGTGAGTGTGTGTGTTTTAGAGTTACAGGGGTAGGGTGTGTCAGTGAGTACAGGGTGTGTGAGTGTGTGTGTTTTAGTTACAGGGGTGGGGTGTGTCAGTGAGTACAGGGTGTGTGAGTGTGTGTGTGTTAGAGTTACAGGGGTGGGGTGTGTCAGTGAGTACAGGGAGCGTGTGAGTGTGTGTTAGAGTTACAGGGGTGAGGTGTGTCAGTGAGTACAGGGAGCGTGTGAGTGTGTGTTAGAGTTACAGGGGTGGGGTGTGTCAGTGAGTACAGGGTGTGTGAGTGTGTGTGTGTTAGAGTTACAGGGGTGGGGTGTGTCAGTGAGTACAGGGAGCGTGTGAGTGTGTGTTAGAGTTACGGGGTGAGGTGTGTCAGTGAGTACAGGGAGCATGTGAGTGTGTGTGTTAGAGTTACAGGGGTGAGGTGTGTCAGTGAGTACAGAGAGCATGTGAGTGTGTGTTAGAGTTATGGGGTGAAGTGTGTCAGTGAGTACAGGATGTGTGTGACTGTGTGTTAGGGTTACAGGGTTGGGGTGTGTCAGTGAGTACAGGGAGCGTGTGAGTGTGTGTTAGAGTTACGGGGTGAAGTGTGTCAGTGAGTACAGGATGTGTGTGACTGTGTGTGTTAGGGTTACAGGGTTGGGGTGTGTCAGTGAGTACAGGGAGCATGTGTGTGTGTGTTAGAGTTACGGGGTGAAGTGTGTCAGTGAGTACAGGATGTGTGTGAGAGTGTGTGTGTTAGAGTTACAGGGGTGGGGTGTGTCAGTGAGTACAGGGTGTGTGTGACTGTGTGTGTTGGAGTTACGGGGGTGGGGTGTGTCAGTGGGTACAGGGTGTGTGACTGTGTGTGTTAGAGTTACGGGGTGGGGTGTGTCAGTGAGTACAGGGTGTGTGTGACTGTGTGTGTTGGAGTTACGGGGGTGGGGTGTGTCAGTGGGTACAGGGTGTGTGACTGTGTGTGTTAGAGTTACAGGGGTGGGGTGTGTCAGTGAGTACAGGGAGCGTGTTACTGTGCATGTTAGTTATAGGGGTGGGGTGTGTCAGTGAGTACAGGATGTGTGTGACTGTGTGTGTTGGAGTTACAGGGGTGGGGTGTGTCAGTGAGTACAGGGTGTGTGTGACTGTGTGTGTTGGAGTTACGGGGGTGGGGTGTGTCAGTGGGTACAGGGTGTGTGACTGTGTGTGTTAGAGTTACAGGGGTGGGGTGTGTCAGTGAGTACAGGGAGCGTGTTACTGTGCATGTTAGTTATAGGGGTGGGGTGTGTCAGTGAGTACAGGATGTGTGTGACTGTGTGTGTTAGGGTTACAGGGTTGGGGTGTGTCAGTGAGTACAGGGAGCATGTGTGTGTGTGTTAGAGTTACGGGGTGAAGTGTGTCAGTGAGTACAGGATGTGTGTGAGAGTGTGTGTGTTAGAGTTACGGGGGTGGGGTGTGTCAGTGGGTACAGGGTGTGTGACTGTGTGTGTTGGAGTTACGGGGGTGGGGCGTGTCAGTGGGTACAGGGTGTGTGACTGTGTGTGTTAGAGTTACGGGGTGGGGTGTGTCAGTGAGTACAGGGTGTGTGTGACTGTGTGTGTTGGAGTTACGGGGGTGGGGTGTGTCAGTGAGTACAGGGAGCGTGTTACTGTGCATGTTAGTTATAGGGGTGGGGTGTGTCAGTGAGTACAGGATGTGTGTGACTGTGTGTGTTGGAGTTACAGGGGTGGGGTGTGTCAGTGAGTACAGGGAGCGTGTTACTGTGCATGTTAGTTATAGGGGTGGGGTGTGTCAGTGAGTACAGGATGTGTGTGACTGTGTGTGTTAGAGTTACGGGGGTGGGGCGTGTCAGTGGGTACAGGGTGTGTGACTGTGTGTGTTAGAGTTACGGGGTGGGGTGTGTCAGTGAGTACAGGGTGTGTGTGACTGTGTGTGTTGGAGTTACGGGGGTGGGGTGTGTCAGTGAGTACAGGGAGCGTGTTACTGTGCATGTTAGTTATAGGGGTGGGGTGTGTCAGTGAGTACAGGATGTGTGTGACTGTGTGTGTTGGAGTTACAGGGGTGGGGTGTGTCAGTGAGTACAGGGAGCGTGTTACTGTGCATGTTAGTTATAGGGGTGGGGTGTGTCAGTGAGTACAGGATGTGTGTGACTGTGTGTGTTGGAGTTACAGGGGTGGGGTGTGTCAGTGACCGAGAGCTACATTTTCACCTTCTATAGTGGAAAGTCAGTGGATGCCTAAAACTGAAATGTCAGGAAGTAGGAATGTAAGTATGTTCTTCATCAATTTGGAGATGCATAGCAAAAGAAATTATTTTAAAGGATTAAAATGGGGAAGGGGAGACAGGCGTTCGGGTGGGCCAGGGTCCAACATCGTGGAGCGTGACAGCACTTCAGACTGTGAGCATCCATGACTCCATGAAAACAGAAACGAAAGATGGTTTTGAAACTCATAGGGCGCTTAAAAAGACCATTAGGAAGCCGGGCGCGGCACCTCACACCTGTAATCCCAGCATTTTGGGAGGCCAAGGCGTGCAGATTACAAGGTCAGGAGTTGGAGACCAGCCTGGCCAATATGGTAAAACCCAGTCTCTACTAAAAATACAAAAATGAGCCGGGCGTGGTGGTGGGTGCCTATAATCCCAGCTACTCAGGAGGCTGAGACAGGAGAATCCCTTGAACCCGGGAGGCGGAGGTTAGAGTGAGCTGAGATCGCGCCACTGCATTCCAGCCTGGGCGACAGAGTAAGACTCCGTCTCAAAAAAAAAAAAATCAGGAATTCTTTTACATTTATGAACACATTTTAAAGTTGTTTGGCCCTTGGCTGGGCATGGTGGCTCATGCCTATAATCCTAGCACTTTGGGAGGCCGAGGCAGGTGGATTACCTGAGGTCAGGAGTTCGCGACCAACCTGGATAACATGGTGAAACCCGGTCTCTACTAAAAATACACAAATTAGCTGGGCTTGGTGGCGTGTGCCTGTAATTCCAGCTACACGGGAGGCTGAGGCACGAGAATTGCTTGAACCCGGTGGGCGGAGGTTGCAGTGAGCGAGATCACGTCACTGCACTCCAGGCTGGGTGAGAGAGCGAGACTCTGTCTCAAAAAAAAAAAAAAAAAAAAAAAGATTGTTGGCCCTCAAGGACAGGACAAGAGGATACTTTCTAAGTCAGGGGACCCAGCCAAGCCCAGGCAGTGGATTAATCTCCAGAAGGACAAATATGAGCCTCTCAGCCTGTGGGGGTGAGTGTCCCTTCGTCTGGAGACAGACATATCAAAGCTGGAGTTATCTCTGCATTCGAAAATAGATTCCCAAGTGTATTCGTTCATTGCCTCGTGCCTGCCAAGGGAAAATAAATATTTCCAAAATTCTCTTTGAGGATTGCTATTATGGAGCAAATATGTATGTTCTTTTTTAATTTATTGTTTGTGTTTCACGCTCAGTGTGTTCATTGCTGACGGCTGCAGGACTTGGCACATGATGGTGCCTTCCCGAGAGCTTAGTAGGGTTTTAAAGGACTGTGAAGAGATTTTTGGTCGTCGCTCAAAGCGTAATTTCACAGGGCCTGAAGCTCCCGCGCTGGGGCTAGTAGAACTATCTAGTTGGAAGGCTCCAGAAAAGTGTTTTTGTCTCCTTTTAAGTTTTTTTTTAGAGACAGAGTCTCACTCTGTCACCCAGGCTGGAGTGCAGTGGCACGATCATAGTTGACTGCAGTCTCCAACTCCCGGGTTCAAGAGATCCTTCCACCTCAGCCTCCTGAGAAGCTGGGACGACAGGTGTGCACCACCATGATTGGCCAATTTTTTTATTTTTTATTTTTACTTTTTTGAGACGGAGTTTCGCTCTTGTTGCCCAGGCTGGAGTGAAATGGTGTGATCTCGGCTCACCACAACCTCCACCTCCCGGGTTCAAGCAATTCTCCTGCCTCAGCCTCCTGAGTAGCTGGGATTACAGGCACCTGCCACCACGCCTGGCTAATTTCGTATTTTTAGTAGAGACAAGGTTTCTCCATGTTGGTCAGGCTGCTCTCGAACTCCTGACCTCAGGTGATCCACCCCGCTCGGCCTCCCAAAGTGCTGGGATTACAGGCGTGAGCCACCGTGCCCAGGCCCTAATTTTTAAATTTTTTGTAGAGATGAGGTCTCACCATGTTGCCCAGGCTGGTTTCGAATTCCTGGGCTCAAGCGATCCTCTCACCTTAACCTCCCAAAGACCTGGGATTACAGGCGTGAGCCACCGTGCCTGGCTATTTTCCTTTCTGTGAAAGGACTATTTCCTTGATACTCACTTGGTCACCTGGGAAAACCGCAGCAGTGTGGTTTTGCTCTGAGAGCAATGGAGGCTACGCCGCGTGCCCCACGGTGGTGAGGTCAAGCTCCTGGTGCTAAGATGCTGATGGTAGCAGTGGCCCATCTAGAGTGGCTGCTGCCAAGATGCCGGCTGCAGCGGAGGCATGGCTGGGCCTCTCGATCCACGGATCAGGCAGCAGCTCCACCTTCCCTGCGTGCCGCGGCCCGCTGCCCTGGGGCAGCTCTAGACGCGGGCATCTCTGTGCTCTTGGAGGCCTGGGAAGGCCACCCCTGCCCCCTGCAGGCTTAGAAGTGCCTGCTCCAAATGCCTGGCCTCTCCTCACTCCCCGCGCCCGCTCCAGTCGTGGAGCACAGTTGGGGCTGAGCCCAGGTGCTACTGCAGACCATCCGGGTGGGTCCACACTTGGGGCAGCACTGACACGCCAGCCCCTGCCACCTCAGCCCCCTCGGGACTGGGCGCTGTTGAACATGGGAGGGAAGCTGAGGGAGGGCTGAGGGTGGCTCAGTGCTGGCCTGCAGGCGCCCCTTGGCATGAACAAGCTGGGTGCCATGAACAGCAGTGGGAGGCAGACAGACTTCTGGGTGGAAGGGGGCAGGTCCCTGGTGAAGCCACACCTTGAAGCTTCAAGGGGGCCTGGGGCCCGGGCTGCCAGTCCTGCGGACTGGAAGGAGGACTCAGTGCTTTTGTCAGAGGGGGCATGTGCATGCTGGTTGGGGTGGGCTGCCTGTGGACCAATCAGCGTGCACTTCCCCACCCTGAAGACCACAAAAACCCCAGACTCAGAGCAACGCGGACGTCGGGATGACCAGCTGCGGAGAGCTACCCTGTCTGCTGAGAGCTGAACACTTGTCAGGACGACCTGCCTGCAGAGAGAAGCCACCCACTGTGGGTCTCCCCTGAGCTGTTCTAACACTCAGTAAAGCTCCTCCTCGTCTCGCTCACCCTCCACTTGTCTGCGTACCTCATTCTTCCTGGATGCAGGACAATAATTCAGCAGCCACAGAGGTTTCCAGCCGGAAGAGCAACATCCCAAAGGCCCCATCAGTGCCCTGTCAGCGCCCATGCCAAGAAGAGAGAGACAGACGGTGCACTCAGCGTGCCCGCTGGGCTCGGTGGCAAACGTTTGGCCAGCTCAGGAAAGCCTCGTACTGGGTGGGTCAGAGGCCTGCTTGGCCGCTCTGTCTGAGCCTCATCACGGGGCAGGTGGCGTCTGCAAAGCGGGTGCTTCGGGCGTTCTCAGTGCTGCTGTATCTTTTGTCCTCTGAATCACTCTCCTCTGACGGGGGGAGTTTGCTCTGGTGTTGCTTGGTCTAATCTACCTGGTGGCGTGATGGGCAGTCTCTGTGGACAGAGTGTGGAGTTTAGCAGGAGACAGAGGAGGATGCGGGAAGCCTGGACTCCATGTCTCTGGGGCTCTGGTGGGGGCACCGCAGGAAGAGCCTCTGGAGTCCAGGAAGGGGGCAGGGCCCGGAGGAGGAAGCAGAGGGCAGGGGACAGGCTGGACACAGCAGCTGTGGGAGGGAGGGGTGCTCGGGATCTCATGGAAGGCGCTGCACAGGTGTGCTCAGATCAGGCAGGTGTGCCATGCACGTGCTCACGGCTGCATCAGTGGAAAGTGGAGGACAGAGGCCCAGAGCTGCTGCAACGCCCAGGCCTGCCTGAAGACGTGGGCGACCAGCTGTCCAAGCCGAGCGGGAGGCCACCGGTGGCACCGCCACTGCATACCTCGCTCTGCCCGACAGGAGACCAGGAACGCGGCACACTGCCTCCTGGGACGCAGGGGGGCTTGTGGCCAAGTCCAAGGGTTCTAGACCCTTCGAGGGGGCAGAAGCTGCTTGAGAACCGTGGCCTCCGCAGCCTCACATTTTTAGAGGAGCCTGTTTCTGGGCACTCACTGGCTACATCGCGGGCTTCTCTGGAAGGAGAGCTGCAGAGGCCGTGTGCTCCACGACGGTCTCCAGGGCGAGGTCTGGTACGAGCCTCGGCGCTGCTTCTCCCCTCGGCCTCTCGGCAGCACGCTTCCCTTTAGAATTCTGATTCCCTATTCAGCCATACTTGTCAAAGCACTCAACATCCGATCACAGCCGAGAGTGAGGCCAGGGCTTGTCTCTTGTAGGTTTAGTGCTTTGAGAGATACTCTCAAGTAAATCCTATACATGAAATAAATCAAGCAAATCCCATCATGTCTTGTTACTAAGCAGTTTGGGTTCCTGTGATTGTACGTGTCATCGTACCTGGTTTTAGGAAGGCAGTGCTCCTACCCGGCATTCTCCAGCCCCTTAACTCAAACCCTCTCTTTCCATGTTCTCAGTGACAGACCTGGTGCTCATCCGGAAGCGCTAGAAGTGAACACAGGAGATGTTTCCTAAAGAAGCAGAACACTGGTGTCTGGGGGGGATGGGGGCAGGGAAACATATTTTTCCCTTTAAAAATATTTATTGGCCGGGAGCAGCAGCTCATGCCTGTAATCCCAGCACTTTGGGAGGCCGAGACAAGTGGATCGCCTGAAGTCAGGAGTTCAAGACCAGCCTGACTGATATGATGAAACCCCATCTCTACTAAAAATACAAAAATTAGCCGGACGTGGCGGTGTATGCCTGTAATTCCAGCTACTCAGGAGGCTGAGGCAGGAGAATCACTTGAACTCAGGAGGCCGAGGTTGCAGTGAGCCAAGATTGCACCACTGCACTCCAGCCTGGGCAACAAGAGCGAAATTCCATCTCAAAAAAAAAAAAATGTATTGTGGCCAGGCATGGTGGCTCATGCCTGTAATCCCAGCACTTTGGGAGGCTGAAGTGGGAGGATCACTTGAGTCCAGGAGGTTGACCAGCCTGGGCAACACAGCAATGCCCTGTCAATTAGCCAGGTGCGGTGGCAGGTGTGGTGGCAGGTGCGGTGGCAGGTGCGGTGGCAGGTGTGGTGGCAGGTGCTGTGGCAGGTGTGGTGGCAGGTGCGGTGGCAGGTGCGGTGGCAGGTGTGGTGGCAGGTGCAGTGGTGTGCCTGTGAGCCCAGGAGGTAGAGGCTGCAGTCAGCTGTGATTGTGCTACTGTACTAGAGCCTGGGCGAGGGGGAGACCCTGTCTCAAAAAAGATTTTTTTTAAGTGTAGTTTTTTGTTGTTGTTGTTGTTGTTGTTGTTGTTGTTGTTTGTTTTGATACAGAGTCTCACTCTGTCGCCCAGGCTGGAGCACAGTGGCACAATCTCAGTTCACTGCAACCTCCGCCTCCCGGGTTCAAGCAATTCTCCTGCCTCAGCCTCCCTACTAGCTAGGATTCCAGGAGCCCGCCACCACACCCGGCTAATTTTTGAATTTTTAGTAGAGATGGGGTTTCATCATATTGGTCAGGCTGGTCTTGAATTCCTGACCTCAAGTGATCCACCCGCCTCAGCCTCCCAAAGTGCTGGGATGACAGGCGTCAGCCACCGCATCCAGCCCTTAATTGTAGCTTTTTATTTTAGTAGAAGTGTTCCAGCATGGTGGCTTATGCCTGTAATGCCAGCACTTTGGGAGGCTGAGCCGGGCAGATTGTGTGAACTTAGGCGTTTGAGACCAGCCTGGGAAACATAGCGAAACCCCATCTCTACAAAAAAATACAAAAATTTTCTGGCCCTAGTGGCACACGCCCGTAGTCCCGGCTACTCAGGGGACTGAGGTGGGAGGATCACTTGAGCCTGGGCTGTGGAGGCTGCAGTGAGCTGTGATCGTGCCACTGCACTCCAGCCAGGGCGGCAGAGAGAAACCCTGTCTCAAAAAAAAAAAAGAAGAAGAAAGGCATTCTCGGTTTTTTTTTTTTGTTTGTTTGTTTGTTTTTAACTTGAAAAAATAGAAATGTGGAAAGAAGGTTCCAGCCTACCTGTAATCTGCGCCCCAGAGGTGGCTGGGACGGGTGTGCAGTCCCGTGTCCCTGCACATGCGTGGTTCACATGCACATGTACACAGCTGAGAGCGGGCATCCCACGCAGCGTCACGTCTGTCTTTACTGTACTTTCCTAGGGTGATACTGGGGGACGCAGTCTCAGTGTCTGCAGAGCCGCTGCCTTAGCCCCGTTCCCTTGGAAACAGAGCTGAGTGGGAGCTCTCAGGCCTGCAGGCTTGGGGAGGAGTTGGGGAGGGAAGGACCAGCCCAGACGGGGGCACACCCAGTGGCCACAGCCCCGCGGCAAACCCACCGGCCTCCAGGTCACATGTAGGCCCTGCAGTGCCTGTCGGGGAGCCCCCTGGGCCAGGGTGATGCGAGCCTGACCCCCACAGAGGCCAAGGCGGCTGAGGACAGGAGGGGCCCGGGTGCGGGAGGGCGCAGGCAGGGCCCCTGTGAGCTTGGGCAGACACAGGGAGGGGGTCCCATCCGCCTGCCTTGTAAACCTGGAAGTTGCACTGATGAGAAACCCTTTTCTTCCCTGAACGTGAGACTTCCAGTGTCCTGTTAGCTGTAGCCTCAGGCCTAAGCTGTCTCTAACCCTTCCGTAGGCATCGACTACAAGACGACCACCATCCTGCTGGACGGGCGGCGGGTGAAGCTGCAGCTCTGGTGAGTCTGGAGGAGGTGCGAGCGTCCCGCACCCCCAGGGAGTAACCCCTCTGGCTGGCATAGCACCCCCTGTCAGCACAGCGCCCCGGGGAGCACCCCCAGCCCCACCACCGTCGGCACAGCGCCCCCGGGAACACCCTCCCCCCACCACCGTCGGCACAGCGCCCCCGGGAGCACCCTCCCCCCACCACCGTCGGCACAGCACCCCAGGGAGCACCCTCCCCCCACCACCATCGGCCCAGCACCCCGGGGAGCACCCTTCCCCCACCACCATCGGCACAGCGCCCCCGGGAACACCCTCCCACCACCACCGTCGGCACAGCACCCCAGGGAGCACCCTCCCCCCACCACCGTCGGCCCAGCACCCCGGGGAGCACCCTTCCCCCACCACCATCGGCACAGCGCCCCCGGGAGCACCCTCCCCCCACCACCGTCGGCATAGCACCCCAGGGAGCACCCTCACCCCACCACCGTCGGCACAGCGCCCCCGGGAACACCCTCCCACCACCACCGTCGGCACAGCACCCCGGGGAGCACCCTTCCCTCACCACCATCGGCACAGCACCCCAGGGAGCACCCTTCCCCCACCACCGTCGGCACAGCGCCCCCGGGGAACACCCTCCCACCACCACCGTCGGCACAGCGCCCCGGGGAGCACCCCCAGGCCCAGCTGCACCAGGGCTTCTCTGAAGGAGGTGGTGGTCCGGTTGTCTGGGCTCCCATCATCCAGAGTAGGGGACCCCAGAATGGACATAGCGCTGTGGCTGGGAATCGGCTTTTGGGGTCAGAACCTGTGGCCTGGTGTCTGTGGGAAGATGCCAAGAGGGGACCAATGCAGCGTGGTTGAGGCAGCCCGGGGCTCCTGGGTCCCCCACGCCTGGCTCAGTGATGCCACTGAGCACCCGGCAGGGAGCTCGGAGCATCCTGGTGCCAGCGGGGCTGTGGTCGGACCTGCGGGTGGAGGACCCAGACGTGGGGAGGTGAGGACTTGCTGGCCAGCCTGGGGCTGCTGGCTCTGCTCTCTCAGCTGTGAGAACCCCAGCTCCTCACCTTGGGGCAAGCCCGGGGCAACTCTCCCTCCCCCAGCACCCCCACCTTGGGGCCAGCTTGGAACACCTCTCCCTCCACCAGCTCTTGGCTTGGGATGGGGGGGCTCCTGCGGTTCCAGCTCTGGGGCGGTGGGGATGGGGGGCTCCTGCGGTGCCTCATCCTGGGGCTGCCTCCCTCTTGGGCGTCCTTCCTGCACTGCTGCCACTCCTGGGTGACCCTCGCCCGAGCCTCCTGGCCCTTCCTGCCTGCTGGGCCACCCCCGAGCCACGTGTGCCTCCAGCAGCTGGGACCCCCTTCTCTTACCTGTCCCCTTCCTACGCCTGCCCCGTCTAGTAGTGGCCAGTCCTGGGGAGCCTGTCTCCACAGTGTCCCCGAGCGCCCCGACCCTTCCTGCTGCACAGCTTCAGGCCTCCCGCCCCGTCTGCTCTCAGATCCCCACTCCCCCGGGGCCATGCCCTCACTGGGCTGGCGTTGGGGTTGCCGTCAGCCCCTGTCCTGCTCCCCACCCTCCGCCAGCTGGGCCTTTGCTGCCTCCTCCTGGCCCTGAGCCCTGCAGGTCCAGGACCTTGTTCTCAAGTCTCTCCCTCCCTCCCCGAGACCACTCCTTCCTGAGGGGCCAAGGCCACCCAAAGGCCGCACTCAGCCCCACGCCTGCCCCTGAGCTCAGTGCCTTCCTAAAGATCTGCTTGCATCAGGGCTGGCGCGTGCCCTCTCCCAGCTCCACCCCGGGTCTGGCTGCTCACCTTAGCGAACGCCTCCCTGACCCCGGCTGCCCAGTGGGCCGAACGGTCACCCTTACACTTTTCTCCCTCTCACCTCAGGAGTGAGATCCCAGGGGGCTTCTGCCAAGCTCAGAATCACCCCAGGCCCCAGCAGGACCCTGAGGCTGCTCTCATGTGGTGCCGGTGCCAGCTCTGTCCACACTGTCGTCTGAGCAAGGTCACACTCCCACCGTGGACCCCGGAGTGTGGACCCCAGAGTGTGGTCCTTCCTGGTGCCCACAACTGGGTCTTCTGCCTGCCCCCACCTGCCCTCACCTCCCTCCCCACACCCACTGGGGCTGGGGTTGGGCTCTGCTCTGCTCCTTCAGGGTGGCAGCGGCCCAGGAGGCCGGCACGTTGTCCCAGCTGAGGAGGGAGTGCTCCCACTTCACGATGGGGCACTCTGACAGCACGTGCTGGCCCTTCGGCCTCCCTGCGAAGCTGGCAGATTGACCTGGCCCGCTGCCTCCTCGACCATAGCTTTTGGGCAGCTCCCGCTGTGTGCAAAGCCTGAGCACCTGAGGTCCTGCTGAGGCTTGAATTCTAGATCAATTTGCTTCTCAGGAAATGAGGCACTCACTCCTAGGCTTTGGCAATGGCCAGTGTCGCTGGTCCCCTCTGGAGCCCCAGGCCCTTCTCTCTGGTGCTGAGGGTGGTCACCGACCACAGGTGCATGTAACACAAACAGCAAAACCATGCCGCGTCCCACCGCTCATCCGTGAGGCTGTGTCTCGTGTGCGGGGCCAGCCCCTGGCCCACTGGGGAACCTCCCACTGATGTAGGTGTGGTCGTTGCATGTGCAGACTCCGGGAAACAGCGCTGGCTGTCCCAGGACCGCCTCCTCTGGGAACTGATCCCTGGGGAGCACCCTTTCCACCCTCATTTGTTTCTTCTTTTTTTTTTTTTTTCTGAGACAGAGTCTCACTCTGTCTCCCAGGCTGGAGTGCAGTGGCACGATATCAGCTCACTGCAACCTCCGCCTGCCGGGCTCAAACAATTTTCCTGCCTCAGCCTTCCGAGTAGCTGGGACTACAGGAGCACACCACCATGTCCAGCTAATTTTTGTATTTTTAGTAGAGACGGGGTTTCACTATGTTGGCCAGGCTGGTCTCCAATTCCTGACCTCGGGTGATCCGCCTGCCTCGGTCTCCCAAAGCGCTGGGATTATCGGTGTGAGCCGCCAAGCCCGGCCTTTCATTTGTTTCTTGGAGCTCCGTTCTGGTCTTTGTGGGTCCCAGTACCTGCTGCGTGTGCCGTCATCTGAGAACTCAAGCCCTGCTTGCAGCTCACGCCAGGCAGTTCCCTGTATCCGTCCCCTCTTAGGGGCACACTGGAAGGGCTGACTCCATGTGAGCTCTTACAGTTGAACTGGAAGAGCAGGGATCCCACCGGCCTCTCTCCCCTGGTGTAGACCCACACTCCTTACTGCATAGATTTATCTTCAGATTCAACAAGTTTTTTAAAGCCTACATTGAATGTATTTAAATATCTGAGAATTATGTTAAAACCGTCACTATTTTTTCTAGTTTGACTTTTTAAATGACAGAGAAGAGCATGAGCCTGGGAGGACATCCCAACACCCGGATCCCGTCGGGGACATGGGACAGTTTTGTTGGGGTCTCACGCTGGCGGCGTGGTGGCTGCTGACTGGCGGGTGTGTGGTGCACTTGCTGTGGCTCTGAAGTTCCAGAACCTGTTGTCAGGAAGAAGCACTGGTTTATTCTTAATGGTCTCCAACATCTTTTCCAGGGATACTTCAGGCCAGGGAAGATTTTGTACCATATTCCGCTCCTACTCCCGGGGCGCACAGGTAACACAGCATCCCCCGAGCTGGGAGATCAAACCAACTTTGAATAATAACATTTACAATGCTTAACTTACCATCCTTTAATGGATGATTGGAGGACAAGGCGGTTAAGCTTACGTATAAATTGGTGCTGAGAGTCTAAAAACGTGCTGTAGAGTGGTTGGTTGTTTGAAAGACTTCATCAGTATTACGGATGTAAGCGTGCATTTACGGGACTGTGTGTGCATTTACACATGTGTGCAGGTACGTGCACTGTGTATGCATGCATCTGTGCATGAGTGCCTGTGCATGTGTGTGTGTGTACATGTGTGTGCAGGTACGTGCACTGTGCATGCGTCTGCATGAGTTCCTGTGCGTGTGTGTGCGCACGTGTGTGCACGTGTGTGCAGGTATGTGCAGTGTATGTGTGCATCTGGGCATGAGTGCCTGTGCGTGTGTGTGTACACGTGTGTGTAGGTACGTGCACTGTGTATGCATCTGTGCATGAGTGCCTGCATGTGCATGTATGTGTACACGTGTGCAGGTACTTGCACTGTGTATGCATGCATCTGCATGAGTGCCTGTGCGTGTGTTTACACGTGTGTGAAGGTACATGCCCTGTGTATGCGTGCATCTGTGCATGAGTGTCTGTGCGTGTGTGTGTGTACACGTGCGTGCAGGTACGTGCCCTGTGTATGAGTCTGTGCATGAGTGCCTGCTTGTGTGTGTAATGTGTACGTGTGTGCTTGCCTGTTTATGTGCATGCATGTGCACACATGAACTGCGTGTGTGCACTGTTTGTGCATCTGTGCATGAGTGCCTATGTGTATGTGTATGCAACATGTGTGCAGGTATGCACTGTGTGCGTCTGTGCATGAGTACATGTGTGTACACGTGTGCGGGTATGTGCACTGTCTGTGCATGAGTGCCTGCGTGTGTGTATGCAACATGTGTGCAGGTACGTGCACTGTGTGTGCGTGCATCTGTGCACGAGTGCCTGTGTGTGGGTGAGCTCTATGTGTATGTGCACGTGTATGCGTGCAATCCATCCAGATGAGTGGGCCACACTCCTCGAGAGGTGGCGATTACTGCGGTGCCCCTGCATCCTGTGTTCCTGGAGTGGCTCGTGGGTGTGAGTTCTAGTCCCCAGCTCACCGTGACATTTGAGGGTTTATCACTGAGCTTCTGAAATATCACTGAAAATGATCATAAAACTGCTACATTCAGTTGATAAATCAAAATTATGTACTTTGTGTTAAAATAAGGAAAGGGGTTATTTAGTTGTATGTCTTTGTGTGCATGGCCACAGCTGTGCCTGCATCTGTGTTCTGCGTGCTGAGCCTGTGACCTCTCCCCCAGGGTGTGATCCTGGTCTATGACATTGCGAACCGCTGGTCTTTTGACGGCATTGATCGATGGATTAAGGAGATCGATGAGGTATGTTGTAGAAATGCCACTGCCCAAGTTCCCTGTGGGCTTGGGAGGACGTCAGGCCAGGAATTAGGGCCGGGCCCTCCAGGGCTCATGGGTACCCATGGATCACAGGCCAGGGCACTGGATGGGGCTCCAGCAGGAAGGAGGGTGCCTCACCTCGGCACAGCACTGGATAGGGCTGGGCTCATGAGTGTAGCTACAATCACCAAAGCTCAGGAAGCTGGTCCAGACGAGACAAGCGTCCACGGCGTACCTCGGCTATGCGTGGGGCCAGGTTTGGCCTGCTTCACTCCCTGCTGTGGTCGGGCTGGGCTGACCAGCAGTGACCGGCGCTTGTGCCTGCTGGCACGCAGACCAGCCCGCCTGGCAATGGTGACATGGCGTGGTCACCACTAAGCCCACTGTATGAGTGTCCCAGGGCTGCTAGAACCGACGACCACACCCTGGGCGTCCCGAACAACAGAAATGCATTCTCTCACGGTTCTCAAAACCAAGGTGTCGGCAGGGCCGCTTCCCTACAGCCGCCTCTCCCAGCTCTCGGCGGTGCCAGCAACCCTGGGCCCTCCCTGGCTTGTGGCTGCACCGCTCCAGCCTCTGCCTTCGCCTCCTCCGAGTGTCTGTGTCTTCTCTTCTCCCAAGGACACCAGTCATTAGATGAGGGCCCTAATTCAGTGCGGCCGCACCGTAACTATTTACCTCTGAAAAGACGGTCTTTCCAAACGAGCTCTCATGCTGAGGTTCTGGGTGGACATGAACTCGTAGGGGGTTCCTCGACCCAGAGCACCCACACTACGACGACAACAAAATCTCACTCAAGTAACCCATGCTCCTCGCCTTTCTCCTGCCCGCTAGCATGCCCCCGGAGTCCCCAAGATCCTGGTGGGGAACCGCCTGCACCTGGCGTTCAAGCGGCAGGTGCCCACGGAGCAGGCCCAGGCCTACGCCGAGCGCCTGGGCGTGACCTTCTTTGAGGTCAGCCCTCTGTGCAATTTCAACATCACAGAGTCGTTCACGGAGCTGGCCAGGATCGTGCTGCTGCGGCATGGGATGGACCGGCTCTGGCGGCCGAGCAAGGGTAGGCCCAGGGGCTATTCCAGGGGCCACCTCTGCCCTCCAGATGCCGAGGTGGTTCAGCGGCCCCCTGGATAAGTGTCTGCCTCCCGGGACCCGTCTCAAGGCCACTGTGTCCGTTCTCAGAGCAAGGCATTTGAGAGAAGTAATGACTACAGCTTTGTCAGAAAGCTCATGAGGGAGCTCCTGGGATCTGTACGTGGGCAGAGGGGACGTCGCGGCAGGGCTTGCTGCATGTACAAGCCAGGGCCACGGGTGTCCGAGCCTTGGGAAGGCGGGAGAACAGGTGTGGGCACCACCCCTCATTCCCAGCCCAGGTGGGGACATCCACTAAGCACGGTTTATCTTTTCTCTCCCAAGTGCTGAGCTTGCAAGACCTCTGCTGCCGGGCGGTCGTGTCCTGCACGCCGGTGCACCTGGTGGACAAGCTCCCGCTCCCCATTGCCTTAAGAAGCCACCTCAAGTCCTTCTCGATGGCCAACGGCCTGAATGCCAGGATGATGCACGGCGGTTCCTACTCCCTCACCACCAGCTCCACCCACAAAAGGAGCAGCCTCCGCAAAGTGAAGCTCGTCCGCCCCCCCCAGAGCCCCCCCAAAAACTGCACCAGAAACAGCTGCAAAATTTCTTAAGGAAGGCACTGAAAGAAACACGGCGGAATCTCTCCAGGAGAAGCTCGGCGTTACCCCTGGCAGCTGGCGGATGCATCTCAGATCCCGGTTCCTCTCGGCGAATGCTGCTTGCGAATGTGTGCGACGCCTTCCGTGTGATGGAAACACACTACACCGTCGGACTTCGAATTTCTACGTGGATGTGCATGAAGCTCTTGTTTTCGATGTGTGTTTGTAAAGGGAAAATTAGTACTCTGCTCGACTCTTGGTAACATGAAATTCTGAATGTTACTTTATCATGATTGCACTGCAACTTTTTCCTTAAAAGAACTGCTTTTGTAAGAACGGTGATATTGGAGTGATTAGTATAAATTCAATGAAATTTGAGAAGCAATGGCAGCGGGATAATTTACTGTCACTGATATTACGAGAGGGGTCTTTTTGTAAACCTCCTTTTCAATGTCAAAGCACCAATTTATAAAACGCTGCAGATGTAGAGGTTATGTGCAACTGATCTGTCCAGTTTGTGTATGAAATGGATTTGATAAAGTTTTTGCTAGTTATTTACTACATTTTGGGATTAATAAGTGATTTATATGCATATTTTTCTGTAAATCTACAGTTTTTTGTACAAGATATTCTACAAGTTATGAAGCTAAGGGAAGAAAATGCCAAAGATACCTCTAGTTATGTTGAACACAGCCAGCGCAGTTTCGACAGGTCAAGGAAGAGCTGTTTCAGTAAAGAATGAAGTGAAAACACTTACTTAGGAAAATGTTTCTCAACAATAAAATGTATAGTTGTTTCTCTCTTGGTAGAGTTGGCGGCCGGTTCTTTCGAATTTTGTATTTATTTATTTATTTTTGAGACAGAGTTTCGCTCTTGTTGCCCAGGATGCAGTACAATGGCACGATCTGGGCTCACCACAACCTCCGCCTCCCAGGTTCAAGCGATTCTCCTGCCTCAGCCTCCCGAGTAGCTGGGATTACAGAGGTGCACCACCACGCCCGGCTTATTTTTGTATTTTTAGTAGAGATGGGGTTTCACCATGTTGGTCAGGCTGGTGTTGAACTCCTAACCTCAGGTGATCCACCCACCTCGGCCTCCCAAAGTGCTGGGATTACAGGCATGAGCCACTGCGCCCGGCCAGATTTTGTGTATTTCTTATAGCCCTTTACTTCACTGTGCCACTGCCTGGTGTAGAAATCACATATCGGAGCTAATACACGACTCTGGCAACAAGGCTGAATCCTTGAACTGTTGTCGCCTGTTGAGAAAGGATTCCTTTTCCGGAACAGAAGTGCAGAGGAGGAGAGAGCGGAGAGTTAAAAGCTGGCACCCAGGCATGTGCCTGTCTGAGAAATCAGAGCCGTGCTCCTGAGCCTCGGTGAGGAGCTCCGAGGGGCTGTCAGGAATTCCCCATGAAGATGTAGCCCCTGACCCCGACTGCCTCAGAGCAGGGCTGACCGCAAAGACCTCCAGGGCCGCTCTCTTCCCTGGTCACGCTGTTGAACGTTTCTCTGTGGCTGGGGGTTGCAAATGAGGGACTAAACCAAAAAAACGAAGCGAGAAAATACCCAGATGTTCCTAGTTCCTGCTGATGATCTGTAGATTCTTAGAAACTTAAGGGACCCGGCTGGGTGTGATGGCTCACACCTGTAATCCCAGCACTTCAGGAGGCCGAGGCAGCCGGATCAGAGGTCAGGAGTTCAAGACCAGTCTGGCCAACGTGATGAAACCCCATCTCTAATAAAATTACAAAAATTGGCTTGGCATGGCAGCGCACACCTGTAATCCCAGCTACTCAGGAGGCTGAAGCAGGAGAATCACTTGAACCTGGGAGGCAGGGGTTGCAGTGAGCCGAGATCGTACCACTGCACCCCAGCCTGGGCGACAAGTGAAACTCCATCTAAAAAAAAAAAAGAAAAGAAATTTAAGGGACCCTAGAATCAGGGGCAAAGCCTGTATTCAGAGATGGTGGAACTGAGGCCCAGACAGGAGAGAGGAGCACTGGTCCCTGCGGGTGGACCCAGGCTTGGGGGTGTCTGGCCACCTGGGCACGGCAGCCACGGGGACAAAGTCCATGGGGAGGCAGGGGTGTGGTCTGTGGACAGAAGGTGAACCCTGAGGGGACAGTGTCTGGAGAGGGTGGCCAGCCTTGTGCAGACACACTGCGAAGACCTCTGCACCCTTCTCTCTGCTGTGCCACAGGTGGGGTGAGAACGACAGGGCCAACCTCCCAGCTGCAAACACAAGGACACTGAGATGCACAGAAAGGAGAGTCCACGCTGAAGAAACCCACGTTGAGGGGCCTCTTCTCCCTCCGTTCCCAGCTCGGTGATGGTGAAGGGTAAGGAAATGGATCCTCCCATTGCAACATTAAACCAGGCCAAACCTGTATTTTTCTCTTCCTTCCTTTTTCTTGTTTTGTAATTGATGTCTCCTCGGGACTACTGATAATGTCCTAGAAGGAATAAAATAAAGTTTCCCAAGGCTTTGTGACTCAGAGCTCTTTGGAGGTGTTCACCGAATGCACGGGCCGCCCGGAGGCCTTGGCCCTCCAGGGAAACACCACCAGAAGTCCCCAGAAGCGGAACATGTAGCAAGGAGGCTCCCCGAGATCTCCCAGAGGGAGCACAGCCCTGCCAAGTTATTGGTTTTGGACTTCCGGCTTCCAGAGCTACGAGAAAATAAATATTTGTTATTTAAGTCACCAGGTTTGTGGCGATTGTTATGGCAGCCTCAGGAAACTCCTACAAGGAAGTGAGTTACGCTCACGGCAGAAAGTGCTACAGCAAACCAAGGCAGAACAAAAACAGACGAAACCTAATACAGACCGGACTAAGTAGAAGACTGTGTGTTTGGGTGGTGAATATACAAAAAACATAAATATAAATTAAACCTTAGAGAAACTTTGTCATTTTCTTGTCATGTTCAGAGGTGTGGCCTGTTGCTTTAGATCTACAGATTCTTACACACCTTTCTTCTCTTAAGAAAGGCTGGCACCTGCCTTTTAAAACCACTGTCCTGGCAGGGCGCGGTGGCTCATGTCTGTAATCCTAACACTTTGGGAGGCTGAGGCAGGCGGATTGCCTGAGCTTAGGAGTTCAAGACCAGCCTGGGCAACATGATGAAACCCCGTCTCTACTAAAAATACAAACCACTAGCCGGGCGTGGTGGTGCACGTCTACAGTCCCAGCTACTAAGGAGGCTGAGGCATGAAAATTGCTTGGACCTGGGAGGTGGAGGTTGCAGTCAGCTGAGATTGCACCACTGCACTCCAGCCTGAGTGACAGAGTGAGGCTCCATCTCAAATAAAAATAAAACCACTGTCCCTACCCTGCCGCAGTGCTGAACTCGAGCTGATACTGGTTTTTCTCCTCTACATTCCCATGATGACAGCAAACCCTGCTGGAGCACAGAGGCCCTGAGCCACTGTGGAGAGGGATTCCAAACTCTACCTAGTCCCAAAGCAGTTCTGTTGCTCCAGCCTTCACCCTCTTCTAGGTGAGGTGACCGGCTACTTCCCAGCAGCCCAGAGGTGCTGTCAAGGCTGTTAGCCAAAGGCCACCGTGAACGCCCCTGACTTGCTGCAGCACCAAGCCCCCGACCATCGAGAGGGTGCTGGGGAGTCAGGGAGGATGGGCGGGATTTGCGCAGCTTCGTGGAGGTTTTAGGGAACATTCACGGCAACTGCTGCACCCTGTTCGATGCTGTCAGGAAGCAGGGGTGACTCCGGGACTTACTATCTTAATAATTCTTATCTAGAAGGTGAGAAAAGTGGAGCAAGGTGCAAGGCGTCATTGGTAAAAAGTGGCAGTCACTCACATCCAGCAGGATGGGGAGTGTTGGTCGTCGGGGAGGTGGGCACTGCTCCCACCTGTGTGCAGAGGGGACCCTGCTCTTGTCCTGCCCCCTCGTCACAGGGCGGCCTTGTCCGCGGGGCCAGGTCCAACAGGAGCCTCCCAGGGCCTCGCTGTGCATGCTCAGGGGCTGCCTTGCTCTTTCTTGTCCTGCCCCCTCGTCACGGGGCGGCCTTGTCCGTGGGGCCAGGTCCAACAGGAGCCTTCCAGAGCCTCGCTGGTGCCCAGGGGCTGCCTTGCTCTTCCTTGGTGCCCTTTGAGGTGACAGGAAGATCGCCGTGTGGGCCACGGTGAGAGGCAGGCATACCGGTCTCCATGCCTTTGACCGGGCAGACGCTGACCTTCCAGTTCAGCTGGAGGAAGACTCCGTGTGTTGCTCAAAGCGAATCGCCACCATCTGCTGGTTTCTTGATTCCTTGCCTTGAATGTTTTCCTTTCTTTCTTTTAGAGACAGGGTCTCACTCTGTTGCTCAGGCTGGAGTGCAGCGGCGCAATCCCAGCTCACTGCAGCCTTGAATCCTGGGCTCAGCGGTCCTCCCACCTCGCCCTCTGGAGTAGCTGACTGCAGGTGTGCACCATCACACCTGGCTTTTTTGTTTGTTTGTTTGTTTTTTTGGCGACAGGGTCTTCATAAGTTGCCCAGGCTGGTCTCAAACTCCTGGGCTCAAGTGATCCTCCCACCTCAGCCTCCCAAAGTGCTGGGATTCCAGGCGTGAGGATTAAAGGTTCCAGAGTGTCCAGGCTGAAATCTTAACATTGCTCCACATTCCACTACAGAAAGGGGATAAGGGAGATGGGTTTCTTAAAAGGTCCTCTAATGGTTCTATTTGTGAAATGGATCCTTCATGTAACAGTTCATGTGTGTCTGTGTGAATGAACAGTAGTACTGCTATGAATATCAACACCTGTGTGCCCAACACACAGCAGCTGAAGCAGAAGGAGTAGAGTCTTACCTGCCAAGCCCTCGGCGCGGGTTTCAAGGTGTGTTACTGTTGCTGTAATAAACTACCACAGCCCGGGGGCCTGAAACAACACAAGTGTGTTCTGTCACTGTTCTGGAGTCCAAGTCCAAAATCAGCATCACTGGGCTGAGATCAAGGCGTGGTACCCTCTGGAGGCTCTGGCAGGGTCCTTCCAGCCTCTTCCAGCTTCTGGGGGCCCCGGGCATTCCTTGGCCTGTGGCCACATCACTGCAGTCTCCGTCTCCGTCCCCATGTGGTGTTTTCTGTTCATCAATCCTTCCTCTGCCTGAAGAAGCATGTGATGGCACTTGGGGACATCCAGACAATTCGGGACAGTCTTCCTGTCTCAGGGCCTCTTGCTTTATCAAATCTGCAGAGACCCTTTTTCCAAAGTAAGAGAATACCTTCTTTATTTTATTAATTTTTTTTTGAGACGGAGTCTGTCTCTCGCCGAGGCTGGAGTGCAATGGCCCGATCTCTGCTCACTGCAACCTCTGCCTTCCGGGTTCAAGCGATTCTCCTGCCTTAGCCTCCCAAGTAGCTGGGATTACAGGTGTCTGTCTGCCACCACGCCCGGTTAATTTTTGTATTTTTAGTAGAGACAGGTTTTTGCCATGTTGGTCAGGCTGGTCTTGAACTCCTGACCTTATGATCCACCCACCCCAGCCTCCCAAAGTGCTGGGATTACAGGTGTGAGTCACTGTGCCCAGCCAGGAATAACACATTTAAAGGTTCCAGAGATGACAACCTGGTATCTTTGAGGGCCATTCTTCAGTCTAACACAAACTATCACAAAGTTAGTGACTTAAAGGAACACACATTTATTTTCTTACAGTTCTGGAGGAATGGGCTAAAATAAAGGTGTCTGTAGGGCTGGTTCCTTCTGGAATCTCCAGGGAGAGTCAATCTCCGGCCTCCTGAGCCTCTAGACAGCAGCATTCCTGGGCTCCCAGCTGCGTCCCTCCAGTCTGCCTCTGTGGTCACACCACAGCCCTCTCTCTCAACGACTCTCTTCCCTCTTTCCTGTAAGGACCCTCGTGATTCCATGTGGGGCCCGCCTGGATCATCCAGGTCTCTCTCAGCGACCCCCTTCCCTCTTTCCTGTAAGGACCCTCGTGATTCCGCCTGGATCATCCAGGTTAACCTCCCCATCTCAAGGTCCTTGAGGTAGTCACATCTGCAAAGTCCCTGCTGCCATATACAGCAACACATGCACAAGCTCTGAGCACGGGGATGGGGGTGTCGTTGGGGGCTGTTCTTCAGGGTCAACCACACACCCTTCCCCTGTTGCAGATTCTTTTTTTGTTGTTGTTGAGACAGTCTCGCTCTTGTCACCCAGGCTGGAGTGCGGTGGTGCGATCTCAGCTCACTGCAGCCTCCGCCTCCCGGGTTCAAGCGATTCTCCTGGCTCAGCCTCCCGAGTAACTGAGACTACAGGAGCCTGCCACCACGCCCAGATAATTTTTCTATTTTTAGTAGAGATGGGGTTTCACTGTGTTAGCCAGGCTGGTCTCAAACTGCTGACCTCAGGCAATCAGCCCGCCTTGGCCTCCCAAAGTGCTGGGATTACAGGAGTGAGCCACCGCGCCCGGCCTACTGTAGATTCTTCTCTTGCCCCGAGCAGTAACCACCATCTCCAATTCTGTGCAAACCATCCTCCTGGTTTTCTTTATGTTTATGTGTGTCCAAATATGTTGTATCTTTAAACAATACATCGTTAGGCCAGGTACAGCGGCTCACACCTGTAATCCCAGCACTTTGGGAGGCTGAGGCAGGCATATCCTTTGAGCCTAGGAGTTCAAGACCAGCCTGGGCAACATGATGAAACCCTGTCTCCACTAAAAATACAAAAAATTAAGCTGGCATAGTGGTGTGTACCTGTAGTTCCAGCTACTCAGGAGGCTGAGGTGGGAGGATCACCTGAGCCCAGGAGATATATACATATATATATAAATACATATATGTGTGTGTGTGTGTGTGTGTGTGTATAATTTCTATTCTCTGCACCCCCAGAGGTGAGACTCTGCTTTCTGCCTGCCTTGGAGAAGGGTGGGCGAGATGAGCCGTGTCCCTCACTCCGAGTCACACTTCAGGTCTTCCACGTGGAGACCTCTGAGCTATCAGTGGACGGCGGGATTCCTGGAGCTGCTGGAACAAAGCCCCACAGGCTGGTGGCTTGGACAACAGCCTGTGTTCCTTCCCAGGCTCGGAGGCTCTGGGGAAGAACCGTTCATGCCTCTCCCGGCTCCTGGTGGCCCCACGATTCCTGCACTTGCTGACTTAGGGCTGAGCACTCCAGTCCCACTGGCTGCCGTCCCCTGTATCTCCTGTCCCCTGTATCTCCTCCCTTCCTGTCTCTTCCAAGGGTGCCGGTCATCAGCTTTAAGGCCCACCCCAAATCCAGGATGATCTTATCTCGAGATCCTTAATTACTTCTGCAATGATTCTTTACCTAAAGAAGCCCCTATTCTCAGGTTCTGGGTGGACCTATCTTTTTTGTTTGTTTTTTTTGAGACAGAGTCTTGCTGTGTTGCCCAGGCTGGAGTATAGTGGCACAATCTCAGTTCAGTGCAGCCTCAGCCTCAATCTCCTGGGCTCAAGCCATCCTCCCTCCTCAGCCCCCCACGACATATCTTTAGAGGGGCCACCATTCAACCCACTGTGGTGGGCAAGGCTGCTTTGAGTTTCCTGGTTAGGATACAACCAGCGCTGTGTGCGGATGTCCACACATGCCCCCGCCCCCGGCTGTACAGCCACCGGGAGACTGAGTAAAATGTGAACTGAAGGAGGCCCCAAGGGTGGCAAGCAGAGAAATGAAGGGAAATGCCCCTTACCCACGCCTCTCTCCTTCCCCGACGTGACACTTCTCACAGCAGGTACCGGTACGTGTGCACAGAGGAGAACCCAGTGCCCTATCAGGGAAGAGGGTGCTGAGCCCCTGGACCACACTTAGGTCTCGCCCCAGCTCTGTGATTTGGACCTGGGCCCCTGAGCCCTCGTCACAGCCTGGGCAGCCCAACTCGCTCCACCATCGGAAGGCTCCTGGTCACTCTCAGGGAGGAGCCCCTCTCGTATGGGAATCGAGGTGTTCAATGCCCACGATGCAGGGACCGCCTGGCCCGAGTGGGCCAGTAATCTCAGCTTACAGTCCAGCTCCTTCCTCCCCATGGCTGAGAGGTCAGCACCAGGTCAGGCAAGTGGCGAGGGTGGGATGAGGATGACAGACAGGGGTGGAGGCAGGTGGCTGCCAGGGGACAGTGTCAGGACCTCCTAGGAGATCAGGTGTGCTGCCAGGGAACAGGGAGAGCCTAGGAGGGGACAGGAAAGTGAGGAGGGGGAGTGGAGAGGACTCCCTGGGCAAGAGACACGAGGGCCAGCACTCAGGCCTCCACAGCCATCCACTGCATAAGCCAAGCCCAGGGACAAAGCTCTGTGACCAGGATGCCCCCAGCAGCCTGACCCTAAGAGTTGAGGAGAACTGTGCCCTGTGAGCAATGTGACCTGAGGGTCCCGGAGTCCTGCGGGGGCTGTGCTGTGTGAGGGCCACCTGTCCTTTAGGCGGGGTACTAAGGGGTTGTGTCCTCTGTGGGCTGTGTCTTGGGGGGGCTGTGTGTCCTCTGGGGGGCTATGTGTCCTGGGAAGGTCCCTGTGTCCTGGGAAGGTCTCTGTGTCCTGGCGGTGTGTGTGTCCTGGGGGGGCTGTGTGTCTTAGCGGGACCTCTGTGTCCTGAGGAGCTGTGTGTTTTCTGGGGGGAATATGTGCCCTGGAAAGGACTCTGTGTACTGGGGGAGGCTGTGTGTCTTAGGGGGGCTGTGTCCTGGGGGGGTTTCTGTGTCCCGGGGGGGCTGTGTGTCTTGGGGGTCCTCTGTGTCCTGGGGGGTCTCTGTCCTGGGGACTGTGTGTCTTGGGCACCCTCTGTGTCCTGCAGGAGCTGCGTGTCCTGGGGGGGCTGAGTGACTTGGGGGCCCTCTGTGTCCTGGGGGTCTCTGTCTCCTGAAGGGGGGCCCTAGTATTGTGGCGCTTCTGGGCTTGCCTCTCATGAGGGATGATGCACCGGGCCTCAGTTTTGGGTCAGCCTCCTTTACCGGCTCTCCCCCCTTCCTCCGACCGTCAGGTATCCGTGCCAAGCCCTCAACGGGCCATCCTCCTTCCCGCGGCGACCCCGCGCATGACAAGGCCAGACCCTCCCGCGAACGTGCTCTGCGCTCCCGCCTGGCCCCTCCCCGCCTCCGCCCCCCTCCCCCTCCTCCCCGCCACGCCTCTCCCCGCCTCTCCCCGCCTCATCCCGCCCCGCCCGCCCTGCCTCTCCCCGCCTTTCCTCGCCTCGCCCCGCCCCACCCCTCCCCGCCCCGCCCCTCCCCGCCCCTCCCCGCCCCTCCCCGCCCTGCCTCGCCTCGTCTCGCCTCGCTTCGGTTAGATGCGCTCGGCGCTCCATAGGCTCCCTGGTGGGGCGCGGGCGCGCGCACGCACATCCAGCACGCACGCACGTACGTCCGGCACTTCCGGCCGCGGCGGCCTCAGCGCCGGCCCGAAGGGACCAGGCCGCCGTCCCCAGCGAGAGGCATGCAGCACTGAGGAGCGGCGACCCAGCACGGCGGCGCCATGAACCTCCTGCCGTGTAACCCTCACGGCAACGGGCTGCTCTACGCCGGCTTCAACCAGGACCACGGTGAGGAGGCGCGAGGCGCGGCCCTGTCGCCTTGCCCTGCCGGGCCTTCCCGCAGGGGTCCCCGACTCTCAGGCCTGTCCTGGGCGCCCCTTTCCGGCCAGGCCTTCCACCCGGGACCCCGGCCCCGCCCGAGCTCCCCTCCGAAGCCCCCGGCCCCGGCCCTCGCCGCTGCTCCCAGCCCGAGCCGGGGTCCGGACCGGGCCCGAACCGGCTCCCACCTTCCTGGCTTTTCGCGCTCCCCCACCCCCCGGGTTGTGACCGCTCCCAGCCGGCCGTCCCGGGCCGAGGTCGAGGTCGGTGGGAGACGGCACAGAACCCCAGCCTCCTGCGCGGACGCCCCTCCCCGCGCGCCACGCCCACTCGGGTTCCCTGGCTCCCTGCGGGCTCCACGGTTATCGGGATTTTCCCCACAGCGTGATTGACGCCCTGCCCAGAACCCCGTTTTGCCCCCTATCCCTTTTAGGGTCTTTAGCAGGTAGCCCGTGGCTGAGCTGACTTCGCTTGGGTTCACTGGAGCCGCGGAGCCGGCGTCTCCGACGCCTCTGGTGGCGAGTGGCGCGGGTGGGTTGCGGGTCTCACCTTTCCCGTCGGTTTCCATCGGAAGATGTCACTGTCCCACCCCCACTCCCCGGGATTTTTCTTCGTGTTTGGTGGAGTAAAAGGACTTAAGGGAGGCCTTTGAGGGAAATCTTACTTCTTTTCCCGTGTCGGAATCCAGGTGTAAGCACTGGATGATTTAAAGCGCCCAGGGAAGGTGACCTCCTTCCCCGCAGGTGCTTCGGAGCTGCGGGGGATGCGGCCGGGGCGGCGCGGTCGGATTCCCGCGGGAGGCGGGCGGGACCTGGATTCGGATGGTTGCCTCCTCACCTCCCAATTGAAGGGCGCACTTCCCAAAGGTCCTGATGGGGAGGAAAAGGAATGTTCGTTATTCCGAGACAGGCTTCTGCGAGGCTTTACATGTTGGCTTTGGAAGTTTTGTTTTTGAAGAGAATCCAGGCAGGTGCTGTATGATCCCGTATTTGTGAAGACAGTTTTATTTATTTATTTATTTATTTATTTCATTTTGAGACGGAGTCTCATTCTGTCGCCCAGCCTGGTGCGATCTCGACTCACTGCAACCTCCTCCTCCCGGGTTCAAGCCATTCTCCTGCCTCAGGCTCCTGAGTAGCTGGGATTACAGGCGCCTGCCTCCACGCCCGGCTACCGCGCCCGGCTAATTTTTGTATTTTTTGTAGAGACGGGGTTTCACCATGTTGGCCAGGCTGGTCTCAATCTGACCTCAGGTGATCCACCCGCCTCGGCCTCCCAAAGTGCTGGGATTACAGGCGTGAGCCACTGCGCCCGGCCGGATTACACATATTTGAAAGAACTCCCTCTCAGTGATTTTGATGCCTGATGCCCTGGGGCCAGTCAGGCTTCCTGGGCGCTGCCAGCTTCCCCAGGGTTGTGTGCTGGGGTTTCTCCGGAAGAAAGTTTTGCTGAGATGGTAAGGGAGATGCCTAGCCTTCTCAGAGGGTGGTTTCCAACCATCTGGTGTTTGTAATGCCTTCTTTTTAGTGAAGTGTGCTATACCTGTAGAAGGGTGGATATATCATAAGTGTTCAGGTGATGAATTTTCCAAACTGTACGCACCTGTCACTAACAATTAAGAAATTGAATATACCTGGCCACCCTTGATTACAATAAATGCTCCCTACCTGACTTGTGACATCATAGATTAGTTTTGCCTACTTCTGTACTTTATTTTTGTACTTATTTTTGTTTCTAGCTGTTTTTTTTTTTTGTTGTTGTTGTTTGTTTGTTTTTTGAGACAGAGTTTTCCTTCTTGTTGCCCAGGCTGGAGTGCAATGGCGCGTTCTAGGGTCACTGCAAACTCCGCCTCTCAGGTTCAAGCAATTCTCCTGTCTCAGCCTCCCGAGTAGCTGGGATTACAGGCATGCACCACCATGCCTGGCTCATTTTGTATTTTTAGTAGAGACTGGGTTTCTCCGTGTTGAGTCTGGTCTTGAACTCGTAACCTCAGGTGATCCGCCCACCTCGGCCTCTCAAAGTGCTGGGGTTACAGGCGTGAGCCACGGCGCCAGGCTGTTTCTAGGTTTCTTACTCAACATCATGTTTGTGATTTTTTTTTTCCGTATTGTTGAGTATAGTTGTAGATCATTTTTTTTTTTTTCTTTTTCCGAGACAGAGTCTTGCTCTTGCCCAGGCTGGAGTGCTGTGGCGTGATCTCAGCTCACTGCAACCTCTGCCTCCTGGGTTCAAGCGATTCTCCTGCCTCAGGCTCCCGAGTAGCTGGGATTACAGGTGCCCGCCACCGCTCCCGGCTAATTTTTGTATTTTGAATAGAGATGGGGTTTCACCGTGTTAGCCAGGATGGTCTTGATCTCCTGACCCTGTGATCCACCCACCTCGGCTGCCCAAAATGCTGGGATTACAGGTGTGAGCCACCGTGCCCGGCCAGATCATTCTTGATGTACAATGTTCTTTTGTGCAGACATATAACAATTCATATATCCAGTCTACCATGGTTGGGCATTTGGGTACGTTCCAGTTTTTGGCTACCATAAGCATAATATGAGTAATAAGAGTAATTATTAACCTAGAAGATGTCTCTCAGTGACCATATGTTCACATTTCCACAGGCATGTACTTCTATATACCTAGGAGTAGAATTGAGAGTATAGTAGATAGTACAAATAGTTTTCCAAAGTGGTTGTACCACTTTGCCCTCAACTAGCAGGTCTAAGAGTTCCCATGGCTCTACACCCAGCTCACCTTTGATGTTTTCTCTTATTTTTGGTCATTTTGGTGGCTGTGTACATCTCTCTGTTGTTTATTTGCATTTTCCTGATTTTGTGTTTCTTGACCACTTGGATATCCTCTTGTGACATGTCTAAGTCTTTTGCCCATTTTTCTGTTGAGGATTTTGCCTTTTTCTTGTGGGTTTCTAGGAGGTGGTTTGGGTATTTCTATTTTTATTTTTTATTTTTGTTTTTTTTTTTTGAGACGGAGTCTTGCTGTGTTGCCCAGGTTGGAGTGCAATGGCGTGATCTGAGCTCGCTGCAACCTCCCCCTCCTGGGTTCAAGTGATTCTCCTGTCTCAGCCTCCTGAGTAGCTGGGATTACAGGCGCTCACCACCACGACTGGCTAATTTTTTGGTATTTCTAGTAGAGACGGGGTTTCATCGTGTTGGTCAGGCTGGTCTCGAACTCCTGATCTCAGGTGATCCACCTGCCTTGGCCTCCCAAAGTGCTGGGATTACAGGCACATGCCACCATGCCTGGCTCATTTTTGTATTTTTAGTGGAGAGTAGGTTTCACCATGTTGGCCAGGGTGGTCTCAAACTCCTGACCTCAGGTGATCCACCCACCTCGGTCTCCCAAAGTGCTGGGATTGCAGGTGTGAGCCGCCACCACGCCTTGCCTGTTTTGTCTTGCGTTTTGAACTGGGATTGCAGGCGTGAGCTGCTGCGTCCGGCCTCGAATGGGAGTTTTAGAGGCCTTTGTGTTGGGCTTTCACACCACTTGTGCAGTCATTGGAAAGATCCAGACTTTGCAACATTTCATGTGAAAAATAATTGAGGGGTTTGTTTTTTTCTCTTTCCAGCCACAGCTTCATAGAGCCAACAGTTGGACACGGCATTTAAGGAGATGGATGTAGTCCTTGGGTCACACACGAGCATTAACACACGATCATCTACACACTTAAGTGCTTTATTCAGTTTCTAACAGTGCTGTTTGGACCATTAACAGCCTGCTGTGTGACTTGGAGGCAGTGACCAGGATGAGTGACCTGGGTAACTCGTTGAGACTCTGACAGGATTTTAAGGAGTTAGGATGATTTATAGGTGGGAGCAAAGTCACGGGAGACCACCCTGTAAATGGGAAAGAGCATCCTTTCCTCACCTTCCCGGTTCCTGGAGTCCAGGACTACCTCTTGTCTCCCCAGCACCCTGCCCTTCCCTTCACCTGGTGTCCACAGTGGGCGGGATTGCCTGCTTGGTGGCTTTCCTCTAGATGTGTCCTTCACGTTTGTCACTCATCGTCCTCCAAGCCTGGGCCATGGGGATGCCACAGAAGGCCCCTGCAGTGGGGAAGTTGTGTGAACAACTCCAAGACTCCTTTGCTAAAGGACAAACAAAATGCCCTGCATGGATGTGCTTGTCACTTAGTAACATTTCTACAAGGACAGGAGTTGTGACTTAGCACCTATCGTGTCTGTGTGGTTTGAGCATCTGCAAGAGTTCTCAGTAGTTGTCATTTCTCCAGACCTCTTACTTTTAACCACTCCAGGCCTGGGGATTAATGTCTCTTTTACACTTCTGCTTTAGGATGCTTTGCGTGTGGGATGGAAAATGGATTCCGAGTCTATAACACTGATCCACTAAAAGAAAAAGAGAAACAAGGTAAGAATTAACGGGACATTTTCTGGTTTCTCCCCTTTCCAACCCTCAGAGTCTAAATTTAACCTTGCAGGTGGAGCAGGGAAGGGATGGCTGTTTTCGAGAAGTAAATAGGGTTCATGGCCCCTCATAAACTTGGAGGGAGCTGTCCTCTTTCTTTCGTTGAGCTTCTACAGGTGCTGAGGGATACGGGTGTTGAGCAGGTTTGTTCACTGGCCTGATTTCTCTAGTGAATTATCAATCAGCATGAACTTCTTGTGCCTTTTCCCCGTCACATCAGGGATTTTTGGCAGCAGAAACCTCTGTTCAAGTAAAGTCTTACCTGTAACCCTGGGATGTAGAACAGTAAGTGGTGCTTTATGTCTGGGAGTTTATTTTGTAAGTCAGGGTGCATTTCCTCAGCCTGCATCCATGCTGTGTACGTTTGAGTCCTGGTTCTGCCCTTTACCAGGTTGCTGTGTGACCTTAGGCAAATTTCTCACCCTCTTTGGGCCTCTTTTTTTTTTTTTTTCCTTCTTCCGAGATGGGATCTTGCTCTGTCGCCCAGGCTGGAGTGCAATGGCATGACCTCGGCTCATTGCAACCTCCGCCTCCCGGGTTCAAGCGGTTCTCCTGCCTCGGCCTCCCGAGTAGCTGGGATTACAGGCACCCACCACCACAACCGGCTAATTTTTGTATTTTTAGTAGAGACGGGGTTTCACCATTTTGGCCAGGCTGGTCTCGAACTCCTGACCTCATGATCCATGCACCTTGGCTCTTAAAGTGCTGGGATTACAGGCGTGAGCCACCATGCCTGGCCACCTCACTTTCTTTGTACGTGAAATAAGGTTGATAACAATGCCTGCCTCAGAGTTATTGTAAAAATGAGTCAGGGTGCGTAAGACACGCAGATTAATGCCTGCGCGCACATTAGGTGCTGTGGAGTGTATGATGCCACATACGCTGTATGATGGGATTTATGCAGATAAATGTATGATGGGATAATGATGGGATTTATGCAGATAAGTAGTTGCAAAACATTTTAAAACAGCTTGACTTGCAAACCTCAGGATACTTTTTACTGAATTGACCCAGAAGCTTACAGAAGAGTTGTAGACGTTGGTGTCCAAGTTGAATCATTAGCAGCTGTGTGGGAAAAACCCCCCAACCATGTTTTCTCTCCACTCTTAACAGCACGACAGTCGTCAGCACAGAAGAAGACTTCTGTGACTGAATGTGGGGAATTTTTCCCCACACACCAAGCAGTGGACACCAGCTGGGTGTCCTTTCAGTTCTGACGCCATCTACCTAGAGATAGAGTCAGATCCCACAGGTTGAGGGCTCAGTCCCCAAGACTGCCCCAGTCCCCACCATGCATGAGTCTGGGCCTCCTAAACTTCAGACTGACTGGCTTCAAGTTGGGGTTCCCACAGCCCCCTCCTTGGATTCAATTAATGTGCTGGAGCGGCTCCCAGAACTTGGGGAAGCACATTTACCAGTTTATTATAAAGCAGCGGTCTGCAGCCTTTTTGGCACCGGGGACTGGTTTCATGGAAGACAGTTTTTTTCATGGGGGGATGGTTTCGGGATGAAACTGTTCCCACTCAGATCATCAGGCATCCCTCCATCCCTCGCGTGTGCTGTTCACAGTGGGGTTCATGCTTCTGTGAGAATCGTATGCTGCCGCTGATCTGACGGGGCAGAGCTTGGTGGGGATGCTTGTTCGCCTGCTGCTTGCGTCCTGCTGTGCAGCCTGGTTCCTAACAGGCCACGGACCAGTACTGCCCCGGGGTTGCAGACCCATTGTAAAGGATAATTGCCAAGAATACAGATGAGGGCAAGCACGGAACAAGGTGTGGGGGGACAGGCTATGGAGTTTCCAAGCCCTCCCTCGGCTGCCACCCTCCAGAACCTTCCATGTGTTCAGCTGACCTCTTGGATTTTTATGTTTTTTATTTTTTTACTTCAAAATTCATTTTTCTTTGATTTTTTTTTCGCTTTTTTTCCACATGTGTTACAGAAAATACCTCTTGGAGATATATATATATCTATTTCTGACGTTGTCTCACTCTGTTGCCCAGGCTGGAGTGCAGTGGTGTGATCTCGGCTCACTGCAAGCTCCGCCTCCCGGGTTCAGGCCTTTCTCCTGCCTCAGCCTCCCGAGTAGCTGGGATTACAGGCACCTGCCACCACGCCTGGCTAATTTTTTTTGTATTTTTGGTAGAGACGGTGTTTCACTGTGTTAGCCAGGATGGTCTTGATCTCCTGACCTTGTGATCCGCCCACCTTGTCCTCCCAAAGTGCTGGGATTACAGGCATGAGCCACCGCACCCCGGCCACCTCTTGGATTTTTAAGGAAGCTTCATAGTATCTGCATTGCTTCTCCTAGTGTGCAGAGTGGGAGCCTCTCTATGGAGGCTCTTCAGACCCACAATCAGGTGGAGAAGATTTGAGTTCTGCCTTAGCAGGTGAAAGGAGGGCAGGAGAGAGATTCTGGTTCCTGAGGGCCTAACACACCCAATATTATAACAAAAGATTGTAACAAGGTCTGGGAGTTACGAGCCAGGAACCGTGGGTGAAAACCTGTATGTGTCTCTCTCATAACACCACAACAGCATATTAACAGCTGCTTCCTAATTAATGAAGTGTTTACAGTAAATTCAACATTTCTTATAAAAATGAGTTTGACGGCCCGCACGGTGGCTCACGCCTGTAATCCCAGCACTTTGGGAGGCTGAGGTGAGCAGATTGCCTGAGCTCAGGAGTTCGAGACCAGCCTGGGCAACACGGTGAAACCCCATCTCTACTACAAATACAAAAAGTTAGCCAGGCGTGGTGGCGCATACCTGTAATTCAAATTACTGGGGAGGTTGAGGCACGAGAATCACTTAAACCCGGGAGGCCGAGGTTGCAGTGAGCCGAGATTGCGCCACTGCACTCCATCCTGGGCGACAGAGCAAGACTCCGTCTCAAAAAAAAAAAAAAAAAAAACCCAGACAAGAAACATCTAAAACTTCTAAATTCCAGAAAAGTATACCATTGTCATGGTTTAGCTCATCACACACATATACCCGGTCCTGTGCGTCTGCCAGCTCGGCTGTGTCTGGGGCAGGCTGTCCCTGAGCTTAGCATGCAGTGAGTTCTCACATGTGCATGTGTGGTGTGCTCCCGTTTCCAGCTTATGTAAGTAGATAGGCCCTAATGTGAAATGGATACAGTAGGGCCACACTGTCTTTTTGATGGCACATTTAAACAGTTTGGCTCTGCACTTACAGACTCATCTGCTGCTCTGCGTCTGGCAGCTTACAGTTTAACAATGAAGAGCAGGCCAGGCCTCTAATCCCAGCACTTTGGGAGGCCAAGGTGGGCAGATCACGAGGTCAGGAGATCGAAACCATCCTGGCCGGCACAGTGAAACCCCATCTCTACTAAAAATACAAAAATTAGCTGGGCCTGGTGGTGCGTGCCTTTAATCCCAGCTACTCGGGAGGCTGAGGCAGGAGAATTGCCTGAACCAGGGAGTTGGAGGTTGCAGTGAGCCGAGATCTCGCCACTGCACTGCAGCCTGATGGCAGAGTGAGACTCTGTCTCAAAACAAAAAAAAAGAAAAAAATCCCAGTGAAGAGCAGCAGCAGACTTGACCTTGTTCCTTTTTAATTGTAGCAGTTTGCTTTCCTGAGTGGTGGGGAAGGAAGCCTGCATGACAGTGTGTCCCGGATCTGGGCTTGTGGCATGGTTCTCTCCAGGGTGACTGTGCATTGAGTAAGGAGACTGTGGGCTCTGAGCAGGCTGCTGCTTCCAGATACGCCTTCTGCCACTTGGCAGGAATGGGAAGCTGGTAGTTCAGGGAAGCCTTCTTGGGGATCCCTGCTCCTTCAGTCTTGGGGGGCAGTGTTCTCCAACCCTGCTCCACGACATAGGTCTTGCATCCATTGTACACCCAGGTTTGTTCTTTCCACACACACAGCCCAGCCACCCTCCCGACCCACACACAGCCCAGCAGCCCACCTGACCCGACCCACACACAGCCCAGCAGCCCACCTGACCCGACACACACAGCCCAGCAGCCCACCTGACCCGACACACACAGCCCAGCAGTCCTCCCAACCCACACACAGCCCAGCAGCCCACCTGACCCGACACACACACAGCGCAGCAGCCCTCCCGACGCACACACAGCTCAGCAGCCCACCTGACCCGACACACAGCCCGGCAGCCCTCCCGACCTGACACTCACACAGCCCGGCAGCCCACCTGACCCGACACACACACAGCCTGGCAGCCCTCCCGACCTGACACAGCCCAGCAGCCCGCCAGACCCGACACACACACAGCCCGGCAGCCTCAGCACATCTAGCTTCACAACAGGTCCTGCAGGCTTCGTGCTGTGTGCTCACCCAGCGTGCCAGGTGAAGGTGCTGGAGAAATGGGAGGCCTGCAATGTGTAGGTAGCAGGTGGTTCCTGCAGGTGGGGAGGGTACAGAGGTGGTGGGTAGCTTTGGGAAGGAGGTGGAAAGGGGAAGTTTGGTAACCTGGTGGTAGAAGGTTAAATTGGTAGAGCCTTGTGGAGTAATTTGGCAAGCTGTGTTCATTATAGATGTACTGTTTGGTGCCGGTATACCAATATTACTTGCAACGCTGTTTCCAAGAGTGGAAAATTGGAGAACCCAAATGACTTTCCTGAAAGGGGTGATTACTGTGGTTGTGGCACATCCTCACAATGGTGCTTCATGCGGTAAGAATGCCGAGACCAATCTGAATCCTCATGTGGAGAGATGGCCATGGCATTGTTAAAGGAAAAAGAACGTAGAGAATAGCATAGATGGTGTTATAGGAACAAAATATCTATGCACAAAGTTTAGAACATACGTGGCCGGGCAGAGTGACTCATGCCTGTAATCCCAGCACTTTGGGAGGCCGAGGCAGGTGGATCACGAGGTCAGGAGATCGAGACCATCCTGGCCAACATGGTGAAACCCCATCTCTACTAAAAATACAAAAATTAGCCGGGCATGGTGGTGGGTGCCTGTAGTCCCAGCTACTTAGAAGGCTGAGGCAGGAGAATCACTTGAACCCGGGAGGCGGAGGTTACAGTGAGCCGAGATCGTGTCACTGCACTCCAGCCTGGTGACAGAGCGAGACTCTCTCTCAAAAAAAGTACATAAATGATGTTGTTTCACAGTGTTTTCTACTTTATGCTTTTCTGTGTTGTTTTATAGAAATGATGCATAATTTTTATAATGGGAAATAAGGTTTTCTTTAAAAATAAAACTCCACAGAAATAGGAACGAGAAACAGGGACTGCACGACATGACAGAGGCAAAAATAAAAAGGTTATTAGCCTCAAGTGCTAGAATGGTTGATTTTCACTCATTTGTATAAAGTGATTCATTTTTCAAGCATCTCTTAGTGGAATAGAAGTTATGCCAGTATTCAGACATCCCCTTTCCCCATTTTCTTTTATTAGTTTCTTGTGTTTTGCAGCAGGCTCTGTTGGGAGAGTCTGGGCCTGTCAAGATGTGGTGTAATTATATATTTTGGTTTTCACCCTGGCCGGTAACTCCCACAGACCTGGTTAGTCTTTTTGTTACAATATTGGCCCTCAGGGGAGGCCTCTGACCTTCTCCTACCCCCCTTTCACCCTAACGTGTCCTGTCTCCCCACCACCACCCCACCTTCCTTCCTTCCTTTCTTTTCTCTTTCTTTCTTTCCTCCTCCCCTCTCCCCTCCCCTCCCCTCCCCTTCCCTTCCCTCCCCTCCCCTCCCCTCCCCTCCCCTTCCCTTCCCTCCCCTCCCCTCCCTTCCCGTCCCCTCCCCTCTTCTTTGACAGAATCTCTCCCAGGCTGGAGTGCAGTGACTCCATCTTGGCTCACTGCAACCTCCACCTCATGGGTTCAAGCGATTCTCATGCCTCAGCCTTCCAAGTAGCTGGGATTACAGGCACATGCCACCACACCCGGCTACGTTTTTTTGTTTGTTTTGTATTTTTAGTAGAGATGGGGTTTCACCACGTTGACCAGGCTGGTCTCGAACTCTTGACTTCAAGTTATTTGTCTGCCTCGGCCTCCCAGAGTGCTGGGATTACAGGCATTAACCACCACACCCCCACCCTTTCTAATTGTGGGTCTTAAGACCCTCCCCAGAGAAGGCCGTACCCTCTGCCCCTGGGGAAGGAATGCTGATATCATGAAGCTTCCATAAAATCCCAAGGAGACGGGGTTCAGAGAGCTTCACAGAAGCTTTGCGTCCTTCCCCTAATTCCTTGCCCTATGCATCTCTTCATCTGTATCCTTTGTAATATTCTTTGTTATAAACTGGTAAACATAAGGAAGTGTTTCCCTGAGTTCGGTGAGCCGTGCCAGCAAATTGAACCCAAAGAAGGGGTCACAGGAACCCCAACTTGAAGCTGGTCAGTCAGAAGTTTTGAAGGTTCTAACTTGTGACTGGTGTGTGGTGCAGTCGGTCTTGGGGACTGAGCCTTCAACCTGTGGGATCTAATACTGTCTCCAGGTAGATGGTGTCAGAACTGAGTTAGAGGAAGCCCAGCTGGGGTTTGCTGCGTGGTTTCTGCTTTAGTCACAGAAGTCTTCTGTGTTGGTGATTGTGTGAGAATAGAGACCATGATTAGAGGAGAGGGTTTTTCTCTGTACCACAAGGACTGGGGTGTACCTCAAGTTTTCCTCAGCTGATGTTTAGTAGGAGCCTGTTTTGTGTCCTACACAACCTATTGCTGCAATTTTAGTTGCTGTTACAGACAAGTCCGACCGCCAGGGACCCTTAGAGATGTAGACGCTGACATCCTGGGCAGGCTTGGGCATTTCTTCTTTTTGTGGGTATAAAATGTTCCAGGAATAAATAAATGCTCGGTGCTGTGAAGTAAAACCAGCACTCAGGCAAAAGTTTAATTCTCTCAGTAAGGCAATTTACTTCGGCAGAAGGGTGCCCCTTGCATCAGTCAAGATGGCAAGAGCACAGAGAACAAAGGAGACCAGGGGGTTTTTATCCTGAACGCAGTCCCTATCTCTGTGTCACTCCCCTATGGGCTGGGGTCGGACTGCACAATCTGAGCTGACCCAATAGGCTACTTGTACATACTTTTCTAAATATAGAAGGGGAGGGGGACGTGAGGTACAGAGGTGGAGCGTGTGAGACGTGCAGTTTCGGGGGAACAATGTGTACAGGTAACCAAGGGAACAGGTGTGAGTTATTGATTAGAGTTGACGGGAAGCGGGTAGGCTGTTTACAGTAACTAGGGGCAAGGAAGAACAAGAAAGTCGAGTTCGAGAACAAAGGATAAGGAAGTTAACAGGCTAAATAAACCCTTTGAAGAGAAACTCAGAAAGATTTATTGTATCTTACATTTTTCTGTAACAACGAATGTCCTTTGTAATATTTCAGTACCAGCCCTTGGGATCTGGAACATAGAAAGCTCTGAATGTAACCCTGGTCTTTCTGAGGGGAGACCCTTTCCCCCTCTTCAGCTGCAGGAGGTGGGGGTCAGGTACTATGGGAGAATCTCTTTGGCAGGGTTTAGAAGTCCTCTCTAATTCCTGAAGTTTGGCTCTTACCTTTGATTACTTCTCATTCCAGGAAAGGCCTTAACTCTCCTTCTCTGCCTCTTCACTTGATTCTGAAAAATCTGTTTTTCTTTTTTTTCTTTCCATTTTTAAAACCCAGAGACCGCATAGCTAACTGTGCCTGTGACTGACTGTGTTTGTCTTCTTTTTTTTTTTTTTTTTTGAGACGGAGTCTTGCTCTGTCACCCAGGCTGGAGTGCAGTGGCGTGATCTCGGCTCACTGCAACCTCCACCTGCCGGGTTCAAGTGATTCTCCTGCCTCAGCCTCCCGAGTAACTGGGACTACACAGCTGGCTGATTTTTGTATTTTTATTTTTTATTTATGTATTTATTTGAGAGACGGAGTTTCACTCTTGTTGCCCAGGCTAGTGACGCGATCTCGGCTCACTGCACCCTCTGCCTCCTGGGTTCAAGTGATTCTCCTGCCCCAACTTCTCGAGTAGCTGGGATTATAGGCATGCGCCACCACACCTGGCAAGTTTTGTATTTTTAGTAGAGACGGGGGTTTTCCATGTTGGTCGCGCTGGTCTTGAACTCCCGACCTGAGGGATCCACCTGCCTCGGCCTGGCCTCCCGGAGTGCTGAGATTATAGGTGTCAGCCCCTGCACCCAGCCAACATTTCTTTACTTAACCATTAGCTAGAATCACATCTTGCTAAGGGAATGACTTGTTGCTTTTAGAACTTGAAAAGACGGCTGCGCACAGTGGCTAATGCCTGTAATCCCAGCTCTTTGGGAGGCCGAGGTGGGTGGATCTCCTGAGGTCAGGAGTTCGAGACCAGCCTGGCCAACATGGTGAAACGCTGTCTCTACTAAAAATACAAAAATTAGCTGGGTGTGATGGGCGCCTGTAATCCCAGCTACTTGGGAGGCTGAGGCAGGAGAATCACTTGAACCCAGGAGGTGGAGGTTGCAGTGAGCCAAGATCGCACCACTGCACTCCATCCTGGGCAACAAGAGCAAAACTCCATCTCAAAAAAAAAAAAAAAAAAAAAAAAGAACCTGAAAAGACTTATGATATAATCAAGCATTAATAACTTTATTAATAAGCCTAAGATCATGTAGTTTATAAAAGGGCTAAACATTGTCTCTCGGTTAAATAGTGTTTGAAGAGTACATTAGTGACCTTGACATAATTCTCAGGTCACTCAGATGTGTTTCTAAAACTTACTGAACCTACATTGAGGAAATAGTTACACTTCTAACACCTGGGGCAAAGAAGGTCTTCAGTGGCAGCATTTTTTTAAAAAAAAATTATGGTAAAAAATTATGTAAAATAAAATTTACCATCTTAACCATTTTTAAGCGTATAGATCAGTAATGTTAAATATATTCACATTGTTGTTAAACAGACCTCTAGAATTTCATCTTGGGAAGCCAAACTCTACATCCATCAATTCTGTCTCCCGTGTCTCCTAGTAACCACCATGCTACTTTTCTGTCTCCATGAACTTGACTGCTGTAGGGACTTCCTGTGAATGCCATCATATATGCCTGGCTTATTTCACTTAGTGTAGTGTCCTCTAGGTTGATCTCTGTTGCAGCCTGTGTCAGAATTTCAGGCCGGGTACCGCAGCTCACCCCTGTAATCCCAGTGTTTTCAGAGTCTGAGGCAGGAGGATTGCTTGAGGCCAGGAGTTTGAGACCAGTCTGGGCAACATAGTGAGACCTTATCTTGAAAAAATAATAAATGAGAAATATTGTTTCTGTTTAAGGCTGAATAATAAATCACTGCACGTATGGAGCACGTGCTGTTTGTTCATTTCTCCATCTGTGGACACTCGGGTCCTTCTGCATCTTTGCTATTACAAATGATGCTGCTACAAGCGTGGGTGTGCAGGTGTCTCTTCCAGACCCTGCCTTGAGTTCTTTTGCTTATATGACTAGAAGTGGGATTGCTGGATCATATGGTAACTTTGTTTTTTTTGAGACAGAGTCTCGCCCTGTCGCCCAGGCTGGATGGAGTGCACTGGCTAGATCTCGGCTCACTGCAGCCTCCGCCTCCCGGGTTCAAGCAGTTCTCCTGCCTCAGCCTCCCGAGTAGCTGTGATTACAGATGTGCCCTGCCACTCCTGGCTAATTTTTGTATTTTTAGTAGAGACAGGGTTTCACCATGTTGGCCACAATGGTCTTGATCTCCTGACCTCGTGATTCGCCTGCCTCGGCCTCCCAAGGTGTTGGGTTTATGGGTATGAGCCACTGCATCTGGTCATTTGGTAACTTTTTGATTTATAAAAATCAGCCTTTTTTTTTTTTTTGAGATGGAGTCTCACTGTGTCACCCAGGCTGGAGTGCAGTGGCACAATCTCGGCTCACTGCAACGTCCGCCTCCCGGGTTCAAGCGATTCTCCTGCCTCAGCCTCCCAAGTAGCTGGGATTACAGGCACCTGCCACCACGCCTGGCTAATTTTTTTGAATTTTTAGTAGAGACGAGGTTTCACCACGTTGGCCAAGCTGGTTTCAAACTCCTGACCTCAAGTGATCTACCTGCCTCGCCTCCCAAAGTGCTGAGATAACAGGCATGAGCCACCACGCCTGGCCTTTTTATTATTTTTTAATTGAGGGAGTGTCTCACTGTGTTGCCCAGGCTGATCTTAAACTCCTGGCCTCAAGTCATCATCCTGCCTTGGCCTCCCAGGGTGCTGGGATTATAGGTGTGAGTGAGCTGCTGTGCCCAGCCTCTTTTTAATTTTTTGAGGATCTGCCATACTTTTTTCCAGAGCAGCTGCATCAGACAGTGCATGAGAGTTCCCATAGCTTCATATCTTGGCCAGTACTTGTTATTTCCTGGGTTAAAAAACAATATTAGCCATCCTCTGCAGTGAGCCCTGTTCTCATCACTGCACTTGCCTGAGCAACACTGTCTCAAAAAAAGAAAAAAAATTAGTCATCTTCATGGGTATGAGGTGGTGGGATCTCATTGTGGTTTGGTTTGGATGTCTCTGATGCCTAATGAAGTTGAGCATCTTTCTTTGTACTTGTTGGCCATTTGTAAATTATCTTTGAAGAAACACTACTCAAATCCTTTGCCAATTTTAAAATCAGATTATTAATTTTTTTATTGTTGAGTTGTAAAAGTCCTTCATATATTCTGGATATTACGCACTTATCAGATGTGTGGTTTGTAAATATGCTTTGCCGTTCCATAGGTTGTGTTTTCATTCTGTTGATTGTGTCCTTTGGTGCACAAAAGTTTGATGTCCCAAAAGCACATTGCCCGTGCTGGGTTTGTTTTTTTTTTTTTTTGAGATGGAGTCTCCCTCCTTCGCCCAGGCTGGAGTGCAGTGGTGCAGTCCTTGCTCACTGCAACCTCTGCCTCCCGGGCTCAAGCGATTCTCCTGCCACAGACTCCTATATAGCTGGGATTACAGGCGCCTGCCACCACAGCCGGCTAGTATTTTTAGTAGAGACGGGGTTTCACTATGTTGGCCAGGTCGAACTCCTGACCTCAAGTAATCCACCTGCCTCAGCCTCCCAAAGTGCTGAGATTACAGGCGTGAGCCACTGCGGCCGGCGAATTTTTTAATTTTTATTTTTGGTAGAGAAGGGATTTCCTTACGTTGCCCAGGATGGCCTTGAACTCTTGGGCTCAAGCAGTCCTCCCACCTCTGCCTGCCAAAGTGCTGGGATTACAGATGTGAGCCACTGTGCCCGGCTGCCTTGAATTTTAAATATCTCGAAGATCGAGCTGAGGAACTTTTGAGTCATTTCGTGCAGCTGTGACTGGAGAGATAGAGCTCATGGTCATTGCAGACACAGAAGTGGGTGGGTGGATGGTCCTCCTGAGTTATGTGAACCATACAGAACGTGGGAGTCATTGCAGACAGACAGCTGGGTGGACAGTCCTGAGTTACGTGAACCATACAGAACATGGGAGTTTCTCATCAGTGTGCCCCTGTTGCTCCCCTCAGAGAGCATTGGTCATCCTTTTGTCATGGAAGACCTCTGAAAATCTGTGGACATTTTCCTCTTACGTAATTCATGAACAGTTGGGAGCATTTCAGACTTCGGTGGCTCACACTTACAATCCCAGCATTTTGGGAGGCTGAGATGGCAGGATTGTTTGAGACCAGGAGTTCACGACCAGCCTGGGCAATACAGTATGACCTCGCCTCTACAAAAACTTTTCTGAAAAAATTAACCAGGCGCGGTGATGTGTGCCTGTAGTCCCAGCTACTCGGGAGGCTGAAGCAGGAGGAGTCCTTGAGCCCAGGAGTTTGAAGCTGTAGTGAGCTGTGATCACTTCACTGCACTCAAGCCTGAGCAACACAGCAAGACCCTGTTTCTTAAAAAAAAAAAAAAAAAAAAAAAAAGGAAATGATAAAAGTCACTCAGCTTTTGCATTAAAGTTTTGTGGGGTTTTTTTGGTTTGTTTTTATTTTTGTTTTTATTTATTTATCTTGAGATGGAGTCTCGCTCTGTCACCAGGCTGGAGTGCAGTGGTGTGATCTCGGCTCACTGCAACCTCAGCCTCCGGGGTTCAAGTGATTCTCCTGCCTCAGCTCCTGAGTGGCTGGGACTACAGGTGCCTGCCACCATGCCAGCTAATTTTTGTATTTGTAGTAAAGACAGTGTTTCACCATGTTGGCCCAGATGGTCTCAGTCTCTTGACCTCATCATCTGCCCGCCTCAGCCTCCCAAGCATTAAAGCTTTTAGTATGCTTTCTTGGAGTTGACAGGTTTTGCCACCTCTTGAAATGTGAATTCAAGTATTTCATACATTTTGCTGAGTTAGCTTCCTAGGGTGTTGTGTCCTCAGCCTTTATGAAACAGTGAACATGATGACAGTAAACTGAGAGAAGTTGGAAACCTAGCACTCACTATTTTTTTAGCCAGTCACCTTTCTCATTTCTGATGATAGTTAGATATAAATTGCTGATTAAAAATGAGTCCTGTAGGCTGGGCACAGTAGTTCATGTCTGTAGTCCCAGCATTTTGGGAGGCCGAGGCGGACTGATCGCCTGAGTTCAGGAGTTTGAGATCAGCCTGGCCAGCATAGTGAAACCCCATCTCTACTAAAAATACAAAAATTAGCTGGGCATGGTGGCACATGCCTGTAGTCCCAACTACCTGGGGAGGCTGAGGCAGGAGAGTGGCTTGAACCCAGGAGGTGGAGGTTGCAGTAAGCCGAGATCGCGCGACTGCACTCTAGCCTGGGTGACAGAGCAAGACTCCATCTCAAAAAAAAAAAAAAAAAAAGAGTCCTGTATTCCCAGCTACTTGGGAAGCTGAGGCAGGAGGATCATGTGAGCCCAGGAGTTCAAGGCTGCAGTGAGCTGTGATTGTACCTGTGAATAGCTACTGCATTCCAGCCTGGGCAACACAGTGAGATCTTGTCTCTTACAAAAAATAGAAAATTGCTGCGTTACCTGTCTTGACTTTCTCTTTTCTTTTTTATCGTAAAATATACATATTAACTTGTAACATTTGTCTTTTTAAAACTATCATTTCAGAATTTCTAGAAGGAGGAGTTGGCCATGTTGAAATGTTATTTCGCTGCAACTATTTAGCTTTAGTTGGTGGTGGAAAAAAGCCGAAATACCCTCCCAACAAAGGTACTGTAATTGTGTATTGAAGAGTCATGCCTCACGTGTCCCACCAAGTCTTTTTTTGAATGTGTTTATGTTTGTGGCCATGTGTGATTTTCCCTAGTAGGTCTGTGAAATATCCAGGACTGGTCACTGGGGAGGAAGCAGGCGGAGAGGGCACCAGGTCTCTGTTCCCATAAGGAGCGCCTAAAGAGCATCACTCACTTGCATTGTCATAGAACATGTGCTTTTCAGTCAGTAAACGGAAAACGGGTCTGCTGCACCTTAGGTTGACATCGTAAATGTCATGAATTCATTTTAAAGCAAGGTAGAAGGATTTTTTTTCTTACTGAGAGCCATTGACTTAAAGGAACATTAGTTTCATAGCCACGTAGAACAAAACACCAGTTGGGCTCTGGGTTTCGGGATCTATTTGTCGGAGTGGGAGTACGTGTGTGTATGCAGATGACGTGGCATAAGAGCTCTGGCCCTTTTAAGTAGAGGGAGGAGTAGATAGCTTTCCTGACAGCCGTGTGCCTCATGCCAGCTTAACCTCGCTGTTGGTTGAGGAAAGAGGGCTCAAGGCGAAAGATCCAGGAATGGAGGGCAGAACACAGGGAAGAGGTGGGAGGCAGGAGGCAGGAGGTGGGCTGGGGATGGGAGGCGGGAGGTAGGCTGGGTGGGGGAGGTGGGAGGCAGATCTGGGGGAGGCTTGAATGCCAGGTAACGTGTGGCCAGGAAGGAGATGCCGTCAGATCTGTGTTTTGGGAAAGTTCTGGTCTAGATGCAGTGCATGAGGTGAGTGAAGAGACACCAGAGGATGGGGCAGGCGTGGGAAGCCCCCGTTTATGGGGAGAGGCAGGAAAAGTGGAGCAAGCATCCTCGTCTGAGCCCAGTGCCAGGCGGGAGGAGGCCTGAGAAAAGCCATCTGGTTCTGGTGACATTGAAGGCCACCGGTGGTCTCAGAGGATGACTGAGTGGGAGCCCAGTGGTGGGTGGGTAGGGTGGGAGGAGGTGAGGAGGGAAGGAGAGGCTCAGTGAGGGAGGCAGTTCAGAATCAAGACCAGGATGGGGCTCTGGGGGCGCCGCATGCCAAGTGGGAAGTGAGTGGGTGAACTAGGATCTGGGTGATATCACGTACTTAGGAATAGAATAGCCCAGGTCAGATCAGGCACAAAAGGATTGTGTGGAAAGGCAGAAGGTTCCAGATGACTTGTGACAAGCTTTGGGGCCCAGCTCACAGTTCTCAGCAGAGCCCCGTGAACTGCGTGAACATGAACGTGCGGAAGAGAGACCACACTCGGGTGAGGACTGGCCCTGCCTGATACATTTATTTTTGTTTTGGAATTAGGAACAGAGAAATGAAATGGGAAGAGATTATCGGTAGGAAAAACAGTGGAAGACAGGGCTTGAGATCTTGGCCTTTGAGCGGTTCTGTAATCTCACAAGGTTTGTCTGTGCCAGCTTTAAAGCAGAGTTGAGAGTGGCTGCTAGCATAGCCCAGAGGGGCAGAGGCCTGTGGCTTGTGAGTCCTCTGGAGGAGCCCACCCAGAAGGGACAGCGGAGGTTCCACAGAGAGAGCAGGGCAGGATTTGCAGGAGAATGACTTTCCCTGGCTAATTGGGGATGGGCAGAAATCCTGCTGGTGAATTGGTCTGTGTCTTGTCATGGAGAACTTCATTGACCATTAAGGAGGAAAGGAAGCTTCTAGATGGAAGTCAGGAGGCCTAGAGGGCCGCCTCCCTTGCCCTACCTCTGGCACTGCTGGGGGACCCCAGGTGCTAACAAGGGAGCCATTTGTATGAGATAATCTCAGGTCTCATTCTCATTATAAAGTTTCTAAGAGGTGAAAAAGCCTTAGAAACTTCACAGACTTAGAAGAAAGCAGTATTCAGCAGGTTTTTGAGTAAATGTACTTTTTGTAGCGTTTAAAGGTACTTTTTTTTACTAGTAAACTTGATTTTTATTTATTTAGTTTTGAGACAGGGTCTCACTGTATTGCCCAGGCTGGAATGCAGTTGCGCAGGCCTGGCTCACTGCAGCTTCTGCCTCCCCAGGCTCAGGTGACCCTTCCGCCTCTTCCGCCTCAGCCTCCCGAGTAGCTGGGACTACCGGAGCGCCTACCACAGCCGGCTACTTTTTGTATTTTTAGTAGAGACAGCGTTTCCACATGTTGCCCACGCTGCTCTCAAACTCCTGAGCTCCATTGATCCGCCTGCCTCTGCCTCCCAAAGCGCTGGGATTACAGGTGTGAGCCGTCACACCCAGCTGTGTTTTTTGTGTGTTTTTTTGAGACAGGGTCTCCCTCTGTTGCCCAGCTTGGAGTGCAGTGGGGTGATCATAGCTCACTGCAGCCTCAAACTCCTGGACTCAACCTGAGTAGCTGTGACTAATTTTTAATAACTTTTTTTTTCAGAAATGGGAGTCTCACTATGTTGCCCAGGCTGGTCTTGAACTCTTGGCCTCAAGCGATCTCACACCCCAGCCTCCCAAAGTGCTGGGATTACAGGCGTGAGCCACCGCACCCATCCCTCTTGTGGTTCTTCAAAAGCACGGTGCTGGTTGGCATTCTCATCCCTAAAGCTTGTCGGTACATTAGCCCTTAGAACACAAACTGCTAATTTATGCTAATAGAATGTTGCAATGTTAGCAGGCAAACAAGACAGAAGAAATTTTGAACTTAAAAAGGAGCAGGGGCTGGGTGCAGTGGCTCACACGTGCAGTCCTAGCACTTTGGGAAGTTGAGGTGGGCAGATCACTTCAGCCCAGAAGTTCGAGACCAGCGTGGGCAACATGGTAAAACCCCATCTCTACCAAAAATACAAAACTTAGCTGGGCATGGTAGTGCATGCCTGTAGTCCCAGCCATTTGGGAAGCTGACGTGGGAGAATCTCTTGAGCCTGGGAGGTCAAGGCTGTAGTGAGCCAAGATCGCGCCACCGCACTCCAGCCTGGGCGAGAGAATGAGACCCTGTCTCAAAAAGAAAAACAGAAAAAGAGGAAGAACAACCCAGGACCTTGAGTGGAGTGAGGAACTCGTTGGCCCTGATTTGTGTCCCTCTGATTTCACTTTAAAACTGAAACCTTCCTTCCTGATGCAGGTTTATTTGCAGCACTTTTAACATCAGTACCTATGGTCAGGCTTGCCTATGGGCTCAGTCAGGTGGAATCAAGGAAGGTCAGGGAGAGGAATGTAACCAGGCAAGGGCAAGGGTTGGCAGAGAGAGATGAACGCGCTCAGCGCGCCTGTGTGCGAGGCCAGTGGGTCGCCTGAGACTGGGACCGGGCTGTGCGCACTGAGAGAGGAACGGGCGGGGAGGGAGCAATGGTTGGCAGAGAGAGATGAATGCGCTTAGCGTGCCTGTGTGTGAGGCCAGTGAGTGGGTCACCTGAGAACAGGACCGGGCTGTGCACACTGAGAGAGGAATGGGCGGGGAGGGAGCAAGTGGGCAGCCAGCTACCAAGAAGGGGAGACACTTTGAGTGGGGAAGGTGCCCGAGGGCGGATCCCTGGCACAGCTCACGGTTTGAGTTGTACCCCAAGGCCTCCCAGGTGCGGGTGTGTGTCTGAGGCCTGAGGGTGGGCGCAGCTGTGCCAGTGGAAAGAGAAAACACCTTAGGCGTCAAGCTGGCATCGCTGCATCCCAGCACCATGGCCTGTTTATGACTGCATTCATTTCTTCTTTCTGATATTTCAGTAATGATCTGGGATGACCTGAAGAAGAAGACTGTTATTGAAATAGAATTTTCTACAGAAGTCAAGGCAGTCAAACTGCGGCGAGATAGGTGGGTTTGGTGTCAGTAATTTTTTAAAGTGGTATTTCACTTTCTCTAAAGATGGCTGAAATACTTTTCTATTTTTGGCAGAAAAATGTTTAGGAAATGATGTATTAAAATGTTGGCCCGGTTTTTATGACCATAAGGATATAAGGATTATTTATATTGCTGCAAGAAAGGCAGCGAATTGTGTTTGTTTCCAGGGCTCCGCTGGAGGTAAGTAGGTGGTGGCGTGGATGACGTGCGCCACAGTGGACCAGCCAGTGGGTCTCACCATGGTGAGTTCTGTCCCATTCCGACATGTGCAGAGCTGAGGACATGAGTTTTGAGCCTTGAATTACCCTGGGCTTTTAGCCCCTGCTTTGCCAAATGCTGCCTCTCAATAAAGGTTTTCGGTTTGAAGGTAAAGGAAAATTGAATTTTCTGTGTTGAAAGTAGCAGGTGGCTCTGTCAGCCATGGCCTCAGGGGCGTTTAGGGGGAATATGGAAGTTTGTCCTAGTACGTTGAGCAAGATGGCGCAGAGTTCGTTCATTTGGGTTTTTATTTAATATGATTTGCATATTTTACTCTAAGATTTCCATCTCTGTCGGCTGTGGGAGGACAGCAGCCGAGCAAGTTGGATGTAAACAGAGGTCATTTCACCTCCCTGCCTTTTTTTTTTTTGGAGTTAGAGTCTTGCTCTGTTGCCAGACTGGAGTGCAGTGGCACAATCTCAGTTCACTGCAACCTCTGCCTCCCAGGTTCAAGCAATTCCTGCCTCAGCCTCCGGAGTAGCTGGGACTACAGGCGCACACCACCAAGCCCGGCTGATTTTGTATCTTTAGTAGAGACAGGGTTTCACCATGTTGGCCAGGATGGTCTTGATCCCTTGACCTCATGATCCACCCGCCTCAGCCTCCCAAAGTGCTGGGATTACAGGTGTGAGCCACTGCGCCCGGCCAACTTTCCTGCATTTTTGTGTGGGTTTGTCATTTTAATAACGTCAATATTTAAAGGCCCTTAGTAATGCAAATGTGGCCGGGCACCGTGGCTCATGCCTGTAATCCCAGCACTTTGGGAGGCTGAGGCAGGCGGATCACAAGGTCAGGAGTTAGAGACCAGCCTGGCCAACCTAGTGAAACCCCATCTCTACTAAAAATACAAAAATTAGCTGGGCATGGTGGTGCACGCCTGTAATCCCACCTACTCAGGAGGCTGAGGCAGGAGAATCGCTTGAACTCGAGGTGGAGGTTGCAGTGAGCTGAGGTTGTGCCACTGCACTCCAGCCTGAGCGACAGAGTGAGACTCCATCTATAAAATAAAAAGTAATAATAATGCAAACGCTTGAGCCAGATCGAGGATCTTCTACTTTCAGACTTTTCTTATTTTTTCCAGACACAGTAGCATAAAAATATCACTTCTGTGTGTTTTGCTCGGTTCTGAACCTAGATGGAGTGTTTGATGATGTCTCTCTGAACCTCAGAGACGTCTCTTAGGCTGACCTTCACCCAGGCGAGAAGCACTCCCTCAGCAGAGCCAGCCCACGTGCACTCGCCGAGCTCCAGGCCTGGCGCTGGCTACCTGCCTCCAGAGCTTTTTCTTCAGGAACGCTCCTTTTCTGTGTGGTATTTTCAGTGTTTCTCAGTTTCAGTATGATAAGAACAGGAGCATAAAATGTTTGGGTTTGACTCTTGAGGAAAGCAACTCTGATCATGTTTTTCTTTCCAGAATTGTGGTGGTTTTGGACTCCATGATTAAGGTGTTCACATTCACACACAATCCCCATCAGTTGCATGTCTTCGAAACCTGCTATAACCCCAAAGGTGAGAGATTGAGCAGATGGGTGGCGATGGGAAATGGGTCCACATGGAGATGCCTGTGCTGGGCACTCCCTTCTCCAAGCAGGTCTCTGAGCAAAGTGCTTGGCGAGAGCAGTCCTGAGCACAGAGGGGCCTCCAGAGGAGATGGACCTTCCAGGACCCACAGCTCAGCATCCCCAAACTACCTTCTGACCAGAGTCACAGAGTGGGGGCCCCTGTCCCCTCCCACCCAGTGACTGTGGGCTCTCAGAACCTCCACAGTGAACCAGGAACCTATGTTTTCACCACTTCGGGAGCCACTGAGTTCTGGACTCAAGCCTTTCCTTCCCTTGTCTTCTGAATTGGAGGATTGATTGTGTTTGACTTTGTCATTTATTGTACCATCTTCATATCTTTTTATATTGGGGGTTTTGCCTCTGGCTTTGTTAGGGTAAAATTTACAAAAAACTGACTCGTTTTAAGAATACCATTTGTGGCCGGGCGCGGTGGCTCACTCCTGTAATCCCAGCACTTTGGGAGGCCGAGGCGGGCGGATCACAAGGTCAGGAGATTAAGACCATCCTGGCTAACACGGTGAAACCCTGTCTCTACTAAAAATTCAAAAAATTAGCCGGGCGTGGTGGCGGGCACCTGTAATCCTAGCTACTTGGGAGGCTGAGGCAGGAGAATCACTTGAACCCAGGAGGTAGAGGTTGCAGTGAGCCGAGATCACACCATTGCACTCCAGCCTGGGCGATAGAGCAAGACTCTATCTCAAAAAAAAAAAAACTTCAATAAATTTCCGTCATTGTAAACAGTTGTGTAGCCACCGTCACAGTCAAGACAGAACAGTCGGCCGGGCGCAGTGGCTCATGTCTGTAATCCCAGCACTTTAGGAGGCCAAGGCGGGCGGATCACGAGGTCAGGAGATAGAGAGCATCCTGGTCAACATGGTGAAACCTCATCTCTACTAAACATACAAAACTTAGCTGGATGTGGTGGCGGGTGCCCATAGTCCCAGCTACTTGGGAGACTGAGGCAGGAGAATCGCTTGAACCCGGGAGGCGGAGCTTGCAGTGAGCCGAGATTGTGCCACTGCACTCCCGCCTGGGCGACAGAGTGAGACTCTAAAGAAAAAAAGAACAGTCTCATCTCCTGGAAAACTTTCTTGGGACAGTCCCCTCCCCACTCAACCCTCAGGTTTTGTTTTTTTACATGTATTTGTCCTCTGTGTGTGTGTATGTGTGTTACTTTGTTGGTCCCTTCGGCCGTGTTTTGGCTATTAGGAGGAGTGTCGTGCATGTTCCCATAGCAGCCTTTGTGTGGGTAGTTTCATGTCTCTTGGGTCGATCCTGAGGGTTCGACTGCCCGGTCACAACCATGTTGTGGTTGTGTCTGACTCTATAAAATGCGGCTGTTTATTTTCCAGAGTGGCTGTGTCCTCCTGCGTCTCATCCATGATTTATGAGTGTTCCAGCATTGTCGGCCTTTCTAGCTGTAGCCGTTCCGTGCGCGTGTGATGATATCTCACTGGTAACGGCATCTCCTTGTGGTTTTGGTTTGCATTTCTCTGAGGACTGGCGGCGGCGACATCTTTCCCTGTGGTTCTTCCCTTTCGAGATCTTTTGGGAAGTGCCCCAGATGTTTTGCCCATTTTTTAGCCAGTTGTTAATCTTATAATGAGATGTAAGAATTTTTTTTTTTTTTTTTAATATGAGATGGGGTCTTCCTCTGTTGCCCAAGCTGGAGTGCAGTGGCATGATCTCGGCTCACTGCAGCCTCTGCCTCCCAGGTTCAAGCAGTTCTCCCACCTCAGCCTCCTGAGTAGCTGGGATTACAGGCACACCACCATGCCCGGCTAATTTTTGTATTTTTAGTAGAGACGGGGTTTTACCATGTTGGCCAGGCTGGTCTTGATCTCCTGACCTCGTGATCCACCTGCCTCGGCCTCCCAAAGTGCTGGGATTACAGGCCTGAGCCACCGCGCCCAGCCCCATTTTTTTTTTTTGTTTTTTGTTTTTTTTGGAGATAGAGTCTCGCTCTGTTGCCCAGGCTGGAGTGCAGTGGTGCGATCTCAGCTCACTGCAACCTCCGCCTCCTGGGTTCAAGCGATTCTCCTGCCTCAGTCCCCCAAGTAGCTGGGATTACAGGCACCCGCCACCACGCCTGGATAATCTCTGTATTTTTAGTAGAGACGGGGTTTCATTATGTTGGCTGGTCTCAAACTCCTGACCTCAGGTGATCGGCCTTCCTTGGCCTCCCAAAGTGCTGGGATTACAGGCATGAGCCACTGCGCCCGGCTGTAAGAATTCTTTATATGTTGTAGATTTAGCCTTTTCCCTGGCACACTTATGCAAGTATTGCTAAAAGATTTCTTTTATGTTTTCTTCTACACATTTGGTAGCTTTTCACCTAAAGTTAAATCTTCGATCCATTTCAAGTACATTTTTGTATTCAGTGTGAGGCACACGCCTGGGTTCCTTTCTGTTCTATGTGGATATCTAAGCTTGGTACCTTTGTTTTGATTAAATAAATACAAGGTTTTTTTCCTGGACTTTTTGTTCTCTTCCATTGATCTGTGTTTCTGTCTTTATCCCAGTACCATCCTGCCTTGATAAGAGGTTTAAAGTAAATCTGAAATTAGGTAATATAAGTCTTGCAATCTTCTTCTTACTTTACAAAAAAAAAAAAAATTTGGTCACGCCTGTAATCGCAGCACTGTGGGAGGCCAAGGCAGGTGGATCACAAGGTCAGGAGATTGAGACCATCCTGGCTAATATGGTGAAATCCCATCTCTACTAAAAATACAAAAAATTAGCTGGACATGGTGGCAGGCGCCTGTAGTCCCAGCTACTCAGGAGGCTGAGGCAGGAGAACGGCGTGAACCTGGGAGGCGGAGCTTGCAGTGAGCCGAGATCATGCCACTGTACTCCAGCCTGGGTGACAGGGCCAGACTCCGTCTCAAAAAAATAAAAAATTTGGGCTGTTCCAGTGCCTTTATTTTCCCTTATAATTCTTAGTATCAGCTTGTCTTTCTTCAAGAACCCTTTCTGAGAGGTTAGCTGTGATCACACTGACTGTAGATGAGTTAGATAGTAATAGCCAATCTTCCAGCCCACGATCACAGACCAGCTCTCTCTCAGATCTTCTGTGGTCTTCCTTTGCAAGATGTTACAGTCCATGGATAGGTCTTGTACATCTGTTAACTTATTCCTCCGTTTTTTAATATTTTTACGCTGTTGCTGATGGAGCAGCTTTTAAATTTTATCATTTTGCATTGCATTTTCGGTGGCGCGTACCCTGACGGACGGACAGTTGGTAAAGTCGTTAATTTTGCATTGCATTTTCGGTAGCGCGTACCATGATGGATGGACAGTTGGTAAAGTTGTTCAGCACATGTCTTGATTATGAGGAGGTCTCATGGGAGGTAGCTTTGCTTAGCCCTCTCATACTCTTTATTTACAATGAAAAGTCTTTAAATTGAATTTGTGGTTCTGATATTTATAAATGATATACATCTATTTTTTCGGAGAACTTTGGGGGCAGAAAGTGGACTTTGGCTGTGAGAAATCAAAGGCAGTTCTTGATTGGTGTCCTCTGTCTCCACGCAGGCCTCTGTGTCCTTTGTCCCAATAGTAACAACTCCCTCCTGGCCTTTCCGGGCACGCACACGGGCCATGTGCAGCTCGTGGACCTGGCCAGCACGGAGAAGCCACCTGTGGACATTCCTGCACATGAGGGTGTCCTGAGCTGCATTGCACTCAACCTGCAGGGAACAAGAATTGCAACTGCATCCGAGAAAGTAAGTGTGCCACTCACCTTGTTGGTGTCGTGCCTCCTGGAGCAGCAGGCTCAGCAAAATGGCCATTCCCTGTATCAAGACTCAAAAGGCAGTGGGCCTGCCCCAACGTGGAGCCCCTCAGGGGCCTGTGGACCTGGCTGGTCATGTCACCAGACAGGTTGAAGTCTTCACAGGTCGTCTTGTGCCCAGGGACTGGTTTTATTTCTAATTATTTACAAAGCAGTGTCTTGTAAAATATGATAAGCCAAAGAAACAGGGCCAGGGGCAGTGGCTCAACCTGTAATCCCAGCAGTTTGGGAGGCCAAGGCAGGCGGATCACTTGAGGTCAGGTGTTTGAAACCAGCCTGGCCAAGATGGTGAAACCCCGTCTCTACTAAAAATACAAAAATTAGCCAGGCATGGTGGTGTGTGCCTGTAATCCCAGCTACTCGGAAGGCTAAGGCAGGAGAATCACTTGAACCCAGGAGGTGGAGATTGCAGTGAGCCGAGATCATGCCACTACACTCCAGCCTGGGTGACAGAGTGAGACTCCGTCTCAAAAAAAAAAAAAAAAGAAACAAAAATACGTCCACATCCAAGTTGATTACAGTGATCAGATATGACAGCTTTGTCATATTCTCATAGATTTTGCAGAACCACTCAACTTCTGTGCTCCTGTCTTCACAGCCTGATAACACACAGCTCAAAACCCTTTTTTACCTGCTTAGTTACGTGTCTTCATTGAATTACCACCAGATTGTAACTGAAAATATTGACGTATTGGACACATTGTCCTTTGATTTGCGAGGTCAGAAGAACTGTTAATTTTTTAAAATAATTTTAAATCTGGGGTTCTTTATACTTCTTTTTGCCTGAATTCAGATTTTTACAAAGAAAATTGGTATCTTTTACTATAGTTTTCATTGAAGACTGCAAACCCAGTGTTACTTTGTAGGAAATTATAAATTGTTAAGGAGGTGAGACCACAAGCCGGTGATGGTATCCGTTTGTGGGCACAGTGCACTGAGGTTCAGTGCGGCCCTGCTCCTACCCTTTCACGCGGTGCCAGTGCCAGGGTCACTCAGCACGTGGGGACACGCGGCTTGGGGCGTGTCCCGCTCACTCCTGGGACTCAGCTGAGAACAGGTTTAGTTATTTCTAGGTAGTTTTTGTTTTGTTTTGTTTTGTTTTTTGAGATTGAGTTTTGCTCTGTCACCCAGGCTGGAGTGCAGTGGCGTGATCTCAGCTCACTGCCACCTCCACCTCCTGGGTGCCAGCGACTCTCCTGCCTCCACCTCCCGAGTAGCTGGGTGACAGGCACCCACCGCCATGCCTGGCTAATGTTTGTATTTTTAGTAGAGACGAGGTTTCACCATGTTGGTCAGGCTGGCTCGGAACTCCTGACCTCAGGTGATCCACCCGCCTCAGCCTCCCAAAGTGCTGGGATTACAGGCGTGAGCCACCGCACCCAGCCCTTTAGGTAGTATTATTTAGAATGGTATTATATTAGCAACAAAATAGATATAATTTTGTATGAATTAGAAATACGGTTCCTCTATATTTTTGGTACATTTTTTCTTACCCTTTTTATCTTTAGATTCTCCATCCCCACCTCCCTGCAACTTTTCTTCTTTAGATAGAATCCCCGTTACAAATGTGGATGCTTCTCTGCTTCCTGCTTTCTTAGCCTCAGCGGTGCCCTCCGGGTTAGCCAGGTAGATGGGATTACGCAGAGCCTTGCAACATCTGTGACCCATCCCGTGCTGTCGGCAGTCACCCTGTGAGGCTGCTCCTGCCTTGTCCCCCACAAGCTGGCTCCTTACTGCACCCCCAGGAGTAGGGGCTTCTGGGTTGAAGGATATAAAGATTTTTTGTTGGATGTTGTCAGAGTGTTTGACAAAAGATGCAGCAGTTCTCGTTTTCCCAGCTGTCAGAATCAGCTGAAGAGTCCTCCTCGTTCTGGAGGAGATGTTAAAAGCTTCCCTGAGGTCTTGGGCACCTCTTTCTTGGGAAAGCCAGCATAGCTGACATGGATGGGTTTAAGTCCTTTTATTTATTTTTTTTTGCCTCACCTTTTTGATGGCCGGATTCCCGTGCTGCTTTTCCTAGCTATCTGAGGGACTTAGGATTTGGACAGTGCTTCTCAGATGAGCTCCCTGTGTAGCAGGAGCAGGGAGCCTGGGCCTGGGTGTTCCTCCTGGGTCTCAGCCAGGGATGCGGGCGTCCAGGGTCAGTCCACCCTGCCCGGTCAGGAGGTTGTCTCTGGAAGCCTCTCTTGACTTGTGCCCAGTGCCGTGGGACCAGGAGCCACCAACCAACTCGTTCTCAGGGGCACAACTGTGTGCTGGCAGTTGGAGGAGAAAGTTAAGAAGTCGATGATGTGGGTGAGTTTGAGAAAGGCTTGTGTGGACTAATGGATTTGTGAATGTGAGTCGTTTCAAAAACTAACGAAAAAGTTTTGAATCTTTGATAATGAAACACTTCACTGTTTTTCAAAGGGGACGCTTATAAGAATATTTGATACTTCATCAGGGCATTTAATCCAGGAACTGCGAAGAGGATCTCAAGCAGCCAATATTTACTGGTAAGGGCACCTCCAACTTCACCGGAGAAGAACTTTGGGCTGACAGCACGGAAGTGGGCCTTTGGGATTTGGGAGAGGGGGTAGGAGCAGCCACCCTCCCCTGCATAAGGCCAGAGGAGGGAGAAGCTTGGGCTGCTAGGGGGTTGGGTTTCAGCTTTTTAAATTGTGATTAAGTTTAAGTTTTTATCGTGGGAAATTACACAGAAGTAGAAAGAATGTCATAATTAACCCTGCTTCAGCATTTATCAGTATTTGATGGTTTTCATTGTTGGTGGGTTTTTTTGTTGTTTTTTGGGGGGTTTTATTTTGAGGGAAGGTCTTGCTCTGTCGCCCAGGCTGGAGTGCGATGACGCTGTCACAGCTCACTACAGCCTCGACCTGGGCCCAAGCGATTCTCCTGCCTCAGCCTCCTGAGTAGCTGGGACCACAGTTGTGCACCACCACGCCCGGCTAATTGTTGTGTTTTTGTAGAGGGGTCTCGCTGCTGCCCTGGCTGGCGGGCTTGGGTTCATCCCTGTTTATTTTTAGTCTTTCTGCTGTTTTTGCCAGTTTCATCTCGTCACCAGCGCTCTGGCTTGTGTTTAAGGCAATGCTGGAGACCATGTTGGTTTGTCTGATTCCAGCCTGTTACAGTCTGAGAGGCCACACTGCCGCCCCACAGTGGTGTCCCTACAGCCCCCGGGTGTCTAGTGCTGAAGCCCTACTTGGGTAGCATCTCATGCCCTGTGGTCACGGCCAGGAGGCCTGGTGCCTCCCCCTTGGCTAGTATTGAGCAGCGTTTGGGTCTTTGAGATGAAAACGTAATTAATATAGCCGGGCGCAGTGGCTCCCGCCTGTAATCCCAGCACTTTGGGAGGCTGAGGCAGGTGGATCACCTGAGGTCAGGAGTTCGAGACCAGCCTGGCCAGCATGGCGAAACCCCATCTCTACTAAAAATACAAAAATTAGCTGGGCGTGGTGGCGCGTGCCTGTAATCCCAGCTACTAGGCAGGGCTGAGGCAGGAGGATCGCTTGAACCTGGGAGGTGGAGGTTGCAGTGAGCCAAGGTCGTGCTACTGCGCTCTAGCCTGGGCAACAGAGCGAGACTCTGTCTCAAAAAAAAAAAAAGAAAAAGAAAGAAAGAAAATGTCATTAATTTATAAATACGGCAGCTTTATCTGTGAGGTCCTGGGCCTTGTGGTGTGCATAGCACACCCCTGTCTGCTCCTAGAACAGACAGCACGCGGCCAATGCCTGCCCCAGCCCAGCTGACCTCCGTAGGGGCAGCCTGCACCGCCTGAGGCCAGGATCATTGGAGAGAATGTGTGTTTCTCACCCGAGTCTTGTGAGAGCAGCCCTGAGCAGCATGTGGGGGGTGGTCTGCAAGAAGTCCCTTCCCTCTCCCAGACACACAGCTCAGCAGCTGCATTTGTGGGGCACCCAAGGAAAACTTGCCGTGATACACTGGATTGTGGCTGTGGCACTGTGGCTTCAACCTGTGGTGCTGTGGGCATGGTTGTCGGCTTGTTAAAGAAAGGGCAGTATTCAGAATTGGCACCTCCAGAGTGGGAATGTTGAGGTGTTCCACAGTGTCGACAAGTGCTGTGGGTTAAGTCTCTGGACTCCTCCACATCCACACAAGGCCTGAGCTGTGCTGGTTTTCTCTGCAGCATCAACTTCAATCAGGATGCGTCCCTCATCTGCGTATCCAGCGACCACGGCACAGTGCATATTTTTGCAGCTGAAGATCCAAAAAGGAATAAACAGTCCAGGTAGGTGTTAGGATGCCTGCTGGGGAAAAGCCGGGGGATGAGAGGAGTCCCCAGTGTTTCAGTGTGGACGGGACAGGCCCTCCACGCCAGCAGGGTGGTGTGGACAGACCTCATATGCTATCAGCGCTGAAATCTTTTTCATTTAATTTGATATTTGTTGGGGTTTAAAAATCAGTGCAGGCTGGGCACAGTGGCTCATGCCTGTAATCCCAGCACTTTGGGAGGCCGAGGTGGGCAGATCACCTGAGGTCAGGAGTTCGAGACCATCCTGGCTAACATGGTGAAACCCCATCTCTACTAAAAATACAAAAACTAGCCGGGCGTGGTGGCGGGTGCCTGTAATCCCAGCTACTCGGGAGGCTGAGGCAGGAGAATCGCTTGAAGCCGGGAGGTGGAGGCTGCAGTGAGCCGAGATTGCGCCCCTGCACTCCAGCCTGGGCTACAGAGCGAGACTCCGTCTCAAAAAAAAAAAATTTTTTTAAAAATAAAATTGTACAACAGGCTTTGTCATGCATGGCAAAAAAAAATTCATTAAAGCTCAAACCATATGAAGAAGCATTTTAGTATTTTCAGCAGCATATTCTGAGCTTACGCAGGTGATTTTTTTTCCTGTAAACTTTGAACCACCCTTTCTTTTCTTGTCTTCACAGTTTGGCCTCAGCCAGTTTCCTTCCAAAATACTTCAGTTCCAAGTGGAGTTTCTCCAAGTTTCAGGTTCCCTCAGGCTCTCCGTGCATTTGTGCCTTTGGAACAGAGCCAAACGCCGTCATTGGTGAGTGGTCCTTCCTGGAGAGAACGTCCCCACCCACCCCACCTGGGCTCCATCCACTGAGCGTCAGACCCAACTTCCCATAGATGTCCCAGCACCGCGCTGTGGCACCGATGGCCACCCAGTTCCCTTGTTTCTCCTGTGGGCTCTGTGTGTCCCGCTTACGGTCTGCACGGCCATTTGGGATGTCAGCCCCCATCCCTCCAGTTTCCCCCAGGAAATCACTGGGACAGGTCTTCCAGTGTTTGTATAGATGACCAAGAATGTTTCTTAACCCTGTAGCCAACACTGGGTGATTAGATGCTCACCCCAGGACCGTCAGGATTCCCGGCCACGGTGCCGACCGAATGCATTCAGTGGGGACCTGGGGCCTTTCAGGGCTTTCAGAGCAGCTGCCTGGCTCCAAGAGGCCCTTTGCAGTTCAGCTCAGTGGGACTCGTTGCTTTTAACTTGAGGGAAAGAAACACACAGGTAAAATGGTCTCCTTCTATCCCAGCAATTTGTGCAGACGGCAGCTACTACAAATTCCTGTTCAACCCCAAGGGGGAGTGCATCCGAGATGTCTACGCGCAGTTTCTAGAGATGACCGATGACAAGCTGTGACTCCAGCTGGGGGCGCCACAGCACCCACCACCTGCCGCCTTCAGGCTCTCGGGGCTGGTGCCAGTGCCCCAGGGGCCTCCTGGGCCACGGGCTGGAGGGGCTGCCCAGGGACCTTGGTCTCGAAGCCATACGTGGTTGTCTGCTTTCCTAAGGACTCCCATTTCCAGTATTAAAGAGAGAATCATCATCAAGGCACCGTAGGTAACTCAGTGGCTGTGACCAGCTCGACTGGCGGCCACTGGCTGTTCCCATGAGTTCAGCTGTGACGTTAGCTTCAGTGGCTCCGCCGCATCCTCACACTGACGGGGGCTCCATATGGACCTGGGGACTGGGCTGAGAGGGTGGACGAGTTCAGGTTTGTTTTTGCAGCAGATTCCGTCGTTCTTACTGAGTCTGCAGCGGGGAAGTGAACAAGTGTGCAGATGTAAGTTCTTACATGATAAGCAGATTGAATAGAACACCAGCAGCTTGCCTTAGAAAAGGAGAAAGGAATTCCTTTTCCCGCCCGAACATGAAGAAAAACGACCTGACCCTGTAGAGAGAACACAGTGTGAATGTTTCCCCTCGTGTGAGCCCAGCCTGTGGTCTTCTCCATACCCGCAACGTGGTCATCTGTGCCCGTGACGTCACCTGTGCCCGTGCGTGGCGTCCCCGTCTCCGTTGGGGCCATTAGAATGAGGCAGACACCAGGCCACTCTAGAAGCCGGGCCGTCACACCTCAGGCGTGTGCGGGGCGGGGACGGGGGGTCTCCTGGTTACATTTTGGATTAAATCTGTTTCCCGGTTATGTGTAGGGAAAAACAAGAGTGATGCACGAACTTTGAACATTCGTTATGGGGGAAACATCCTTTAACTTCGGGGTCGTCTACCAGAGCAGGGTCTGGGAGGGCCCATGCAGTTCCCGCTGGTGTGGAGGGAAATGCCCTGGTCTGGCCTCCGAGCCCCCAGGTCCACCGTCTCCCCTCGCCTCATTTATAAGAATAGCTACACACTAACATTTTGGGAAGGAAAGGCACATAACTTTTTTTAACATTTGGTAACTAAAATAGGTTATGGGCTCTACATTGTCAGCTACTTGGGATATATATTTAATTTTCTTAAATTCCCGTTAAACTCTATTTTATGGTTTTGATTTCAGATTGCAAACATGTAAAACCTGCGTAGCAGCGAGTTCTCGGTTTTGCCGGTTTCTTTAGTTCTTTACTGTCACTGTCATGTAATCAGCTAATTCTCTGTGTGGATGTTGCTGTAAAGTATGCATGTTCCTTTTATGTGTATTTAATCATGATGTTTAATTTTGCACACTTATTTGTAATGTTTCTTTTAAATAAAAGTGACTAATTTTGTTGTACTCTGGACCTGTAATGGGAAGTAGAATTGTGTGTTATGAAGCCAAACACTCTTCCCCTTGCTGTGAGAATCTGGTTGGAGTGTAGGCTTCAGAACAGCCTGTGGGCCTGAAGAGGCCCCGGCCTGTGACAGGACAAGGTGGAAGCCAGGGCCACTGGGTGCGGAGCCTGGAGCTTCACTCCCTGTGTCGGGGATGGGACGGCCTGCCCTCCTCTCTCCCTGCATCGGGGGACGGGGCGGCCTGCCCTCCTCTCTCCCTGTGTCAGGACGGGGCGGCCTGCCCTCCTCTCTCCCTGCATCGGGGGACGGGGCGGCCTGCCCTCCTCTCTCCCTGTGTCGGGACGGGGCGGCCTGCCCTCCTCACTCCCTGTGTCGGGAAGGGGCGGCCTGCCCTCCTCTCTCCCTGTGTCGGGACGGGGCGGCCTGCCCTCCTCACTCCCTGTGTCGGGAAGGGGCGGCCTGCCCTCCTCTCTCCCTGCGTCGGGGGACGGGGCGGCCTGCCCTCCTCTCTCCCTGTGTCGGGGATGGGACGGCCTGCCCTCCTCACTCCCTGTGTCGGGACGGGGCGGCCTGCCCTCCTCTCTCCCTGTGTTGGACGGGGCGGCCTGCCCTCCTCTCTCCCTGCGTCGGGGGACGGAGCGGCCTGCCCTCCTCACTCCCTGTGTCGGACGGGGCGGCCTGCCCTCCTCTCTCCCTGCATCGGGGGACGGGGCGGCCTGCCCTCCTCACTCCCTGTGTCGGGACGGGGCGGCCTGCCCTCCTCTCTCCCTGTGCCCCGAGGGCACCTCTGGAGGAGGGAGGGAGGAAATGCACCTGTAGGAGGCCTGTGTGGCTCTGGGAGGTCTGAGGCTCCTGCTGGCCTGCGGAGGTGGAGGGTGGCTGGCAGCGGCAATGTCCCTGCATGTTGAAGTGGCAGCTTCAAGTGAGCCGGCGTCACCCTGGCTTGTCTAACACTTGAGATCTGACTCTGGGTGGGGGAGTAGGAGCGTAATTACCAGTTGATAAACATGAGTCTGGGGGAAATGCATGCAAGAAGGGTGGGTTTTCTCGCAGTGCACCTGAACAGCCTCAGAACTGATGCAGACGGCGGGGCTGTGTCACAGGCCCGTTCACCAGGAACGTGGTGAGGGCCTGCACGGACGTGCCTCATGGGAGGCCCTGGCGGCACCGGCCCTCCCCAGGCATGTGCTTTTTAAAAATCACTGTAGAGCGGCAAGGACGCGGTGTCCCTAGGCCGGCGGACTCGGGAGCGCAGCTGCTTTTCAAGTGGAATTGATGGGAAACAAGGCCGGGCTGCTGCCTCCCCCACGAACCTCCTGCGCCCCGGACGTGGGTGCGAAGGGACTCCAGAGTGACTGCCTCAGACGGTGCCTACTCAGCAGCTTTCGTGTCTGATCGTACAGGTGCGTGGGCATGGATGACTCCGGCTGCGTTTCTGGTCTGTCCTCCCTCCCCTGTGGCCCTGGGATGTCTTGCGGGGAAAGGCGGCTTGTGCCCTGTGGAACGCAGCCCTGACCCATACCCACCCTGTGTTTGGCGGTGATGCCTGTGTGAACCCCTGGCCCTCTCCCGCTCCCACCACTGTAGTCGGGGGCGCTGGCCGTCCGCAGCCTTCTGTGATCAAAGAGTTTTATATTTGTGTTTTCTTTCTGCAACCAAACCAAGCCCCTGAATGCCAGAGCTCTTTCACGTGACTTAGTCCTCATCTCTCTTCTGTTGTGTCAGAGGCATTTGGTTGATGACATTGTTGAAACTTGTACCATAATTTTTCTTTCCAGATGGATCAGAGAATACAATGAAAAAAAAGTTCCCTATAAAATAACATAATAGAAAAATATAAATTTGTAAGCAAAATTGCCCCGTGTTTCTACCTCCAGAGAAGATCACTCTCAGACAACCCCACACCTGAATGTAACATCTATTTTTATTTAAAAAATTGTTTTGGTAGAGACGGGGTTTCTCCTCCACCTCCTGGGCTCAAGCGATCTTCCCACCTTGGCCTCCCAAAGTGCTTGGATTACAGCCACCACGCCTGGCCACCTTTTTTATTTCAGATACATTTGTCAGTTCTAAAGTTGGTTTCTAATTCGTGGCTGATGACTTGTGTCTGCCCATTTGTACACGCCCTGTGCGCTTTCAAATCCTTGTCTGCCGATTCCAGCATCTGGGTCTTCTCGGAGGATGCCTCCTGATTTTCCTTTATTGAGTGGGGACTTGGGGGTGACCCTGCCTGCTGCTAGGAATGGCTGTTTAATTTTGTTAAGTGACTTTTCTGCATCTATTGTGATGATCACACCTATCTTTTACTCCGTTAACGTGGAGCATCACGTTGATTTTTGAATGTTCAGCCAACCTTGCTGTCCTGCGGGAAAGCCCACTTGGTCATAGTGTGTTATCCTTAAATACTGCTGAATTCGCCAGGCGCGGTGGCTCACGCCTGTAATCCCAGCACTTTGGGAGCCTGAGGTGGGTGGATCACCTGAGGTCAGGAGCTCGAGACCAGCCTGGCCAACATGGTGAAACCCTGTCTCTACTAAAAATACAAAAATTAACCAGGCGTGGTGGCGCGTGCCTGTAGTCCCAGCTACTTGGGAGGGTGAGGCAGGAGAATCAGTTGAACCGGGCAGATGGAGGCTGCAGTGAGCCGAGATCGCAGCACTGCATGCCTGCCTGGGTGACAGAGACTCTATCTCAGGAAAAAAAAAAAAAAATTCTACTAATACTTGGGGATTTTTTTTTTTTGGATGTATATGTATAGAGGATTCTTATTTCTAATTTTGCTTGTAATATTCTTGCCGCATTCTGGAATTTCGGATCAGGTTAGTGATTTTGTGGTTTTGGCATTAATTTTAAAATGATTTGTCTTACGCAACATCCACCAAAATGTAGACATACAATGGGTTTTATCAAAAGCAAATGTAGACTTGAGACTGAGGTGGCATCTAGTGAAATGTCATTTCTTTTGTAGCTCTGTTCAAGAGAAACGCCACCGTCTGTAGAGGCCGTGAATCCCCCGACATTTGCTCTGAGCCTCCCACAGACACCTGCGGCTCCATCTTGAGTTGTCCATGCTGGCTGCCAGCCAGAAGCCTGTCATCTGTGTAAGATGTTTCAGATGGTGAGTCTGACGACGCTTCTGGGGCATGCGAGCTGAGGGCTAATTATCTCCTAGTCTCTCTCGGGTATGTGGAAAAAAACAGGCAAGGATCTGGCCAGATACTGTGGAAAAGGGTGTCCTCCTGACCTTGATAGCAGAGTGTAACTCCAGAAAATCAGCACTTTTCTACCTCAGTTTCAGTATTTGCACAAGGGACTTGAACTTCATGTCTCACATTATTTTTACCGTTATCAGCATATACGACAGCTGCCTATCCTTTTTTTTTTTTTTTTTTTTTGAGACAGGGTCTCACTCCAGGCTGGAGTATGGTGATGCAATCTCAGCTCACTGCAACCTCTGTCTCCTGGATTCACGTGATCCTCCCACCTCAGCCTCCTGAGTAGCCGGGACTACAGGCGTGCACCACCACGCCCGGCTAATTTTTGTTATTGTTTTGTAGAGACGGTGTCTGTGTTCTCCAGGCTGGTCTTGAACACCTGGCCTGAAGCAGTCCTCCCACCTCAGCCTCCCAAAGTATTGGGATTACAGGTGTGAGCCACCGTGCCCAGCCATGATTCTTTTTCTTTTTCTTTTTTTTTTTTTTGGCTCTGTCACCCAGGCTGGAGTGCCGGGGTGCAATCAAGGCTCACTGCAGCCTCGACCTCCTGGGCTCAAGTGATCCTTCTGCTCCAGTCTCCCAAATAGCTAGGACCATAGGCATGCACCACCATGCCTGGCTAATTTCTTTATGTTTTGTTTGTTTGTTTTTGAAACGGAGTTTCGCTTTGTCTCCCAGGTTGGAGTGCAGTGGCTCAACCTCGGCTCACTGCAACTTCCACCTCCCGGGTTCAAGAAATTCTCCTGCCTCCACCTCTCAAGTAGCTGGGATTACAGGTGTGCACCACCATGCCCAGCTAATTTTTTGTATTTTTAGTAGAGATGGGGTTTCACCATGTTGGCCAGGCTGGTCCCAAACTCCTGACCTCAGGTGATCGCCTGTCTCTGCCTCCCAAAGTGCTGGGATTACAGGTGTGGGCTACTGCACTCGGCCTACCTAGCTAATTCTTAATTTTATGATTTTTAGAGGTGGGGGTCACCCTGTGTTGCCCAGCTTCGTCTCAAACTCCTGGGCGGGGCTGGGCGTGGTGGCTCACGCCTGTAATCCCAGCACTTTGGGAGGCCGAGGTGGGCGGATGACCTGAGGTCAGGAGTTCGGGACTAGCCTGACCGACATGGAGAAACCCCATCTCTACTAAAAAAATACAAAATGAGCTGGGTGTGGTGGTGCATGACTGCAATCCCAGCTACTTGGGAAGCTGAGGCAGGAGAAATCGATCGAACCCAGGGGGCGGAGGTTGCAGTGAGCCGAGATTGCGCCATTGCACTCCAGCCTGGGCAACAAGAGCGAAACTCCCATCTCAAAAAAAAAAAAAAACACAAAAAACACAAAACACACACACACAAAAAACTCCTGGGCGGAAGCGATCCTCCTGCCTTGCTCTCCCAAACTGTTACAGGCGTGAGTCACCACGCCCGGCCTTAATTTCCTTTTTGATTGTTTATTGCTGGTGCATATAAATACAACTTATTTTTGTCTTGATCTCGTACACTACCACACTGCTGAATTCATGTGTCAGGCTCTAGTAGGTTGAGTATGTGTGTATTCTGTGGAAGTTTCTATACATAATCATTCCATCTGCAAGGAGAGTTTTCACCCCTTCCAATGTAGATGCCTGCGTTTCTTGGTCAATGCCTCTGGCTAAGACTTCCAGTACAGTGCTGACCAGCAGTAGTGAAGGCAGGTATTCTTGTTCCTGATCTGAAAGGAAAAGCTTTCAGTCTTTTACTGCTGAGTATGTATACGGTTAGCTCTGGGTCTCTTTGCATTTTTCCTGCTTGGATTTTGTTGAGCTTATTGGATGTGCAGATTCATGTCTTTATCAGATCAGGGAAGTTTTCACTGATTATTTCCTGAAGTGTGTCTTCTTCTCTTTCTCTACTTCTGGAATTTCATAATGCTTATGTTGTTATGCTCGATGGTATCCCATAGGCCCCTTATTGTTCACTTTCCCTGCATTTTTCTTCTCTGCTGCTTAGACTGGGTAATTTCACTGACCTACCTTCAAGTTCACGGCTGCTTTCTGATGCCTGCTGAAATCCAAATTCCTCTAGTGAATTTCTTATGTTAGCTATTTTACTTTTCAGGCCTAGACTTTCTTTTTAGTCTCTTTTTATAATTTCTATTTTCTGCTATTTCCAAATGTTTCACACTATTCATATTTCTTTCTTTTTGGGGCAGAGGGAGGGGCAGTGTCTGGCTCTACTGTTCAGGCTAAACTGCAGTGGTGTGATCACGGTGTACTGAGGCCTTAACTTCCCAGGTTCAAGCAATCTTCCCACCTGAACCTTCGGAGTAGCTGGGACCTCAGACACATGCCACCATGCCTAGCTGATTTTTTTTTTTTTTTTTTTTTGGTAGAGACAGAGTCCCACTATGTTGCCCAGCCTGGTCTTGAGCTCTTGGGCTCAAGCTGTCTCCCCATTTTAGCCTCCCAAAGTGCTGAGACTATAGGCGTGAGCCACCACACCTGGCTTTGTTCTTATTTTACTTCTTTGTCCCTGGTTCCCTTCAGCCCCTTGAGCATATTTAAGACAAAGTGTTTGTCTAGTAAGTCCAATTTCCAGGCTTCTTCAAGGATGGTTTCTGTCACTATGTCCCCTGCCCCAACCTCATGAATGGCTCATTGTTCTTATTCCTTTGTGTGTTTTGTTTTGTTCTGTTTTGAGACAGAGTTTCACTCTTGTCACCCAGGCTGGAGTGCAATGGCGAGGTCTCGGCTCACTGCAACCTCTGCCTCCTGGCTTCAAAGTGATTCTCCTGCCTCAGCCTCCTGAGTAGCTGGGATCACAGATGCGTGCCATCACACCTGGCTAGTTTTTGTATTTTTGGTAGAGATGGGGTTTCACCTTCTTGGCCAGGCTGGTCTTCAACTCCTGACCTCAGGTGATCCACCCACCTTGGCCTCCGAAAGTGCTGGGATTTCAGGCGTGAGTCACCACACCCAGCCTGTTTTCTTTTTTTCTTTTTTTTTTTTTTTAAATTAGAAGTGGCCAAGCATGGTGGCTCATGCTTGTAATCCCAGTACTTTGGGAGGCCAAGGCAGGAGAATAGCTTGAGTCCAGGAGTTCGAGACCATCCTGGGCAACATAGCAAGACCCGTCTCTACAAATAAAAAAAAGTTTTATTTTTTCCCCTCAATTTTGATTTCTTTTTTCAATTTTGTTGCCTGCTTGCTTTACATTTACTTTGTTGTTGTTGTTTTTGAGACGGAGTCTCGCTCTGTCGCCCAGGCTGGAGTGCAGTGGCGCGATCTCGGCTCACTGCAAGCTCCCCTCCCGGGTTCACGCCATTCTCCTGCCTCAGCCTCCTGAGTAGCTGGGACTACAGGTGCCCGCCACCATGCCTGGCTAATTTTTTGTATTTTTAGTAGAGACGGGGTTTCACCGTGTTAGCCAGGATGGTCTCGATCTCCTGACCTCGTGATCCACCCGCCTCGGCCTCCCCAAGTGCTGGGATTACAGGCGTGAGCCACCGCGCCTGGCCTCAGAATGCAATTTTTTTAATTTTTATTTTTGAATATTTGCAATGTACTTTCCATTTCAGCATCCTTGTTTGTCTGTTTTTTGAGACAAGGTCTCACTCCCATTGCCCAAGCTGGAGTGTGGTGGTGCAGTCACGGCTCAGTCCAGTTTCAGCTTCCTGGGTTCAGGCGATCCTCCCGCCTGGGCCTCCTGAGTAGCTGGGACTACAGGTGCATACCACCACACTTGGTTTATTTTTAGTAGAGACAGGATTTTGCCAAGTTGCCTAGGCTGGTCTCCAACTCCTGGACTCAAGTGATCCTCCCACTTCGACCCCCCAAAGTGTTGGGATGAGACACTGTGCCCCGCCCTGCATTCCTAATTCAAAAATTTGAAGTCCAAAATGCTCCAATGAATATTTCCTTTGAGCATCGTGTCAACACTCAGAAAGTTTCGGATTTTAGATTACTGAATTTTCAGATTAGGAATACTCAACCTGGATAAGTCAGTTTTCTTTGGCTGCTTTCCAGGTAAAAAAAAAAAATGTGTTTTCTTTAGTTTATTGCCTCAACATGGTTTTCCTTGAGATGATCTTATTGGAATTCACTGACCTTCGTGAATCTTTAAAGTATTTATTAAAAAAAAAAATACACACACACACACAGGCCAGGCGCGGTGGCTCACGCCTGTAATCACAGCACTTGGGGAGGCCGAGGCGGGCGGATCACGAGGTCAGGAGATCAAGACCATCCTGGCTAAGATGATGAAACCCCGTCTCTACTAAAAATACAAAAATTTAGCCGGGCGTGGTGGTGGGCGCCTGTAGTCCCAGCTACTCAGGAGACTGAGGCAGGAGAATCGCTTGAACCCGGGAGGCAGAGCTTGCAGTGAGCCAAGATCGTGCCACTGCACTCCAGCCTGGGCGACAGAGCGAGACTCTGTCTCAAAAAAATAAATAAATAAAAATAAATTTAAAAAAAAAATATATATATTTTTTTAAATGAGACAGTCTCGCTGTCGCCCAGGCTGGAGTGCAGTGGTGCAATCTGGGCTCACTGCAACCTCTGCCTCCTGGGCTCAAGCGATTCTCCTGCCTTGGTCTCCCGAGTAGCTGGGATTACAGGTGCGTGCCACCACGCCCGGCTAATTTTTGTATTTTTAGTAGAGATGCCGTTTCACCATGTCGGCCGGGCTGGTCTTGATCTCCTGACCTCGTGATCCACCCGCCTCGGCCTCCCCAAGTGCTGGGATTACAGTCATGAGCCACCGCGCCCACCCGGACTAAAATATTTCTTTAAAAAAAAATTGTATACGTTGTTTCTCTGTTTTATAGGAATCTAGTGACACACACAGTAGACCCTTCAATCTTGTCCTACAAGTCCCAGTTCATTTTTGTTTCCAAATGTTTTTCTGTTTATTCACTGAATTTTTTCATTTCTTTGATTCAAGAGCATTTGCCCTTATTTCACAGAGCATGGTTATAATAACTGTTCTTTATCTGATATTCCCAATATTTGGGTCATGTGAGAGTTGGCATTCGGTCTTTTCACTTTAGGGCTGAGATTTTTCTGGCTCTTTTTATGTTTAGTAATTTTGTATTCTAGACATTCGGCATACCTTGAGACTCCAAGTCCATGAAACCCTCTGTAGGATGCTGAGTTGTGTCTCAGCAGGCAAGTAACCCAGTTATGTTCGGATTGCACGTGCCAGCCTGCCTCCTGGAGCCGTGACTCTGGTGTCAGGCTAGTTTTCCAAGTCTGTGTCGTGCTGTTCACCCAGGGGCCAGTCTACACAGGAGTTGAGCTCAAATAGCCTTTGCTGTTTTCCCCACGTCAGTGCCATTCATGTGGAGCCTTAGGGGGTCTCTAACTCCTCTGCTGTGTCCTTTGACTTAAAAGCCCAGGTTTCAGCCTCTCTGTGCTGTTCCCATTCCTATGACTAGGTCCAGCTTGGGGCCAAAGTGGAGCAGGGATTTCCCTCATGCTCTTTGGACTACAGGGGCCTGTTTTCCAATTCCTCTCGCCAGCGTGAAGGGCTCTGTGGGAGTCGCCAGCGTGAAGGGTTCTGTGGGAGTCGCCAGCGTGAAGGGTTCTGTGGGAGTCGCCAGTGTCTGCAGGGCTGCTGCTTGCAGGAGTTTCCCACCACCGTCTCTGCCCAGGATGAGAGGGAAGCGGGCTTCTCTTGGAGATTTTAATGTTCATCCCTAATGTGCGGTTCGGATAGACCACCCCCGACTAGGCCCAGCAACGGACTAGGCTCAGCAATGGGAGGGGAAAACCCAGGAAAAACCCATCACACCGGTCCTTGTTCTGGCTCTAGTCTGCCTGCTGTTCTGTATTTACGACTGACTTTCCATAGGACTGAGATAGTTGCTCTGTTTGTTAGGTCCACAGTTAGTTAGTCATAACCCCTAGGAGACACGGGTGGAGGAGTCCACTGGGATCTTTGTAGCCAGTTTAGTCATCAGAGGTCACTTGAGACCCACTCTGAATTGTAATTTTGTGTTGCTGTGGACATAGCTCAGAAAGGGGGCAACAAACAGTGACAATTTCCCAGCACCCATCAACGCAGCCCGGGTGCACTGCAGACGCAGACCTGGCAGAAACAAATTACAAATGACTGCTTCACTTTGCTGGAAGAGGCAGTCTCGCAGGGTGTGATAAACAGTTCTTTTATGCCAGTATGAACTGTTTTAAATTAGGGGATCAGTGTAAGGAACAAAACACTCCATTATGAACTCTCTGTCCGTGAACATCATTTAGCTCCCAAAGGCCTCTGTGTCATTTTCAGCACGGTTTCTTCCCTCTGCTACCCTCGGGTGAGTACTGATAATGTCGTCACGATTCCAGACATTAGCGATCCACACCAGATTTTCAGGGGCTGAAAGATCAAAGTGTTTCTTTGTGGGAACTTGAATACCCAAGTACCTCTTCAGAAGAGCTGCTTTTTCTTTTTTTCTGAGACGGAGTCTCGCTCTGTCGCCCAGGCTGGAGTGCAGTGGCGCAATCTCGGCTCACTGCAAGCTCCACCTCCCAGGTTCACGCCATTCTCCTGCCTCAGCCTCCCGAGTAGCTGGGACTACAGACGCCCGCCACTGCGCCCGGCTAATTTTTTTTGTATTTTTAGTAGAGACGGGGTTTCACCGTGTTAGCCAGGATGTTCTCGATCTCCTGACCTCATGATCTGCCCGTCTCGGCCTCCCAAAGTGCTGGGATGACAGGCATGAGCCACCGCGCCGGCCAAGAGCTGCTTTTTCATTTTCTGAGAAAATGTCCCTCAAGGTGCTTTGCAGTGATCTTCATTCTCAGGTTGGAGAGAAAGTCTGCAGAAATAGTGGCAGCCACAATCTCCAAGTAACTTTAACACTCCGACATCATAGATCAGTCAATCAAGACCCTGTTACCACTGCCTGTGACACGGCGCCTTTTCTGCCTGCACGTTCAACCCCGCTGTCCCAGTGGCAGGGCCTGCAGTGCTGGTCCTCAGTGCAGCTCCCTGGTTAAGTTCTTGCCAATGCGCTAGGCCTCCGGTGTGCTCAGAAGAGAGCATGAAGTTAAAAAGTCAATCAATCAAAATGAAAATGATACTCTGCATTCCATTAAAATTAATAAAAATATTTTATTGAATTTCAGGAACTTGGTACTTTTTTAAAATTTCAAATCTTTGCACACAAATCACCACTATACTTTCTAGAATAGTGGAAGTTAGGACTTCAAGATTGTCACTTATCTCCTTGTGTCACACAGCACAGAAACCCCAAGTCCTCACACTGCCCCCACCCCCCTTCTGGCCATGACTACCAACTACTCTGTTATTCTAGCGGAGGACAGTGACGGAAGTGGGTAGACGACTGAAGGAGATCAGCTGTCCACCGCGTACTCTACTGAAGTGAGAGGAGGAGCAACCGAGGATCATGCCGCACACACTCCGAGTGCACCACGTGACGTGGGTCATACGGGAGTTCCCTTTTGTTTTCTCGTTTGGTTCAGGGCAAAGCTACTGAAATTGTTCCTAGTCCCTGAGGAGCTCAGAAGTTGGGCAAAGGTCACAGCAGACTTCCTGAAAACCAGACACTGAGGAACACAGTGGAGAGCGGGAGTTCACAGCGACGCAGCTGAGGACGACGCAGGACCTCTCCCAAAGGTGCTGCAGCTCCAGCACCGGGGCCAGGGCTGCGGCGACAGCAGCTCAGCAACCCTTGCTGTGCTCAAGTTCTTGGGGATTCAGAGCTAAGTTCAAAATTTAGAAACAGTGCCTTAAAGACGGGCAAGAAAACCCGGTGTGGGAGTCTGCTCATCTATGGTTTGTTACTGCTTAAATTCCTAGGTACCAATGAAAAAGCCAAGTGAATGTGGCAGAGTGAGGAGGAGACAGGAGCGTGTGCACCTTCCATCTGTGAGAGGCACACTTCAGTCTGGGTTCAAGATGCAGAATGGTGCCTACAGCAAAAAAAAAAACACCCTCCTCCCTTCTTTACCATTTGAATGGACATTTTCCTTACCTGTGATCCCAACAGAAACAGATCCAGACCTATCATGTGAAGTCCACATTCCAGGATCAGAAGTAACCAGTTTATGGACTGAGCTTACACGGGAAAGTCTACCCCCGACTCCTTCTGGATAGTAACATACACAACTGCATAAAAACGTCTCCAAGGGGACATACGATGCATTTGCTTGGTGTCCCAGCCAAACTCCCCACCGGCGACCTCACTGTTCCTTGACTCAGAGCTCGAGAGCTCGTCTCCTATCAATCAATCAGAGAACCCCATCAGCTGTGACCAACAGAGCTGGAGCCCTCTGTGGAGGGAGCTGACCCCACACACGGGACAGAGCAGAATCCTGATTATTTTACAAACTGCAAACCTTCTGAGTAAGAAGACAAAAATATACATTCCAAGGTATCTGTAAAGTGCTTGGAAGATGCAGACAGCTGCACCGAGGGGCTCTGATCCATCCACATGCTGCGCTTTGCTGCGGTCACACACACGGTCTCAGTCACGTGATGGTTTTGCTTTTATTTCTTAAACGGCTGAGTGATAATCCAGCTAGTGTGCAGTCATTTCATACCTTTCAGTGGGCGTCACCGCAGTGACGCTGCCACAGCCCCATGCTGAGGCCGACACAATTCACGGAACAGATTCATCATATTTGGTCTTTATGTAAATAATAAATGTTTTTAAATTGCCTAAATATACCATTCTGAGCCATTTCATCCCAATTTCATCCCACCAGGAAAATACAGGTTTTTTCCTCTCTAAAAAAAAATTAAATACCAAAATAACTACATTTAAATAAATAATGTTATGATGATGACATTTAAAAGCTCAGCATCAGGCTGACGCCCTCTCCCCATGTGCACCGCCCGCGGCCCTCGGCCGGCACACTCGGGAAGGGCGAGCAGTTTTCTTCCTGAGGAGCTGGGCGAGGAGGTGCGGGGACCTCCCACTCTCGTTCCCTCACCCCCGTCCTGTCCTCATTTTCCGTAGAGGAGTCAGCCTCAGGATTGGGTTCGGTTCTGAAAGGTCAGGGACATTTCTTACCACAAAACAGGAAATGCCCCCAGACGTCCCCTGCAGGACGTGGCTCGGACCCTGCTCCACCATGGCGGCCGCTCACCGAAGGTGGGGAGTTAGTTAGACAGCGGGTCAGAGGCCGCCTAGAGCCGGAGGGACACCCCAAATACAAACATACCACGGAGAGACCTGGGATCTGAGTTTCAAAAGGGCCTGTGATACAAGACTGAATCTTTTTTTCCAAATGAAGTAGAAATGGTTCTGTCGTTTTAAACATACACAATACTTAGGAGACTTGTTTTACTCAGAGTGGAAAATTTTGCCAGGGACAAAGTCAACACAAAGAAACAAACAACAAAAAATAGCCAGAAAGAGAACAGTTAAGTGCAGCTCGGTGAGTCCTGGCAGTTCCTTCCCGGCACTGGCTCGTCCCTGGGTTCTCAGGTTCCATGCGGCCACAGCGTCCGTCCACCTGTCCACGCGAGCCACATGCTGAAATGGAGGTGGATAAAATTCATCAGGCAGCTGCTGTAACACGGAAATGTGCAGATGCCAGAGTAGCTTCGTCTGAACTTGAACAAGACAGACAAAAGGAAATCATTCCATAGGCTGAAAACAAAAACAAAACTACGTTGTTTCTTTGCCCCAAATGAAATCCACGGAAAGGGCCTGTGTGATTCCGAAAGTCTGAGTAGAAATGGAGTGATGTGAAATGCCCAAGACCCCATTATTTTGTAAAGAAAGGACACCTCAAAATACTCTAATTCCACATGTCTCCGCTGCCTGGTGGGTCCTGTGAGGGCGGCGGGGACGGCTCCCCCCGCGTCCTGAGGCCTAGTCTTGGGAGACCCACTCACAGCAGGCGCTGGCCGTGCCGTCCTCACACAGCGATGCCTGGTCCTCGCGGGAGGACAGAGTTTCACTTGTAGGTAGAAGCTCAGCCCAGCAGGTGCTCAGTGGAGACACCGTCTCCCAAATCAGGTTTTGTTGTGTGTGGGTTTTGTTCAAGTGTGACTTCTGTCTTTAAGGAGTGTTAAGGCCAGCTGGGTTTTCTGTTTTCAGTGCTGAGAGGTGAAGTCCAACCACAGGGCCCTGCACCCCCAAGTGCTGGCGGGAGGCCGTGTCTCCTTTTGGCACCACAGAGTTGATATTGTTAAAGAAAAGCTCTCCCAGTCGCTAGTTCTGGACACCCTTTTCCCTTACGGCTGCCGGTGGCGTGTCCACACTCAGGGCAATGACGATGCCCTCGCCGTCTTCTGTCTTGATCCGCTTCAGCTCCGGCTGCTCTGGTTGGTCACCGTTGTGGCGCTTTGTGGGCAGGGAGGCCGATGCGGACGCGTGTGTTGCCAACATGTGCAAAGGACTCGCCGCGGCTGCAATGACACGAGGGAGTCAGAACCCCACGCTCTCACGTGAACCCTCGCGACTCAGAACCCCACGCTCTCACGTGAACCCTCGCGACTCAGAACCCCACGCTCTCACGTGAACCCTCGCGAGTCAGAACCCCACGCTCTCACGTGAACCCTCGCGAGTCAGAACCCCACGCGCTCACCTGAACCCTCGCGAGTCAGAACCCCACGCGCTCACGTGAACCCTCGCGAGTCAGAACCCCATGCGCTCATGTGAACCCTCGCGACTCAGAACCCCACGCTCAGGTGAACCCTCGCGAGTCAGAACCCCACGCCCTCACGTGAACCCTCGCGACTCAGAACCCCACGCTCTCACGTGAACCCTCGCGACTCAGAACCCCACGCTCACGTGAACCCTCGCGACTCAGAACCCCACGCGCTCACGTGAACCCTCGCGAGTCAGAACCCCACGCGCTCACGTGAACCCTCGCGAGTCAGAACCCCACGCTCTCACGTGAACCCTCGCGAGTCAGAACCCCACGCTCACGTGAACCTTCGCGAGTCAGAACCCCACGCGCTCACGTGAACCCTCGCGAGTCAGAACCCCACGCTCTCACGTGAACTCTCGCGACTCAGAACCCCACGCTCACGTGAACCCTCGCGAGTCAGAACCCCACGCGCTCACGTGAACCCTCGCGAGTCAGAACCCCATGCGCTCACGTGAACCCTCGCGACTCAGAACCCCACGCTCAGGTGAACCCTCGCGACTCAGAACCCCACGCCCTCACGTGAACCCTCGCGACTCAGAACCCCACGCTCTCACGTGAACCCTCGCGACTCAGAACCCCACGCTCACGTGAACCCTCGCGACTCAGAACCCCACGCGCTCACGTGAACCCTCGCGAGTCAGAACCCCACGCTCTCACGTGAACCCTCGCGACTCAGAACCCCAGGCTCTCACGTGAACCCTTGCAAGTCAGAACCCCACGCTCTCACGTGAACCCTCGCGAGTCAGAACCCCACGCTGTCACGTGAACCCTCGCCCTCTAAGGGTCCTGCCACTCCCAGGCCCGCAGAGGCTCCCACAAGACCCCAGGGACTGGCCCACGGTGGCCAAGGGCACAGGAGCCTGGGCTGGGCCCTTGGGACCCCAAAAAACTGCAGCAAGTGAACTGCCTGATTAGTGGACATTTTTATTAACAGCTGGCATCATCTCTGTTATGTCCTATAAATAGGCTATTTTGATGTCACTGCTGGGGGAGAAAGGCTGAGTCCAGTAATGGTTGAGGCAGACAGGAGATGGCCCTGCTGGCTCGGCGAAGGAGTGGCTGCCGCTCGCTGCTCTCCCTCATGCGGAGGCCCTGCCCTCGCCCCCCACCACCCACACAAGATGCTCCTGGACCATTTCCACACAGAAGGGAGCAGGGCTCCATCTGTCCCATAGGAGAGAAGCACCACAGTTTCTCATGGATGCTGCTCACCTGTGTCCTGGGTCAGTCCACAGAGGTGTGTGGGCAGAACAGAGACTGCTGGCTGCTAACGGCTGACCAGACTGAGTTAATTCCAAAGGCCAAGCTTCCAACTAACATGCGATGGGTAATGTTATGTGCCAGCCTGGCTGAGCCACAGTGCCCAGATTTTGGTCAACCATTACTCTGGATGGTTCTGTATAGTTACTTCTTTAGATGAGATTAACATTTAAATCAGTCAGCTCTGAGTAAATCAGCTGATCGCCATGAGTGGGTGGGCCTCATCCAATCAGGTGAAGGACTAAGAAAAGACTGAGGTCCTCTGAGAGCAGCACTCTGCCCTGGATGGCCTCTGGACTCTTGAGAATCCAGCACTGACTCTTTCCCTGGGGTTCGGTCCACCCTGCAGATGCTGAGCTTGGCAGGCCCCACAACAGAGCGGGCAGATTCCACAGAATCTGTCTCCAGGCCGCCGCCTTGGCTCTGTTTCTCTGGGGCACCCTCACCTACCAGGTGCCATCGGGACCCCACCATCTCCAGCTTCCGGCACAGGCCAGTCCTCCTTGTGGGCGGCGGCATTTCTGGAAGACGCTGTCACCTCCCAGGGGGCACTTCTTGGTGGGCCCCGTGATGCTCTGAGAAGCAGGCCCTAGGCCCCCAGGCTGCGCACACACCAGCCACTGCACTTCTCTAACCTCTGACCGACTCAGAGCACCCCCGGGCGGGAGCAGGAACACACCCCCGGGCGGGAGCAGGAACACACCCCCGGGAGGCCCCAACGCAGCTGTGCAGCAACCCCTTCAGGCTGTCCCAGGAGGCTCAGAGCAGACACGTCTACAGGGCAGTACCTGAACCCAACCACAAACACAGCACACATGGTACGCTCCGCCCTGGTGCCTAGAGACGTGGGAGGGGGACTTGCCCACCTGTCCGTCAGGGGCCAGCCCTCTCAGACCACAGGCCCTGGCGTGGGCAATACCCGCCTCCTACTCGCAGTCCCCTGCAGGGACGCTGGCTGGTCAGGGACCGACCTCTGCCCCCAGCTCTTCCCCAGCGGAGCGGATGTGAGTTCGGCCAGATGCTCAGGGACGCTGGCTGGTCAGGGACCGACCTCCGCCCCCAGGTCTTCCCTAGCGGAGCGGATGTGAGTTCAGCCAGGTGCGTGGTCAGCTCATGGCCAGATAGCCGGGGCAGCCACAAAGAGCGGGAGTCAACACTGGGCTCCGAAGAGACTCAAGCAGCAAACGGGGACCCAGTGACATCGGGTCGGCCGTGAGAGCCCCGTTTTAGAATTCAGGACATAGCCCTGAGGCCACAGAGGTGTGTTCCCTGGAAGCCAAACCCCTGTCAACAGTGTGGATGTGTGACTTTATCGTGTTCCCTTCTCCTTTCCACCTCTGAGCAACAGAAATAGCAGAGGACGAATTTACACATAAAACATGAACAAGAGGCCAGGTGCGGTGGCTCACGCTTGTAATCCCAGCACTTTGGAAGGCTGAGGCGAGAGGATCACCTGAGGTTACGAGTTCAAAACCAGTCTCGAACTGGCCAGCATGGTGAAACACCATCTCTACTAAAAATACAAAAACATTAGCCGGGCGAGGTGGTGGGGGCCTATAGTCCCAACTACTCGGGAGGCTGAGGCAGGAGAATCACTTGAACCCAGGAGGCGGAGGTTGCAGTGAACTAAGATCGTGCCATTGCACTCCAGTCTGGGTGACAAAGAAATTCCGTCTCAAAAAAAAAAAAAAGAAGCTGCTCAGCTTCCAGAAAGCACGGCTGCCACAAAGCAGGGAGCTGGGCTGAGGAAGAGACTTGGAGCCCAACGAGAGGGCAGGGGAGACTCCAGACCTAAGGGAGGCACGGGAGGCCGCTGAGCCCACCCACGTGACCCGGAGGAGCTGTGTTAGGTCGGCACCCTCTCAGGGAGACCCCCACATTCCCTGACGTCGGTTTCCTGGCGCCTGATGGCAGGGTGGCCCCCACAGAGAGAGGCACACGCACCCAGACGCGAGTCACAGCCAGTGTCTGACAAGCACCAATACCCTGAATGAGATGAGGTCACTGCTATGGTGTGGGCATCTGTCTCCTGAAATGCTGAAACTCACTTGCCCACGCAGCCTAATTAGGAGGTGGCATCTTCAGAAGGTGACTTGACCATGAAGGCCTTGCCCTCACTAACAGCTTAATGCTGTCACCAAGGGACAGGTTCATGATTCCAGGAGTGAGTTCATTCTAAAAGGGTGAATATGCCTTCACCCCATCACCACATGAGCACACAGGAAGAAGGCCCTTGCCAGCCTCCAGAACTGCAAGCCAATCCGTTTCTATTCATGCTAAAGTACTCCATCTTGGGTGTTCTGTTACGGCAGCACAACACGGCTGACTCACCCAACGCAACAGCCTCACCCTCACCAGGGCTCAAGTTGACTGGATGACCCAGAGAATACAAGAGGCGTAGGCCGGGCACAGTGGCCCACGCCTGCAATCCCAAGGGAGGCTGAGGCAGGCAGGTCCCTTGAGGCCAGGAGGCTGAGACCAGCCTGGACAACATAGCAAGACCTCGTCTCTATAAAAAATAAATAATTTTTAAAAGGACATAAAACTAGAAATGACAGCTGGACAGGAGGAATAATTTTTAAAAAGACGTAAAACTAGAAACGACAGCTAGACAGAAGGAATAAGTTTAGTGTTCTGCAGAACTGCGAGATGATGGGAGTCAACAATACGGTTTCAAACAGCCAGAAGGTTCCCAACACCTAGAAATGGTCAATGAGATGACGGATGTGCCGATCATGAGTCACATGCTTCCCAACATCACTGTGTGCCCCATACACTTGCACAATTATTCTGTGTCAATTAGAGAACAGCAGTGAGAGGCCTGGAGTGAAAAGAAACTGGGAGGCCGGGCACGGTGGCTCACGCCTGTAATCCCAGCACTTGGGGAGGTCAAGGTGGGCGGATCACCTGAGGTCAGGAGTTTGAGACCAGCCTGGTCAACGTGGTGCAACCCCGTCTCTACTAAAAATACAAAATTAGCAAAGTGTGGTGGCGGGCGCCTGTAATCTCAGTTACTCAGGAGGCTGAGGCAGGAGAACTGCTTGAACCCAGGAGGCAGAGGTTGCAGTAAGCCAAGGTCATGCCACTGCATTCCAGCCTGGGCAACAAAAGCAAAACTCTGTCTCAAAAAAAAAAAAAAGAAAGAAAGAAAGAAAAGAAATGGTGACACTTAAAGACTCTCATCCACCCAGCCCTGCCCTCACAGAGCCTCTGTCGCGAGGTACTCCGCCACGTGGAGACCCCACATGGAGCCCTGTAACAGCAGAGGGGCTGTGCTAACACGCCCGGCCCTGAAGCAGAGGTCTCAGCAGAGGCGCGGAGGGAGGTGGAGGGCACGCAAGGAAGGCTAAAGGCGGCAGAGCCCTGGAGGTGCCGGAGCTGGGGAGGGAGCAGCCATCAGCCCTGCAGCCCCGGGGTGGGCCACAAGAGAGGGCGACCCCTCTGCTCCAGGGCAGAGAAGGAACACGCACACGAGTTGGGCACATGCTCCTGATGAGGCCCACACGTGCTCTCTTGGGAAGGCACTGACTCTGTTGATCTAAAGATGCTGAGTAAGGCAGAAGGGTCTGTCCAGCGAGCACTGCAAACTCTGGTTGGCACCGAGGACCACACGGTGCCAGGAAGGACCATCCTGGACAAGGAGTGTGATGTACGAGCACCTCGGGCCCACGTGACCTGTGTCGACACGGGCGTGTTACAGGGAGTCACGGCTTAGCACGTGGGGCCTGGAGGCGACCCTGCCCCTGGGCACACCCAGAGGCGGCGCCGCCTTCACCAGCCCCTGCCCCTCACCAGCTGAACTCGTAGACAGGCTTGCTCTGTGTTCCGTGAGAGCTCTGAGCACAAGGGGCTCTCACCACGCCTGACAACCCGGGGACTGTAACTTGGAGCATCACTTCAGCAAGCCCGGGAGGACTACAGGAATTTCCTACCATGAAATGGAACCTGAAGTAGGTGAGAAGATGGGGAGGGGGTGGTCTGTGGAATAAAACAAACGTGAAATCAAGGAGATTGGCAGAGATCAAAGAAAGAGGGGCTCCGCCAGCTCTGCCACACACTCTGGATTCAACACCGTCCCAATCAAGACGCCAGCAGGCTTGGTGTAGGAATTCTACAGTTCACGCGGAAATGCCAAGGACCTAGAATGGCTGAAGTGATTTTTAAAAAGAACAAAGTTGGAGGAGCGACACCTCCTGAGTGGGAGACTTGATGAGGCTGCAGGAGCTGGGCAGGGAGCCCTGCCACACAGACTGCCCGCAGAAAGTGCGTCTGGAAACAGTCCCCACGTGTGCACGGTCCCGGGGCGTGATGAGGGCACCAGGGCAGAAAGTGCGTCTGGAAACAGTCCCCACGTGTGCACAGTCCCGGGGCGTGATGAGGGCACCAGGGCAGAAAGTGCGTCTGGAAACAGTCCCCACGTGTGCGCGGTCCCGGGGCGTGACGAGGGCACCAGGGCAACCGGTGGGGCAGGCACGTCCTGACGCCACCTCTGAGGCTCCCCCTACACCAAGCTCTGAGGCTCCCCCTACACCAAGCATGGAAAACACAGCAGGAACGATGACAAGGGAACAAGCAGCCACCAAGAATCTGGGCAAGGAACGTGTCCCAGAATTAAGGCGTCAGCGAACAACTGCCCTAGTAACGTGAAAGAAAAAGAAGAAAGGACTCAGGCTACTGAAGGCGAAGCAGGAACTGACCTGCAGTTGGTGTGAGCTGGGCAAACCCCGTGACCACCTCAGATGCTCCTCCCTGCAATCGCGGTCGCAGTCTGTGGCCGCAGGTGTGGCCTCAACCGACTCTAATGTGTCTACAAAAAATGTGCAGACAGCCGGGGCCACTGCGGTGGGCCAGAGATGCACAGACGCGCAGTGTGACTCTGGTTTCCAGTGGCCCTTCTCCTACGCTGACTCGGAACAGCATCCACGCTGTAGGTGTCTCTGGACAACCTTCCACCTGTCGTTTCTCATCCCAGGTTCCGGGCTGCCGGAAAAGGCTTTGCTCTTGTCTCCAGAAGCACCTGCTGGTCTGTCTGGATGGGGCCTGCTGTGTCAACTGAGGCAACTCCAGTCTGAGCTGGCACATGGGGGCCTTCTGAGGCCAAGGGGCCCTGGGGAGAGGAGTGGGAAAGGACCCCAAGTCACAGGAGCCAGGCGCACTTTTAGGGCCCCGGGAATAGTGACACAGGCTTAATAACAGGGACCGACCCCACTGTTACAGCTTTCAACGAAGAAAAACCATGACCACATGTATAGCACTCTGTCCTCTCCAGCTCAAACACAAGGAGAAGGCCGGGCGCGGTGGCTCACACCTGTAGTCCCAGCATTTTGGGAGGCAGAGGCGAGAGAATCACTTGAACCTAGGAGTTTGAGACCAGCCTGAGCAGCACGGTAAGACCCCATCTCTACAAAAGAAAAAAAAAATTAGCTGGACATGTTTGTACGTGCCTGTAGTCCTGGCTACTCAGGAGGCTGAGGCAGGAGAATCACTTGAGCCCACGAGTTCAAGGCTGCAGTGAGCTGTGATCACGCCACTGCACTCCAGCCTCAGTGACAGACCCTTTCTCAAAAAACAAGACAAAAGCCGTAGAACTTGAAAACCAGGCAAGACAGGCCACTTACCTTGTGACACCTCCACTATTACCTGTCACAAGGAAAGGACGACCTAATGGGAATCTGTTTATAGAGCTGTACAAAGTCTTAGAGAAATAAGCAAATTACCCCTGCCCCACGGCACACCAAACCCTGCTGCATCCCCCGTTGCCCCCATGGTTAGAACTTGCCTATCCACAAAATGCTGTCAAAGACGATGTGTGCCGGCTTGCATTTCTATTCCTCCATTTACTTACTATGTGGAGAGGGTCTCACCCTGTCTCCCAGGCTGGAGTGCAGTGGGGCAATCACGGTTCACTGCAGCCTCAACCTCCCTGGCTCAAACGATCTCCCTGCCTTAGCCTCTTGGTGGCTGGGACTACAGGTGCTGCCGCCACAGCCACTTTTGTGATTTTTTGTAGACACAGAGATTCACCATGTTGCCCAGGCTGGTCTTGAACTCCTGGGCACAAGCAGTCCGCCCACCCTGGTCTCCCAAAGTGCTGGGATTGCAGGCGTGAGCCACGGCGCCCAGCTGTTCCTACTCCTTTAGGGAAAGAACTAAGTTCCTCTGCGAGTCCATCTACAGAGACGGGCTCCGCTGCTGCCTACTCCAATCTCCAGACGCTCACAAGGGGACGTTCCCCACCCTGAGGGTCCTGATTCAGAGGGTGGCTTTTGGAAAGATGATTGTGGAGATGCATACACTAATCCTCCCCACATAAATTCCAATATTTTCAAACTGAAGTGTCTGGAGCATTTTTTTTTTTTTTTTTTTGAGACAGTCTCGCTCTGTTGCCCAGGCTGGAGTGCAGTGGCGCGATCTCAGCTCACTGCAAGCTCCGCCTCCCGGGTTCGCGCCATTCTCCTGCCTCAGCCTCCCGAGTAGCTGGGACTACAGGCGCCCGCCACCACGCCCAGCTAATTTTTTGTATTTTTGGTGGAGACAGGGTTTCACCGTGTTAGCCAGGATGGTCTCCATCTCCTGACCTCGTGATCCGCCCGCCTCGGCCTCCCGAAGTGCTGGGATCACAAATGTGAGCCGCCGCGCCCGGCCTGTCTAGAGCATTTCTTAGCGGGCAACTTTTACCCCACAGGCAACCTATGTCATAACACTTGACAACACCCCAGTTGTGGGCTGTGTGGGTACTACACGCAGCAAGCCCCTCCGAGACCTCCAGGAAGCATCAGAAGACCCTGTACTGTGGACAGAGACGCCGGAGCAGCTCAGACACGAGAGCAGCTGCTCCACTGCCACCGCCACAGCGATGATGGGTGCGGCTCCCGCAGAACACAGGCCCCGACCCGAGGCCTCGCACCTCCTCGTCCGCGTGGCCTGATCCCGCTGCTCTGGGGCTGTCAATCCAGTGGCGGCAGCTGCTGCTCTGCCTGGAAAGGCTCCGCTTTGAGGCTGGGTGTGAAAGACGTCCAGGGACCCTCAGACGTCACTGCCGTTTGACATGCTCACAACGCAACACCCATCGTCACTGTGGGACCAGCTAGGGATACCCACATCATCAAATCCTCACCCCAAATCTGGCTGCCAGATCCCCACCGAGGCACGCGTGAGCACCTGGCGGCCACAAGGGACCCGCAGCCTCAGCCCGGCTGCTCCCTCTGCAAGGGTCCTTGTGAGGGACATGGGACCGTAATTCCTCTGTGGGGCCGGGAGCCAGAAGGCTCGGAAGGCCCACACTCTCCCAGGTATGTGGCCTGCAGGCGTGGGGCTATAGCCGTCCAGTCAGCTGATCCTGGCACAGGCACCCGCACAGCACGCGGTGAACAGGGCTGGGCTCCGGGGGGCGCAGGGCTTCATCTACCTTCCTCTGTGCCTATCGCTCGCCTTTCCTTCCTTCCTCTTTCCCTCCCTCCCTCCCTCCTTCCTTCCAGAAACTGCTGCGTACCCTTTCAGAATAAGAGCCTGTGCCCGGCGCAGGGAGACCTTCACAGGGTCTGCTTTCAGAATAAGAGCCTGTGCCCGGCGCAGGGAGACCTTCACGGGGTCTGCTTTCAGAATAAGAGACTGTGCCCGGTACAGGGAGACCTTCACGGGGTCTGCTTTCAGAATAAGAGCCTGTGCCCGGCGCAGGGAGACCTTCACGGGGTCTGCTTTCAGAATAAGAGCCTGTGCCCGGCGCAGGGAGACCTTCACGGGGTCTGCTTTCAGAATAAGAGCCTGTGCCCGGTACAGGGAGACCTTCACGGGGTCTGCTTTCAGAATAAGAGCCTGTGCCCGGCACAGGGAGACCTTCACGGGGTCTGCTTTCAGAATAAGAGCCTGTGCCCGGCGCAGGGAGACATTCACGGGGTCTGCTTTCAGAATAAGAGCCTGTGCCCGGCACAGGGAGACCTTCACGGGGTCTGCTTTCAGAATAAGAGCCTGTGCCCGGCGCAGGGAGACATTCACGGGGTCTGCTTTCAGAATAAGAGCCTGTGCCCGGCGCAGGGAGACATTCACGGGGTCTGCTTTCAGAATAAGAGCCTGTGCCCGGCGCAGGGAGACATTCACGGGGTCTGCTTTCAGAATAAGAGCCTCTGCCCGGTACAGGGAGACCTTCACAGGGTCTCCCTCTGCCAGCGCGAACTGGGCATTTCACTCTCACTGCGAAGCGTGCACCCTCACACCAGGGGCCACAGCTGAGATGCAGAGAACCCCAGCCAGCTTGAGGAGATGCCCCAGGAAACACTGGAGTCAACAAATGATATTTGAGGACCACATAACTGCTACACAAGGAAGAAGAGCAGAGTTAGGCAGGAGGGGGCAAACGATCAAGGCAGGAACAATGTTAACGAAAGAAGCGAAAGGCAGGGCCTGAGGAGAACGTCGCAGGGTGAAGCAGCAGCAGGGCCCAGGCTTCCCAGCAGGGCTGGTCAGGCAGGTCTGTCCAGACAGGGAGTGGCCCCGTGAAGGGCCTCATGAGGTTCCTCCACTGTGAGGCTTGAGCTGTGGCAACACCTTCCACTGACAGTGATCTGTGAACCCTTAAGAAGGTGACAGAAAGAAAACAAGAGGACACACATGTGAGCCCCATGAAGGACCAGGACAGTAGAGAGGCTGGAGGAGACAATGTGTGAGCCAAGAGATGCTCCAGGACCGCAGCTCAGCCCAGGAGCACACTGAGCAGGCGAGGCCCTGGCCAAACACAGCTCAGCCCCGAACTCCCAAATCAAAACGACAACACTGGCTGGGTATGCTGGCTCGTACCTGTAATCCCAGCACTTTGGGAGGCCAAGGCTAGAGGATCACCAGAGTCCAGGAGTTTGAAACCAGCCTGGGCAACATAGTGAGACCCCGTCTCTACAAAAAATACAAAAACTTAGCTGGATGTGGTGCTGCACACCTGTAGTCCCAGCTACTTGGGAGGCTGAGGCAGGAGGATGGCTTGAGACCAGTAGGTCGGGGCTGCAGTGAGTTGAGATCTCGGCACTGCACTCCAGCCTGGGTGACAGAGCAAGACAGTATCTCAAAACAACAGCAGCAAAGATGAAGTCATTGACAAAAACACAACCACAGTTGTGCCAGTAAACCAGAAACAGCGCCTGCAGCCCAGAGACAGGAGATGAGCTTTGGAAACAGGAAGCAGAAGGGCCTGTGGTGTGGACGGCGGCACCCGCAGCCCTGAGGCAGGGGTCTCCCAAAGCGAGCTCTGAGGGTGCTTGTACACAGCACGTGTGATGGGAGGAAGTGAATATGCATGAGCCTGGGCGCCTGGACTCTTCCCACATCTCCCTGCCAGGGAGACTTGGGAGCGTTTCCAGAAAATGCCAGGCTTTCCTTTCCATGTACTCAAAAAGGGGAGGCCTCAAGCCCTCCCCACACTCTGGAACAAGCTTGGAGCAGTTTCTGGTGCCAGGCACATTTCTGGGGCTTCCCTTCCTGTAAGAGGAAGCCTCCCGGCTTCCATCTCCTCCAGGCCTTCTCCATGGGGCGGCAGCATGATGCACCCCAGCTCTGCACAGGGTTTGGGGCCCTGGAGCAGAGCAGGGGACACAGGAGCATTGGCAGGTGGGCAGGGTGTGGACGACGGCGACAACGGGACCAGGGGCCACCCTGGTGAACCTGACAGGCCAGGGATGGGCTCACCTGTGTTTGAATGAGGCCTCCGTGGAGACCCCTATGGAAGCAGGAATGAGGGCACACTCCAGCTGGAGCGACAACCCCAGAGTCACCTTCCAGGAAGACACTGGCAGCTCAGGCCCTGCGCCTGCCCACGGAACTCACCTATCATCCCACCAAGCCACCTGCTGTCCTGCAAGGCCAGGGCTACAGTGCATAGCCGGAACATCCTGACCCCTCGTCCTGTCAGCCCCACCTCCCATCTGTCAGCACTGTCTTCACGACACGCGCAGAGGCCAAGCCTTGAGCCCCGGGTCCCACAGCAGCTGGTGGCACAGGCAGAACCGGCCCAGGCTGCCCTTGGGGCCAGGGTGCAGATGGAACCCCCTTAGGGCAGGCAGCCCAGCCATGGCCTATCTGCTCGTGGTGCTGAGCCCTCTGGTGCCCCTGGGGGAGTCTCAGGCAGCCTGTGCAGTCCCTCCCTGCACACAACATTCTAACCCCATGCTTGGGTCAGAAAACTCGGCCACATCCACATAATTCCTCAGTAAAAATACTACATTTTCCTTGGGGTAATACACTACACTACAATTTAGTATAAACATAATTGCTTAATATAGTAGGAACCCAAAAATTTCATGTGACTGGCAGCTCTACTGCAATATTCATTTTTTTGCAGTGGTCTGGAACCAACCCTGCAATGTCTCTGAGTTACACCTACATGTCTGAAAAGGCCTGAAATCTCTACATATGAATAAAGAACTACAAATTTCACAACAAAAAGACAACCCAATTAAATGATGGGCAAAGGACTTAAAAAAAATTTCTTCAAAGAAGATACACAAATAACCATAAAGTACATGAAAAGACGTGCTGGCCAGAGGCGGTGGCTCACCCTGTCATCTCAGCACGTTGGAAGGCCGAGGTGGGCAGACTACTTGAGCCCCGGAGCTTGAGACCAGCATGGGCAACATGGTGAGACACTACCTCTCAAATAAAAAATAAAAGACTACAAGAGGCCAAAATTATGAGCACCTGTGCAGTGGTTCTCATCCTAGGTGTTCAGCATCCAGGCTGTAGCCGACACTGTTTTAAGGAAAATCATTTCCAGAATCTCCTCTTGGTCCCGAAGTCTTTTCTTAAAGCCTATCTGCCACCTCCTCTCTCTGAACAGCCTCTCTCATCTGCTCAACTGGGCACTGGCTTTGGGGATGAAAACTATGGGATGGAGCATGAAAGCAATAATAGGAAATACTGGTGCTGACAAGACTTTTTTTTTTTTTTTTTGAGATGGAGTCTCGCTGTGTTGCCCAGGCTGGAGTGCAGTGGTCTGAACTCGGCTCACTGCAACCTTCATCTCCCAGGTTCAAGCGATTCTCCTGCCTCAGCGTCCAGAGTAGCAGGGATTACAGGAATGTGCCACCACACCCGGCTAATCTTTGTAAAAGTTTTAGTAGAGACAGAGTTTCACCATGTTGGCCAGGCTGGTCTCCAACTCCTGATCTCAAGTGATCCGCCCGCCTCCGCCTCCCAAAGTGCTGGGATTACAGGCGTGAGCCACCACACCCAGCCAAGATCACTGACAGACTTTCACGTTCATCTGGAAACAGGCCCTCAGTGCTGACACTGTCCTCTCCTTCCTGAGTGGAAACAGGCCCTCAGTGCTGACACTAGGACTGTGCAACCATCAGTGAATACAGAACCAATCAGGTGGTTTCCTTTAAAGCTAAATACACTAAGAAAGGCATCTTCAGTAACATTTTAATTTTTGGTTTTATAAGAATTTGTTATATTTTTGGGTTTTATCAATTTTGTTACTCATAGACAAACTTTAATATTTATATCTATATTTTATTGCTGCAGAGAAAAGATATGACTAATAAATGACATTTAAGCCTAAAGTATGTGACTCGTACAAAACCTGTTGGGGAATGTGAGATGGAAAGACCAGGCCACAGACAAGGGAGGATCTGGGCCGCTCCTGCCTGTGTGTCCACACGTGGGCAAGTGGACATCTCATGATGTCTGTATTTGGAGTCCAGTAGTACACTGAAAATAATCCCGTAAAAGCTTTATTTTAAAACATCAATATTTTCAATAGTGAAAAATTAAAACACTTGCTTAAATTTATAATGAAAAATTCCAGATAACTTAAATACATAAAAAGGATACAGTTTTTCTTTTTTTGTTGAGACAGAGTCTCGCACGGTCGCTTGGGCTGGAGTGCAGTGGCATGATCTCATCTCACTGGAACCTCCACACTCGGGTTCAAGCGATTCTCCTGCCTCAGCCTCCCGAGAAGCTACAACTACAGGCACCCGCCACCAGACCCGGCTAATTTGTTTTTGTTTTTTTTAGTAGAAATGGTGTTTCACCATGTTGGCCAGGCTGGTCTTGAACTCCTGACCTCGTGATCCGCCCACTTCGACCTCCCAAAGTGCTGGGATTACAGGCGTGAGCCACTATACCAGGCAGGGATACGGTTTTTCAAACTGCTTCTAAGAGAGGTGGACCCAGAAAGCCTCTGACCTGCACTGGAGGCTCTTGGCAGACCTGGACTGTTTCAGAAATGCATTCTTGGGCCCCACACCAGACATGCCTAGTCGGGAACTCTGGGGAACGCAGCACTCTGGCCTCTAACAGCCAAGCCTTCTGGGTGATTCTGACACATATCGAATCTGGGAATCACTAGGCCTCCGCCCTGTCTTCAGACTGGGAATGACTAAGACCAGAAAGCCAACCGCCTGCCCTCCAACCGCCTGCCCTCCAACCGCCAGCCCTCCCGGCTTCCATGTCCTCCCAGCTACCTGCAGTGCCACCAGGTTTATCACCTTAGAACATCCACAGCCACAGTTACCCAGAGAGAAGAGAAGGAGGAGACACAGGGCTTGGGGACGAAGGCATTCAAACAGGTAACTGATGACTGCAAACTTTGCGATCTATCTACAGGCAGCAAGTGTTGCTATTACTTAAAAACAAAAAAAAACCCCAGGTAGTCAGTCTTCCCTAGAAAAGGTTCCAGACCTTGTTCTTCCATAAATTTGGGGAGAGGCAGGGTGGTGCTGAGTCAGAGTAGGAGGTACCTGCAGGTTTCAAGGTCTCTGTTCGTAGCGTTCGGTAAGGATTCAAACGTCGTGATAAAGCCTTCTGACCTGTACCCTCTTTCAAAGAAAGCGTGTCGTGGGCACAGAGACAGTTTTAGTTGGTAGCTTCGGATTTGCCTGCTTGAGATCCCGCAAGCGCCAGGATCAGCCACGCAGCCGGCAACAGCCTGCATGTACCCAACCCAGAGCAACAGGAGCCCACACCTGAGCCAGGCCCCAACGCCAGAGTTGACTCGGCAGCCGGCAGGGACTCCCACCCTTTCCACACTCCACAGGGCAGGGCGAAGGCAGATAACCCGGTGTCGGCGCGGAGGTTCTGGTGTCTCCACTTGTCAATGTCAGAACATCCGTGCGGTTTTCTGTGCACCGGCCTCGGACGGACTCTGAGAGCAAAGCGCACAGAAAAGCAGCCTCTCTCCCACCCTCAGCAGCATAGCACCGCCACAGGCCACAGGGCACGCGAGGCCAAGGGAAAAGACACGCGGCGGCTCCCGCCGTTTCAGGCCGCTTCCAGGCCACACCCAGGAAATCTACAAGAGGCGAGAGTATTTTTCCCTCTCAATGTATTAGAAACTCTCATCTCTTTTCAGGCAGGTCCTCCCACGGGAATCCCGTGATGGCCGACTCCACGACCACTTCCCCAGCATGACTAGATTTCCTGCAGCTTCAAAATGCAAACATTGCCTCAGACAAAAGCTAAAATTGTTACAGTCAGAACCGAAACCACGAGTGAGAAGGGGCTCTGCTCCCAGTACCCACAGCCACGGGGAGCCACCGACCAGCACGTCTTACCATTGTTCACCTGGCCGTGGACCGCAGTGGGGACTGATGCCACGTGAGTGCCGTTTTGTGTTACAGTTTTTATTGGTAGCTGGTGTTGACCTAGAGGTGCCTGTTGTACTATGGTCACCGTCTGGACCGGGGTGGTCTGTGCCGTCTGAATGATCCGGCTGGCAGTGCCGAGCGTGGCGTGGCCAATGGCGGGAATAGGCTCTACTTTCACTGAAATTAAAGGAAAAGAAACGACATTAATATTACTGGAAAGCAAATAAAAATCTTGCCAGTTTAAAACATAATAACCAGATGGCTATCACACCTGCTAGAAAATGTCTCTAAAACAAACAGCAAATTAGAAAAAGATGACCAAATCTTTTTTTGTTTTTTGAGATGGAGTTTTGCTCGTTACCCAAGCTGGAGTCCAATGGCGCAATCTCGGCTCAATGCAACCTCCACCTTCCGGGTTCAAGTGATTCTCCTGCCTCAGCCTCCCGAGTAGCTGGGATTACAGGCACCTGCCACCACGCCTAGCTGATTTTGTATTTTTAGTAGAGACAGGGTTTCTCCGTGTTGGTCAGGCTGGTCTCCAACTCCTGACCTCAGGTGATCCGACCGTCTCAGCCCCCAAAAGTGCTGGGATTACAGGTGTGAGCCACTGTACCCGGCCAAGGATGAGCAAATCTTATGGACTTCCAAGAGTGTGAGGCTGATGGGGCAGCCTCTCCTCCTTTCCCCCCCTGCCCACCTTTGACATCCCTGTGGTCTCCCCTCTCCTCCTTTCCCCCGCTGCCCACCTTTGACCTCCCTGTGGTCTCCCCTCTCCTCCTTTCCCCCGCTGCCCACCTTTGACCTCCCTGTGGTCTCCCCTCTCCTCCTTTCCCCCGCTGCCCACCTTTGACCTCCCTGTGGTCTCCCCTCTCCTCCTTTCTCCCGCTGCCCACCTTTGACCTCCCTGTGGTCTCCCCTTTCCTCCTTTCCCCCGCTGCCCACCTTTGACCTCCCTGTGGTCTCCCCTTTCCTCCTTTCCCCCGCTGCCCACCTTTGACCTCCCTGTGGTCTCCCCTCCCTCCTTTCCCCCGCTGCCCACCTTTGACCTCCCTGTGGTCTCCGTTCTCCTCCTTTCGCCCCCTGCCTACCTTTGACCTCCCTGTGGTCTCCCCTCTCCTCCTTTCCCCCACTGCCTACCTTTGACATCCCTGTGGTCTCCCCTCTCCTCCTTTCCCTCCCTGCCCACCTTTGACCTCCCTGTGGTCTCCGTTCTCCTCCTTTCCCCCCCGGCCCACCTTTGACCTCCCTGTGGTCTCCCTTCTCCTCCTTTCCCCCCCGCCTACCTTTGACTTCCCTGTGGTCTCCATTCTCCTGGGCCTCTGCCTTAGGAGGGGCCAGCACGGCTGCCGGGGTGACCACAGCTTGTCCAGAGACAGTGTATGTGTTCGCTGGGGCCAGTCCGGCCACACTGGTGACCGACACCGCTGGGATCTGGTGGACGACGTGAACCGTCTGCACGACGGGTGGCTGGGAGGTCGAGGTGGTCACTGGGGTGGCCACAGTGTAGGTGACAGGCTTGATGGCCTGTGGTAGCTGCCGCTGGACGGTGATTAAGACTGGCTGACTGGACAGAGGTGACCCTGGTGAAAGACACAGCAGGACTGACACTTACAGATACTGACTTCTACAAACAAAGGTTCTCACACTCAGCACTGACAAGCAACATACAAACTTTAATTTAAAATACAGGATATGGCCCTATTTCACCTCACGATAGTAAAGTTACTAATAATGAGGGAGGTGTAGTATTTTAAAAGGGGTATTTAATTCCTATCTCTAACTGCTAAAAATGCAATTTTGGCTCTATTTAGATATCTGGTAACCCCTCTTCCCACAGTTCTTTATAAAAAAGAAAATGTCAATACTCAATAAAAGAGGAAACTGGGCCGGGCGCAGTGGCTCACGCCTGTAATCCCAGCACTTTGGGAGGCTGAGGTGGGAGGAGTTTGAGATCAGCCTGGGCATAGGGAGACCCTGTCTCTACGACAAATATTAACTGGGCATGTTAGTGTGCACCTGCAGCCCCAGCTATTTAGGAGACTGAGGAGGGCGGATTGCTTGAGCCTGGAAGGTGGAGACTGCAGTGAGCCAAGAACACGTCACTGTACTCCAGCATGAGTGACAGAGCAAGACCTTGTCTCAAGACAAACGAACAAAAAAAAAAAAGAAGAAACTGCCCCTGTAGGCCAGAAAGACGAGGGCCACACTCACCTATGATCAACATCTTCCTCCTGTAACGAGTGGAAGGGAAGCAGAAAGTTCAAAAACAGAGTGGGGCTGTCACAGAGCCTCTGGCACCCAGCCTCTGCCCTTTGTGGTTTGGGGGCTTAGAGCAGAGAGAGAGACACGGCTGTCAGGGGCTTCTGCCATGGTTTGGGGGCTTAGAGCAAACAGAGGGAGACATGGCTGTCAGGGGCCACCGCCAGTGGGCAGGGGAGGGCTGTTCTCTGGCCCGGTAGGGCCAGGAATCCCAAATGATCCAATTCACTTTCTGTCAACTGTAACAGATAGTTTGGACACATTTCCACACTATGTTTGTTTGTTTAATTCCCCAGGGCACACATTTTTATTCCACATTATGACTAAGTAAACTGCAAACTGTTTTACCTATTCCTTAAAATGGACATGTTAGGCTGGGGGTGGTGGCTCACGCCTGTACGCCCAGCACTTTGGGGGGCCAAGGCGGGTGGATCATGAGGTCATGAGGTCAAGAGATTGAGACCATCCTGGCCAACATGGTGAAACCCTGTCTCTACTAAAAATACAAAAATTAGCTGGGTGTGGTGGTGTGTGCCTGTAGTCCCAGCTACTCGGGAAGCTGAGGCAGGAGAATTCTTTGAACCTGGGAGGCAGAGGTTGCAACGAGCCAAGATTCCAGCCTGGCGGCAAAGTGAGACTCTGTCTCAAAAAAAAAAAAAAAAAAAAAAAAAAAAGGACATGTTTTTGCTTCCAGTGTCTAGTTTGTCTACTTCATGGGTTTTTTGTTTGTTTGTTTGTTTGTTTTGGCGGGGGGTGGGGGTGCGGGGGCTGTTTCATGGATTTTTGAATGACAAACTAAGAAACAGGTTAATTCTAAGTTATTTCAGGCATCTACTCAGTGTCGTTTAAAGAACGTTCATTGATTTTTAAAAAACACTCCCAGTGCTATTAGTTTTCCAAGGCCTATAAAATCAGGTACTAGTATAAGGTACAGAGGGACAGGCAGGCCTCCAGTCCGGCTGTTTCTTCTCTGTGGAGCCCAGGCCTCCGCGTCTGGCTCACACTACTGGGGCCCTCGCTTCCTCTCCCGCTGTCTCACCTGGGGCGCTCTGGGCAAACCGGGCTTCCTGGATGACAGCGAGTTTGGGCTGTGCGGCGCCAGGCTCAGGCTCCAGGGGGGCCGGCGAACCTTCCCTTGACAGGCTCTCAGGGGTCTGGGCGCCACTAGAGTGAGCAGACAGCACTCCCGCGTGATTGGGAGAGGCTGGGGCACTCCTGTGTCACCGAGAAGAAGACATTGCATGTTTACAGCTGACGCACTCAGAAAGCACTTGCTGTTTTAATAAGTGCACTTTGCAAAGGGGGTGTCATTTGTCTCCTGACAACCAAGTACTGTTGTGTAAGTTCTACTTCTCTGCACGCCTACGCCTGTGAACTGAGCGGGACACTTGGGTAGACAGACTCAGCCTGTGTGGGACAGGGCCGTCATGGGCCCTCACCCACATACGCGGCACGGCTGTGGGGCGGAGCCAGCTGCCCTCTCTAAGCAGCTCCTGTGCACTGACGGTGGAGCCGGCAGCGGGCAGGTCCGTGGGCATTTAAGACTTACGTTACGCTCATTTTTTTTGGTTAAAAACAGTATTAGTGAAGCTAAAAATAAGTATTTAAACTCAGGCAAACTAACACTGTATAAGTCAACTCGAACTTAAACAGCTAAAAAGTAGTGTGTTTTTGTTTTGAGACGGAGTTTCGCTGTTTTGCCCAGGCTAGAACGAAGTGGCGCGATCTCGGCTCACTGCAATCTCTGCCTTTCCGGGTTCAAGCGATTCTCCTGCCTCAGGCTCCCGAGTAGCTGGGATTACAGGCGCGCGCCACCGCGCCCGGCTAATTTTTTTGTATTTTTAGTAGAGACGGGGTTTGACCATATTGGCCAGGCTGATCTCGACCTCCTGACCTCAGGTGATCCGCCCGCCTCGGCCTCCCAAAGTGCTGGGATTACAGGCGTGAGCCACCGCGCCCGGCCTAAAAAGTAGTTTTAAAGAACTTTTCCTGTGCCAAAAGAAAGGAAAAACGTCGACGTGGCACTGGTATGAACAACATGCGATGAGCCCCATGAAGCAACAATCACTGCGTCGAGTGCAGTTTAAACTTTGCAAATCGTCTCAAATGTTTCAGCCACTAGAACCAGAAACACCTGGGCAGCACCCAACACTTTTGCTCAAATCCCCATCCCAACATTTAATCATAATGCATTTGGTAGTTCCTTCATTTTCAAAACGAAATTTTCCCAATACACTGAAGGTAAGTTTAGTAAGCATGAAGTGAGGCCTTTTGTTCTTCTTTTTCCTTACCTAGAAGAGAGCGGTCCCAGAGGGGTTCTAAAGCAGGGCACGCCCCTAGGCCGTCGTTTCCTAAAAGCCTGTTCTATTAATTTGCTTTCAGAGGCTGGGTCTATCCTCCAGAACGAGCCTTTGCCTGGTTCTTCCTGGGAACGCGGCACTTTGATGAAATAACGATTCAGAGAGAGATTGTGGCGAATTGAATTCTATGAAACATAAAAAAATACGTAGAATTCATATATTTATTTGCTGAGAAATAAAAATGTGTCCTCGTTTTAGTGCTCTAAAAAGCAGAAACCTACATGTTGGGCCTGGCAGACTGCAAGAGTGAATTTTTTTTCTTTTGCGTCACACAAGTAATGTGCTGACAACATAACAAGATTTGAGGAAGGCCCATCCTATGGGGAAGCGTGAAAACCCAGTCATCATGCTTATAAACGATGACAGAGAGTGACGTTTACAGGCTGTGCTGTGTGGAAGGAGCAGCCCTCCCGCCTTGGTGAGCAATTCTCAAGGGAAGTAGCAGCCTGGGGTTTGAGCCCTTCAGCCCAAGGCTGCTATGGGCTTCCAAAGAGGAAAGGACACCGCACTCTGTGGCAGAACGGGCCCCGGGAGGCAGGGTGGAGAGCTGGCAACAGGAGGGATGAGCAATCCGCACAGCGCGGACAGAGGCCATTTCTGACTCCATCTCCTTTCAAGGTGGGAAACCCAGGACTGCAACTGTCAGCACTGAGCATTCCAGGTGGAGGCAATGACTTAGCTGCCAACCTCTCCCTGCTTGGAGACAAACAGAGCTGATGTGAGCCATTCTGTTAAAATACTTTTTCGCACAGAATTAGCTTACAGAATCTGTCATGCCATTAAAAGTAAATTAATCCAGTATAAAGTATTTGGTAAACCAGCAAAATAGAAAAATGAGCAGGAGGCTGAAAATCAGGATGGACACCATCTTCCAGGAAGAGAGGACTTGGCAAAGTACCTGTTTTTTTATTTGATCTTTGAAATAATTTCGTAACGTACACAGGAAAAACTTCCCTCCCAGCTCCTCATCAGTGCATCATTCTTTCTATTACAAAAAGCCAGACGGGCGCAGTGGCTCAGTTGAGGTCAGGAGTTGGAGGCCAGCCTGGCCAACATGGTAAAACCCCGTCTCTACTGAACATACAAAAATCGGCCGGGCATGGTGGCTCACGCCTGTAATCCCAGCACTTTGGGAGGCCGAGGCGGGCGGATCACGAGGTCAGGAGATCGAGACCATCCTGGCTAACACGGTGAAACCCTGTCTCTACTAAAAATACGAAAAATTAGCGGGGCGTAGTGGCGGGCACCTGTAGTCCCAGTTGCTCGGGAGGCTGAGGCAGGAGAATGGTGTGAACCCGGGAGCCAGAGCTTGCAGTGAGCCGAGATTGCGCCACTGCACTCCAGCCTGGGCGACGGAGTAAGACTCCATCTCAAAAAAAAAAAAAAAAAAAAAAAAAAAAACCCATACAAAAATCATCCGGGCACAGTGGCCCACACCTGTAGTCCCAGCTACTCAGGATGCTGAAGCTGAAGAATTGCTTGAAGCCGAGAGGAGGAGGTTGCAGTGAGCCCAGATCGCACCACTGCACTCCAGCCTGGGCAATAGAAGCAAGACTCCATTTCAAAAAAAAGCCCAGCTAAGAGTTGACAGACACCCTGAAGAAAGCCCCCGCTGGGACCTGACTCAGGCCGCACTGTCACAGCCAAAGCCGGACCGAACGTCATGGGTTCATAGAAACATTTCGTGAATTTACATTAATGTGTAGATTTAAAATTAAGCTATTAAAGTGTGAAAATGGTGATCACTCAAAACAAAATCTGGAGCTATCCAAAAAATCATTTCTAAATTCCCCAATTAACCTTATTAGAATTGCAAGCCTCAGCCTGAATTTCAAATCGTCAAAGGTGACTAAGAAATCCAACATATAAAATAACACTTTACAACCCATCTCAGGGGCTGTTCAAGTGCCATCCTAATGCCTTTGGGCCCTGTGGATGGGAGCTACTTCATGGGCGACATGGAGAGGTGGGCTAGGCCATGTGTGGGAGGGATCTGGGCCCTGTGGATGGAGCTACTTCATGGGCAACATGAAGAGGTGGGCTAGGCCATGTGTGGGATTTGTGAAACTGTTTATAGGTAAGGGCATCAGATGAGATTTCAAATATTCTAATAACCACAGATACTGCTATAATGTTTTATTTGGCTTTAGCTGACACCCAATCTTTCTATCAATTCCTCCAGAAAATCAAACATGACTGTTATTGGTGCCCCGACAAAGACAGAGAAGGCAAAGCTTTGCCAACTGCTCTCAGAATTTTAAGTGTGAAGTAGAAGGTAGATTCTGAGACTAGGACTGAAGAAAAGCAAACCCACACGATGGTAATATAAAACCCTCAAGCAGTGCAAATGGCAATCCCAGCCACTGCCTGAGAAGGACGACTTCCCCTCTCGCTGTTCTACCAGGACCAGTCCTCCTAAGCGGGGACTCAGAAAGAGCTGCCCCACGCAGCGTCCGAGGCTGAAGAACAGACAACAGTCAACAAGCCCCGAAGTGAAGGCTGTGGCTGTACTGACTGATGTGGAGTCATTTAATTTGCATGCTCTTAGAAGGAAAGAAGGTTAGCACAGTGGGAATCTGGAAGCAGAAAAGGTGACTTTGGGGCCAGACTCCAGCCATGTGAGCAGAAGAACGTGACACGGGCCAGAAGCCCTGCCCCTGCGTCACCACCACCATCACTTACGAGACGCAAAGTCAGTCTGTGGAATTGGGGAGCTGCTATTTTCTGTCCTGAAAACGTAAAAGAGCCCAGTCCACAGCATCAGAATAGATTGTAACCTATTTCACTCTCCAATCCATCTCCCTGACAACAACTCCAAGGGCAAATGAAGAAAGATTACTTGTGATTTGCCAGCCAACAAGACTCCAGAAAATATGAGGAATTAATGAGACATTTAATGTAGACACAAATAGAATAAAGTAACTATGTTTCTAAGGTAATTTAAGGCCGTTGTAATTTGATCAAACCCAGGATGGATGTTCCTTCATTCTGTTGCTACATGTATTAAAACCACATTGACTGGACTCTAATGATTCAGAAATTTTAAAGCTTTCAGAGAAAACGTGGGCTGTTATTCTTTAACGCTAAACATGAAGAAAAGGATTTGCAATTCTGAGCAATTACCTTTCCCCCAAATGCTCCAAATTGAGCGTCTGCTGAAAATCAGCCCTCCCTCAGCACCAGCTCCCTCCCTTCCAGGGCTCTCCTCTGTGCCTTCCTGCAGCCTTCCTAAGCAGACCTCACGTTTCTCAAGGACGGTTTGTCTGTTTAACCTCACCCAGCCCTGAGCGCGCTCCCGTGTGCACTCTGCACAGTAAGGACGTGTACAGAAACTGAGGAGAAGGAACAGGACAAGTTCCTTTCAGAGGATGGGTCTAATGTCCAGGAACGCTTCCAAAAGTGCAAGGGTGAGGGTGAGTCCAGAGTACAGTCCTCCCTTTAAAAGAGATCAAGTGACGGGCGCGGTGGCTCACGCCTGTAATCCCAGCACTTTGGGAGGCCGAGGCGGGTGGATCACTTGAGGTCAGGAGTTCGAGACCAGCCTGGCCAACATGGCAAAATCCCATCCCTAGTAAAAACACAAAAATTAGCCGGGCGTGGTGGCATGCACCTGTAGTCCCAGCTCCTCAGGAGGCTGAGGATGGAGAATCACTTGAACCCAGGAGGCAAAGGTTGCAGTGAGCTGAGATCGCGCCACTGCACTCCAGCCTGGGCGACAGAGTAAGACTCTGTCCCAAAAAAATAAAATAAAATAAAACAAAAATGAATAAAAGGAACCAGCTCTAGTCCCTTTGGAGGCTGAGAGGCCCGTCCTTTCAAACTTCTCATAGTCACAACAGTTATCTCAATTCTGGGTTAAGTAAAATTATAAAACCATAAAAAATCATTTTGGAGTCACCCAGACCTTGACCCGCAGTGTCGGCGGTACGCACAGAGGGCCCGGCGGGGCCCTAACCCAGGGCTGGGCCTGGCACGCAGGTGCTGCCGTGACTGGGCAGTGAGCAGGCCGCAGCTTTGGCTGCAAGACCTTAACCCGGCCGCCTGCCACGCCCTGCATGCAGGTCGGGCCACAGGCAGGGTGGCAGCCTGTTCGGGGCTGCAGTGATGGATACCTCAGAAGAAGAGAGCTTTGTGCTGTCCTTCTCCTCCACCTCTGATGAATTTGCTGTTGTGGTTGGATATTTAGAGAACGTTATCATGGATAAGGAGTTCCAGTTATTACAGAGAAATTTCATGGACAAGTACTACCTGGAGTTTGAAGACATGGAAGAGAAGAAACTCACCTACACACCTATTTTTAATGAATACATTTCTTTTTTTCTTTTTCTTTTTTTGAGACGGAGTTTTGCTCTTGTTGCCCAGGCTGGAGTGCAATGACGCGATATCAGCTCACCACAGTCTCCGCCATGTGGGTTCAAACAATTCTCCTGCTTCAGCCTCCTGAGTAGCTGGGATTACAGGCACGCACCACCACGCCCCGCTAATAATATTGTATTTTTAGTAGAGACGTAGTTTCTCCGTGTTGGTCATCTGGTCTCGAACCCCCCAACCACAGGTGATCCGCCGGCCACAGCCTCCCAAAGTGCTGGGATTACAGGCGTGAGCCACCGCACCCAGCCTGCATACATTTTTTTGGTAGAAAAATATATTGAAGAACAGCTGCTGGAGCGGATTTCTGGATTCAACATGGCAGCTTTCACCACCACATTACAGCACCATAAAAATGAAGCAGCTGGTGACATATTCGACATGCTGCTACCTTCACAGTTTTGGACTACAGAGCAGCAAAAGAAGGCCGAGGACTAGACTTAAGCAGTGGCTTAGTGGTGACTTCATTGTGTCAATCATCTTCTGTGCCAGCTTCCCAGAACAATCTGCGGCACTGGGTCCTCCTTCCAGCCAATGAATTGGAACATTCTGGATGTCACCAGCCCAACAGGCTCAGCTCATGATGACAGAATACATCTTGCAAAAAGACTGACTCTGTTTTGTAATTCTTCATTTATGTTAAGTATTGACAGGTCAAAACCAAAATGACCTAACCCTCCTAGACCTATTTCTCCTGAAACACCTTCTTGTATTCATTAACCGTAGTATTCCTCCCCTCCTCAAGGAGACACTTCTCTCAGGAGCTTCTGAGTCAGACGCCTCTGGAGCGAGCCCATGTCCAGCACTCCACTTGGGGGGGTCCTTCCCCGAGCACACACGCTGGTGTGGACGAACCCGCCGCCGCCACCCGAGCGCACACGCTGGTGTGGACGAACCCGCCGCCACCACCCGAGCGCACACGCTGGTGTGGACGAACCCGCCGCCGCCACCCGAGCGCACACGCTGGTGTGGACGAACCCGCCGCCGCCACCCGAGCGCACACGCTGGTGTGGACGAACCCGCCGCCACCCTCTGTCCCAGCAGGCTCTGCGTGAATCTTTGCGCATCTGCATCTCTTTATCTCGTCCTCACATGGGTCAGTTTCAGTACTTCAGCCTCAATGGGGTTCCTGATGTCTATCTAGGGTGTTACTCAAGCCCAGCTTGAGATTTCAGAATCTCCTGTGATCACAGCTTGTCTCAGCTGTAGCAATCAACAGAGAGACGTCCTCTACATAAAAGCTCCACGTGAAAAGCTACTCCTAGTCTTAACATTTGCAGTCCTTGTGTCGCTGTCTTCTGCTCCTGATGTAGTCCCACTGTTTCTAGAAGTCTCTTTTAAGCATTATTTTAAAAATATATATTTTTATAGATGAATACTCAGGCTAATGTAGTGGATATGATCTTGGGACTTCCATGCTTATCCACTTAAAGATCAAAGTATTATATGCCGTGTGCTTTTTAGGTGTTAGTGCTGTGAAGGCAAAAATGCTTTCTACAATGGCGTTCCTTCCTATTTGACTGGGCACCTATGAATGTATGCTGTGTGCTAGAAATAGACTAAAACATTCTTACAGCATGTTAGTGTGTTTGCGTGTTTGCTGAAGATCACTTCGGTATAAACCAGTTTGTTAGGCTCTCTGGGTTAGGGACTCTGCATTTTCTTCCTCTCCTACCGAGATGGTGTTCCACTGGTCCAGCCCGGCGGGAGCAGCAGGCAGGGCACAGCTTTACTGGCTGTTTGCTGCTTTGCTTTACTGCAATGTGTGGTACATTACTTATCAGAAAACACGTATGTCATCTCTAGAAAGAAGAAAAAGCATAGTAGTTCAATGCCCAGTGTGTCCCTTTGATTTGTTTAATAGTAAAAATCAGACTCTGTACTGACTTTTCACTTGGCCGTCCTGGTTTTAAAAGACAAGCTACAAGCTCTGTGTTTTCTGTACTGAAGTGTCACTTATTAAATACTTTTGTACCATGAAAAAATCGAATCATAGGACGTAAATGCAAACAAAGGAAAGACATATGGCATCTTTTCAAATAGGATTCCTCAGACCATCTCATTTCACCCTCAGATGTCCTCTGTGGATTGACCAAAAAGCTATACCATAGGTAGACAATACAAAACACCTGGCTTTTGTTGTAAGCCAGGAGGGACGAAGTCAGAATAAGGTCTGAGGCACTGGGAAGGGCGGCTCAGAGAATCTCATGGCACAGGAAGAGCCCGTGAGGGTCAGTATTCCGACAGCCAAGGGTACAGCTGAGGACAGAAAGAAATTCAAAGTACATTGGCCAGGCGCGGTGGCTCACGCCTGTAATCCCAGCACTTCGGGAGACTGAGGCAGGCAGATCACCCGAGGTCGGGAGTTCAACACCAGCCTGACCAACATGGAGAAACCCCGTCTCTGCTAAAAATACAAAATTAGCCGGGTGTGGTGGCTCAAGCCTGTAGTCCCAGCTACTCATGAGGCTGAGGCAGGAGAATCGCTTGAACCTGGGAGGCGGAGGTTGCGGTGAGCCGAGATCGCGCCGTTGCACTCCACCCTGGGCAACAAGAGCAAAACTCCGTCTCAAAAAAAAAAAGAGAGAGAGAGTAATGTCCATGAACTAGGGGGAATCTGGAGAAACTAATCCCTCTCCCGCTTAATTAGCTGGAGCCACGAGGCGTGAAATGACACAGGAGTGGCCTTACTGGGGAAACAGATGCAGCTGTAGACTTACAGACCTCCATCTAGACAGGAGAGAAAATGTTTCAACAGAAACAAGTTTAATAGCAGTTCAGCAGAGAAGGGTGCCTGACGTGTGCTAGTCTGTCATTCCCTGCCGACGTGAGCTGTGCAGGCACCTGCAATAGACGACAGAAAGCAGGGCGTGCATGAGGGGTCCCGTGGGGTCCTCGCCACTTCACGACTGTGGTCCAAGAGAGCCTTGCTCCAAGGGCTCTGCTCCCCAAAAGGCCTGTCCTGACTTGGGCCCCCCCAAAACTGAGACCAGGCCTTTATCCACCCACCCTCTTTAGCAAGAAAGCCTTGTCCTGTTCATAGGTAGTTCTCAAATAAATGGATGTTAGAAAAAGCACACAGAAATACCACTTAAGAGAAACACATTAGAGTCTAATAAAGCTTCTTAGAAACACACTCACAAAGCCCCAGGTAACTGGTATCTCAAACCATCAGAATAAGCTGTAAACTCTGAGGGACCCTCACACACTCCCACAGAGCAAGCTGGACCCCATGTGGAGTTTCTCTCCTTGACAAAGCCATAAAGCCATAGTCACTGGAACATGGGTAGAAGTTATTGTCTGGTTTTGTGTGTGTGTGTGTGTGTGTGTGAGAGAGAGAGAGAGTGTATGTGTGTGTGTGTATGTATACAGTTTGAAGCACAGCCTCAGTTTTATAGAGTAAATACGGCCAGAATTTAGCATGCAATATGTTAAGAGACCCTGACATGTAACTGAATATGGAACTACTCTCCAAATCCAGCATTTTCCTAATGGTCAATTAAGAGATACCCCCTTGCTGTAGACAGGAAGGCAGGCAGGACAGGGTATAGACACTCCAGGTATGGGACGGGTGGGCACAAGGTGGGCCAGAGGGGAGGCTGGGTCTCATTCTGTACCTTCCATGATTAAAGACTCCCAAGCCCCTCCACAAAGGAAATATGGAAGACGTGGCTGGTAGGCTTTTTTTTTTTCCTTTTTGAGACAGGGTCTTGCTCTGTCACCCAGGCTGGAGTGCAGTGGTGTGATCACAGGTATCTGTAACCTCTGCTTCCTGGGCTCAGGTGATCCTCCCACCTCAGCCTCTGGAGTAGCTGGGACTAGAAGCGTGAGCCACCACACTCAGCTAATTTTTTTTTATTTTTTGTAGAGACAGGGTCTCGCCATGTTGCCCAGGCTGCTCTCGAAATCCTAGAGTCACGCGATCCACCTGCCTCAGCTCTCAAAGTGCTAGAATTATAGGCATGAGTTACTGTGCCCGGCCGGTAGGCTATTTTTTAATATAACATGTTTATACATCTGTGGTTAAAAGAAAAAAGGTTTTTCCCCTTCAATAAATAGAAAACAGTTGCCCCTGCACCACCCTCACCACTAAGCCATGTAGTTTAGATGTTTTTTTAAGGATCATTTACTCATTAAATGAAAGCCTCAAAGAAATTCTATAGATGTTCCTGGTTACTTAATGAATTAAAAGACTATAAGCATACATACATTTCTTCTCTATGTTTTTAATATTCTATATTTCAAACCTACCCACTGCCAAATTATTTCAAATAGCAAGATTCTCATATACATCCAGTAAACAGCCAACACAACACAGACACACAGAGAAAAAACCTACATAGTCTAAAGGGTTAAAATTATTGGTATAACAGAGCGAGACTCTGACTCAAAAAAAAAAAAAAAATTATTGGTGTGTGAGCTGACCAAAGGGAATATTTTGCAGATTTCAAAGTGTCTCTTGGGGGTAGCCCCGGGGTTCCACGACCAGGTGGGCTCCCTGGCTGAGACAGGGCACACCACATTCATCTGTTTTTTACCCCGGCCAACTGGTTAAGATGTCTTCTAAGTGTTCCTTGGTAAAACGTGGTTTGAAAACTGTCTCTGCAAACTTCAAAACTTCTGTCCATTAGCAGGACTAGATGAGGAAGACAGGAGAATGCCAAAGGGAAGGATAGGCTGGGTTTTAAATTTCTCCTACATTTCAAATATGAACTGCATTGGTCAAAGGGAAATACCTCAAACAATCCACACTTCACAAATCCTATGCAGACACATGAATTTCCACAACAGTAAAGCACGCAGGCCTAGACGCTCCTCCAGAACCACGCTTCCTTCTGCTCCACACGAAGGTGAGGCAGAGCATGGCAGCGCCAGCCCCCAGCTCCTCTTCCTCTCAGGACGGGAGGCTCCAACCCCCGCTTCTACCTTCCTAACCTGTGCCTGCGTTCCAGACAGCAGCCGCTCCACTTTCTTCTCGGTATCCATCAGCCTCTATTTAACAACAAACTGAAGGCATTTACCTGCCAGCCCTTGTCCGCAGTCCTGTAGTAGGGATAATTTTTAGTGATGTGTGTATAAATCCCGTTCAGGGTGAGCTGTTTGTCGGGAGCCATCGTAATCGCCTGAACTATCAGCTGCGCGTAGGAGTAAGGCGGCTTTGAATCATCCTGTATTTAAAAAACAAACACAAAAGGAATATTGAAGTTACCACATTTTGTATTAAATTTACTAGATTTAAAGATTCTCAGTGCTTTTAAGTGTTCCTCTGATACCTCATTTGTCTTTTTTTTGAGACAGAGTCTCGCTGTGTCGCCCAGGCTGGAGTGCAGTGGCGCGATCTTGGCTCACTGCAATCTCCGCCCTCTGAGTTCAAGCGGTTCTCCTGCCTCAGCCTCCCGAGTAGCTGGGATCACAGGCGCCTGCCACCGCGCCCGGCTAATTTTTGTGGTTTTAGTAGAGATGGGGTTTCACCATGTTGGCCAGGCCAGTCTCAAACTCCTGACCTCAGGTGATCCGCCTGCCTCGGCCTCCCAACGTGCTGGGATTACGGGTGTGAGCCACTGCGCCAGCCGGATACCTCATTTTTCTTACTATGAAAGTAATACAATTCGAAAACATGGAGGAAACAAATGGAAAACTATAAAGAATATTAAAAATTACATAAGGAAAAAATCCAAATGTCAAAAATGAAGACATAAAGGCTGCTTGACCTCAGTGGAGTCCAAGGCAAAGCACCTCAACCACGACCAGATCCTGTCAGCTACCCCAGGGGTACAGGCAAGGGGTGGGTAAAGCTGGCTGAGGGCTCACAGCCAGCAGCACCCCTCCCCAGGCATAAGCACCAGGGGTGGCCAGGGCTGCTCAGAGCCCCTGGGACTCACCAAATACCCATCCACAAGGAGCCCCTGCCGTCCATGAGGAGGAGCCCCCTGGCCCACGAAGAGCCCCATGGAGGCTTCACCTTGGGTTTGGAGACATCCTGGCTGCTCAGTGCCCCGCTGACAGGCTGGCATCCCTGGTCCTGGCTCTTTCAAGGCCACTGGTGGCTCCCTGTCATAGTGACAACTTGAAACCCACACTTACAGGCACGAGCCCACTGGGAAAGGGAATCACTCCTGGTTGTGAACTTCTGGGCAACACGCTTGTCAACATGGATGAAGAGCAACAGATAATGTTGGATGAAAAAATACATTCAAGATGATACTATATACATGGAGTTTTACAATGAACAATTATAGATACTGTTCAAGGATAAACACAAATGGAATGGGAAACAGGCAGGCTGACAGACAGGAGGCAAGGATATCAGAGGCGCCCACATGGGCTTCCACAGCACAGGCCGCATTCAGCGCTGACAGCTCAGAGTGGGCAGAGGGACATTTGTCTTTTCTTTTCTGGGGACACGGTCTCACTCTGTCGCGCAGGCCAGAGTGCAGTGGTGTGATCACGGCTCACTGAAGCCTGAACTCCCAGGGCTCAGGTGATCCTCCCACCTCAGCCTCCCCAGCAGCTGGGACTCCAAGTGCATGCCACTATGCCTGGCTAATTTTTGGTATTTTTGTAGAGACAGGATCTTGCTTTTTTGTCCAATCGGATCTCAAACTCCTGAGCTCAAGTGATATGCCCACCTTGGCCTCCCAAAGTCAAATTTGTCTCTTTTTTTTTTTTGAGACAGAGTCTCGCTCTGTCACTCAGGCTGGAGTGCAGCGGCGCGATTTCGGCTCACTGCAAGCTCCACCTCCCGGGTTCACGCCATTCTCCTGCCTCAGCCTCCCGAGTAGCTGGGACTACAGGCGCCTGCCAACACGCCCAGTTAATTTTTTGTATTTTTAGTACAGACGGGATTTCACCGTGTTGGCCAGGATGGTCTCGATCTCCTGACCTTGTGATCCGCCCACCTCGGCCTCCCAAAGTGCTGGGGATTACAGGCGTGAGCCACCGCGCCCAGCCTATCGCTTTTTTTTTCTAAACAGAAAAATGTAATCACAAGAAGACCCTCCACATACCTAATTCTTTCTTTTTAGACAGGGTCTTGCCATGTTGCCCAGGCTAGAGGACAGTGGCTATTCAAGGATTGATCGTAGCTCACCACAGCTTTGAACTCAAGTGATTCTCCTGCCTCAGCCTCCCAAACAGCTGTGACTACAGGTGCATGCCACACTGCCCGCTACGTCTCTTCCTTTAAACAGCTAACAAAGCCTTCGTCACTGTGCCTGTGCTGTTGACTTCCCTGTGATTTTTTTTCTATGTTTCTAAAAACTTTTTAAATTGAAAAACATATAAAACAGACAGAAAAGCTCATGATACATTTATGTCAGCTGAACAAATTTTTGCAAAGTGAACATCAGTATACTAGGTCAAGAGACAGGGCACCACCAGCATCCCCAACATGCTCGTATGGGCCCTCTCAGCCCACTACCTCTACTTCTCCAAGAGGCCACCATTACTACTGACTTCTTAGAGTGACCACAGTTTTGCTGGGATTTACTACGTTTTACCACTTGGCTGCATCCTTAAACAATACAACTTAGATCTGTCCAATTGTAAGCCTGACAGAAACGGCACCACACGCGATGCGCCCTCCTTGCCTAGCACCCTGTGTTAGACGCCATAGCCGGCCGCAGGTGGGGGATGCACAGCTGTGGCTTATTCATTCTCATGGCTGTGCTGCGTTCTGCTGGGATAGATCACACTTCCTCAATATGTCAAGTAATACCATGCATGGTTCTTACTCTCTTTCTTCCACTCAGCATTACATCTGGAATATTTCCATATCAGCAAATACTCTGCATGCTATTCCCTAAGTGGAAGCACAATATCCTAATCACCATTCCCTAGGGACACTGAGGTTGCGTTTTTATTTTTTATTTTATTTTTTTGAAACAGGAGCTCACTCTCTCACCCAGGCTGGAGTTCAGTGGCGTGATCTCAGCTCACTGCAACCTCCGCCTCCCGGGGTTCAAGTGATTCTCCCGCCTCAGCGTCCGGAGCAGCTGAGATTACAGCTGCGTGCCACCACGCCTGGTTTTTTGTATTTTTTTTTGGTAGAAGCGGGGTTTAACCATGTTGACCAGGCTGGTCTCCAACTCCTGACCTCAAGTGATCCCCCCGCCTCGGCCTCCCAAAGTGCTGGGATTACAGGCATGAGCCACCACACCCAGCCGCATTCCATTGTTTTATACAAACTTTCATCCATTTCCTTTGGTCAAAGTCCTAAAAGGAAAATTACTGGGTCAAAGAATACAAATGTGCCAGGTCATAGTGTGACTCTCAACAACTGCTGTCCAAACAAGTGACAAACGTGCCCTATACAAACATGAGTGGCAGGGTGTGCGTTTGCATAACCTTCAGAGTTTGGGACAAGGGGATAAACTCCGGCACAAACACACATGAGCTCCACAAAGACCAAAGCACTCTTCCATCTTCCGCTGTCTGCCCAGCCCTCAGCACCTGGGCCTACAGCTATTAGGGAGACCCTAAGATGTGCGTTGAATGACTAAACGAGTACACTTGCAAAGCCCCAATACCAAGAACACAGCAGAAACACCAGAATCAAGCCCACATCCCCACCGATGCCTGGCAGGGCTGTCACTGGACAGGCAGGTGAGTGACAGGCAGGTGACACTGAGGGCCCTGTGGCTACACACTGTCCCCCAGGGGCGGCTTCAAGGCTACAAAGCCTTTACCTTCGGGCTGTCTCCACCTGAAGCTTCCTTTTCATTTTCAGGCTGTGAGTTGTCAGCCATTAAATTGAGGTCAGATGGCATCACTCGGCCCACCTTGTACCCTGAAGACCCCGCTCCCCGGGGGCTGGAGGGGCAGGAGTTTGCAGCGCTGTGGAAGAGAAAAAGTTGTTCCTATTAGTCTATCACAGTGCACGCATCCTACTGTGCTTCAGCAACTGGCTTTAATTACAGGGATAACAAATACAGAAATGTTAAAAAAAAAAAAAAAAGGAAGAGAATATGAGCATTTCCTATGGAAACACAGATTCTTATAAATGATCTGTGAAATTTAAGATCGTCCCAAGAAGCAATGTGGAAATAGGGTATTTGCTTCTATAAACGTCAGCTCATGAAATGTGACACAAGCTCTCAGGGGAGGCAGTGGCCCACTCATTTCACCAGTGAGGAAACTGAGGCTCCGGATGGTTCCAGAACTTATTGAAGACACAAAGTGACACAAGATAGGCACAGAGGTCCTCACTGAGGAGCTGTGACAGGGGGCACAGAAAAGACAGGGAAAGTCGGGGCAGTGGGGGAGGGGAGGGGTCTGCCAGCCAAGGCCCCTGGAGCTGAAGTGGAGCAAGCGGTTCCACTGAAGATGAAGCCGTGGACATGGACACCTGCTGAAGGCACAACAGCAGGTCAGCTAGGGGCGCCCGGGACGCAGCAGCGGGTCAGCTGGGGGCGCCCGGGACACAGAATCAGGCCCGTTTTCAAACAGGCACTTTTCCCCACCGGGCTGGACGGGGGCACAGGGAGTGTTCTGATTCTTGATCTCTGTGCCGATTAAAGGGCACGTGCATTTCCGGTAAGTCAAGGAGCTGCAGATTCTCTCCATGCCTCATTTTCTGCACTTCAATAAAAAGAACGAGCCACTGAAATGGAACAATATCAAGATAAGATTATTTTATAAGTTAGAGAGATGTTTTTGGGGAAAAACATTGCAAATGCATAGAAAAGGTCTAGAAAAAATAACCAAGAAACCTAAAGGCATGACCTCTGAGAAACAACTCAAAAGGAGGGCCAGGGAGATGGAGAAGTGGGGAGGAGGAGGGAAAGGGCAACACACCAGTGGCCTTGTACCCTCTGCAGTGCTTCTTAGACTTTCCGCCATGAATATGCACCACTGGTATACTCACTCACCCATTCAACAAGTATTTACTCAATGCCAGCAACCATCCTTAAAGCACTGGAGAAAAAGCATCTACAATTTATGAGTTTAAAGAGCCAACTTTTAACAAGTAGAGGATGCAGCCAGTGTGGCCCGAGGAAGGCAAGTGACCTGCTGGCTGGACGGCAGGTTTGGAAAGTCAGGTTGCTCAGGCTCGCTCCACCTGGAGGCCCCGGGGACCTGGGTTCCCCCTGACAAAGGTCTGTGCAGGTGTGGGGAGGGGCAAGCAAGGAAACGCAGGATGAAAAGAAAGCAGCAGGTGGGAGGAGAGGCGGAGCTGGGAGCCGACCCAACCTCAGGGCTGCAGCTGTGACCGACCCTTCCCCTGCACCCACCGCTGCTGTCAGTCACACTTGAAGTGGGGGTCTTGAAGGCTGCTGCTTGGCAGTGAGCTGTATGTGACTCAGGTAAACCCGGGCACATTCTACTCCAGTGGATTCTGTGTCCTTTTCAGGCAGTGCTTAATAAGCACCGGGTGGCAGGACTGACTTGTGCCTACCCACTCGCACACTTACTATTTGGCCCACTCAGTTATGTTCAGCCAAATTCAGCCAAAAGAGAGGGCAGCCTCTCAGCAAAGGAGCGATGGGAGAGAGGGCAGCAACGAGAAGGCCCTGATGCCAGCCGGGGCGACTCTCAGACAGCACCAGGCACAGGATGGTGGCCAGAGTCCACTGGCCACACCTCCATTTCACAAACACGTGCACGATGGATGCTTTTCCAGGGGGCCTATTTTTTTTTTTTCTTTTGTGGTAAAATACACACAACATAAAATTTACCATTTTAACCATTTTAAACTGCACACTTCAGCAGCATGAAGCACATTCACACAGAGGTGCAGCCATCACACCACCCCGCTCCAGAATGTTCTCATTTCCCAAACTGAAGCTCTGTCCCCAAGAAACACTGGCTCCCCCTCCCCGCCCCCAGCCCCTGGCCACCTCTCCATTCTGCCTTCTGTCTCTGTGAATGTGATACTCTAGGAATCTCAATGACTGGCTTATTTCACTAAGCTTAACGACCTCAGGGTTAATTCATGTTTCAGCATATGTCAGGATTTCCTTCCTTTTTAAGGCTGAATAATATTCCATTGTATCTTCTATTCTCTGGAAATTGTGCATAAGGCTGCTACGAAAACGGGCATACAAATATTTCTTCAAGACCCTGCCTTCAGTTTGGGTCTATATCCAGAAGTGGGGTTGCTGGATCACATGGTAATTCTATTTTTAGTTTTGTGAGGAACTGCTAGTCTGTTTCCACAGCAGCTGCACGGTTTGGCATTCCTTGCAACAGCACACAACAGTTCCAATTTCTCCACAACCTCACTAACACTATTTTCTGGGTTTTTTGTTTTTAATAGCAGCCAATCCAATGGGTGTGAGGTGGGATCTCATTGTGTTTTGATTGGTATTTCCCTAATAACTACTGATGCTGAATATCTTTTCATGTCCTTATTGGCCATTTCTATATCTTCTTTGAAACAATGTCTTTCACGTTTTTGAACTGGGTCTTTTGTTTCTTTGTTGTTGAGTTTTAGGAGTTCTCTCTACAATCTGGATATTAATCCCTTGTCTGATGTATGATTTGCAAATCATTACTCCCATTCTGTAGAGCACCTTTTTACTACTGATGTTGTCTTTTGATGCAGAAATTTTTTAAATTTTCAAGAAGTTCAATTTGTCTTTTTCTTTTGTTGCCTGTGCCTTTGGTACCAAATCCAATGTCATAGGTTTTGCCTATGTTTTCTGCTAAGAATTTTACAGTTTCAGGCCTTACATTTAGGTCTTTGATCCATTTTCAGTTAATTTTTGCACATGGTATAAGATAAGGGCCCAAATTCATTATTTTCCATGTGGACATACCGTTTACCTGGTACCACTTGTTGGGAAGTCTGAATGAATGGTGTGGGCATGTGGGCACCCTCGTCAAAAACCATTTGATGAGGCCGGGCGTGGTGGCTCACGCCTGTAATCCCAGCACTTTGGGAGGCCGAGGCAGGCGGATCACCTGAGGTCAGGATTTCAAGACCACCCTGACCAACGTGGAGAAACCCCGTCTCTACTAAAAATACAAAATTAGCCGGGCGTGGTGGTGCATGCCTGTAATCCCAGCTACTCAGGAGACTGAGGCATGAGAATCGCTTGAACCTGGGAGGCAGAGGGTGCAGTGAGCCAAGACCGCGCATTGGACTCCAGCCTGGGCAAAAAGGGTGAAACTCCATCTCAAAAAAAAAAAAACCATTTGACTACATTATGTGAGGGTTTATTTCTGGGCTCTCTACTCTTCTTTAAAAAAAAAATAAAGAAAAAATGTTAAATTGGCTCATGGTTCTTCAGGCTGTGGGCTCTCTAAAAAAATTCAAAATTAAAATTAAAATCTATCTCAGACTTTAGACCACTGTCTGCCCTTTCATTTATACTCCAATAAAAAGAATCCAGGCCAGGCACAGTGGAGCACGCCTGTTGTCCCAGCTACTCAGAAGGTCAAGGCGGGAGGATCACTTAAGTCCAGGAGTCTGAGTTCATCCTGGGCAACACAGCCAGAATCCATCTCTTAAAAACAAAAAACAAAAAAAAACAAAAAAACCCAGCCAGCTGTGGTAGCTCACGCCTGTAATCCCAGCACTTTGGGAGGTGGATGACAAGGTCAGGAGTTTGAGATCAGCCTGGCCAACACAGTGAAATCCCGTCTCTACTAAAAATACAAAAAATTAGCCGGGTATGGTGGCACATGTCTGTAGCCCCAGCTACTCAGGACGCTGAGGCAGGAGAATCACTTGAACCTGGGAGGCGGAGGTTGCAGTGAGCCGAGATCACACCACTGCACTCCAGCCTGGGGAACAGTGCAAAACTCCATCTCCAAAAAAAAAAAAAAAAAAAAACCACTTTAAAAACATCTTTTAAGGAATGAGTAAACAGGCCAGGTGCAGTGGCTCAGCCTGTAATCCCAACACTTGGAGAGGCTGAGGTGGGCGGATCACTTGAGGTCAGGAGTTCAAGACCAGCCTGACCAATATGGTGAAACCCTGTCTCTACTAAAAATGCAAAAATTAGGTGGGCGTGGTGGTGGGTGCCTGTAGTCCTAGCTACTCAGGAGGCTAAGGCAGGAGAATCGCTTGAACCTGGGAGGCGGAGGTTGCAGTGAGCCAAGATAGCACCACTGCACTCCAGCCTGGGCAACAGACAGAGACTCCTTCTCAAAAAAAAAAAAAAAAAAAAAGGAATGAGTAAATAAAAACCAGGAACCTTTAGGAACTGCATTTCATAATGCAGGAAATTCAGAGCAGAAATCCAATGATATTTTAAACACCACCTCACATTCTCTCTCTCCACATGAGTCAGCACCAGGGAAGGAGAAAGGCGTTACTTGGGGCTGCCACTGGAACTAAGGATGCTCCAGTCCCCCATCCCCATGGCCGCACCTGATGGTTCCCGTGGGGGAGGGCAGAGGGCTGATGAGGTGCGCCATGGTGTCTGGAATGTTGATGGTCAGGGGCGAGATGTGTGGCTGTACGGCCTTCACTGGAGACTCAGACGCCTCCTGCTTCTCTCTCTTCTCGCTGGACAGGGCAGTGAACGTTATCTTGATGTTTGTGCTCGGGAACCTGAATGTGCACCTGGAAAAGAAAAGCCCACCATCAGCACCTTTTGCTGTCCCAGCCGGGGCAGGGCAGAGTCCCCACGTGTCCCCACAACACTGGAGCAGCTGAGGACATGGATGCAACACTTCCAAGCTCAGCTCACCGTGTTATTACAAGTCGCCAAACAAACAAAACCACAATTAAGGTGCTTCATGACTTTAAAAACACCAGTAAGAAAACGCTACTTAGACCAGCCATACAGGAAAATAAAAAGCACAGACAAGGCCAGGTATCGTAGCTCATGCTTGTAATCCCAGCACTTTGGGAGGCTGAGGCAGGCCGATCACTTGGGTCCAGGAGGTCAAGACCAGCCTGGGCAACACAGCGAGACCCCACCTCTACAAAAACTACAAAAAATTAGCCAGGCGTGGTGGTGCATGCCTGTGGTCCCAGATACTCAGGAGGCTGAGGCAGGAGGATTGCTTGAGCCCAGAAGGTCGAAGCTGCAGTGAGCTATGATAGTGCCACTGCACTTCAGTCTGAGCAAGAGGCCCTGTCTCCCCCGACCAAAAAAAAAAAAAAGCATAGACTCAAAAAGACTCAAATACTACTTAGTTTACATGACTCCTTTTAAACTAAGTGCCTGAATATGTTTTGGGTCTTATAGTAGACTGAAAACAAAACTCAAATACCACCCAGTGTCTATTTTTCCTTTCAAAATAAACATACAAATGTATCTGGGTCACAAAGCAATAACTTTGTGGTAGTTTTCTTATTTAAGAAAAATAATTCCTTTCCTTTTTTTTTTTTTTTTTTTTTTTTAGAAACGGAGTTTCGTTCTTGTCGCCCAGAATGGAGTGCAATGGTGCTATCTCTGCTCACTGCAACCTCCACCTCCCAGGTTCAAGCGATTCTCCTGCCTCAGCCTCCCGAGTAGCTGGGATTACAGGCACGCACTACCACGCCTGGCTAATTTCGTATTTTTAGCAGAGACGGGGTTTCTCCATGTTGGCCGGGCTGGTCTCAAACTCGCGACCTCACATGATCCGCCCACCTCGGCTTCCCAAAGTGCTGGGATTACAGGCGTGAGCCATGGCGCCCGGCCTCCTTTTCTTTAAATAAAAAATCCTATCACCCTTTTCACTGTTGGCTCTGGCAAACAAAGAGCCAGGGACATTAAGCTACAGGGGAGAAGGTTTGCAGTGAACACTCTGGTTCACACTTCATGTAGCTTCCTTGACATGACTCAAGTAAAACATAACCAAAGGTCATGCAAGCCAAATAGCTTCAAAGAATAAAACTTAAAAATAGCCATAGACTCTGAGAGTCTCTAAGTCCCCACCACAAACCCAGTTCAACAACAGCCTATTTGTCTGTCTACAAACAACGCAAACAAGTGGCCGGCCACACTCAGCCCAGCTCACATCCGCGCACCCGGCGCGGGACTCAGCCCGGCTCACATCTGTGCGCCCAGTGCGGGCACCCCCCCCACAGAGGAAGACTCTGTCCACCACCCTGCCCTAGGGGCACCTCCAGCCTATGGAGGTCGGAGGCTACGCCATGGCCCTCCCGCTTCAGGCACCTGCCCAAGAAGGGTCCAGCCTGTGGAGGTTGGAAGCTACGCCATGGCCCTCCCGCTTCAGGGACGTCTCCAAGAAGACACTTCCCAACCCTCTAGCTGGGGTCGGGAAGGACAGCACCCGAGGGTTTCAACACTCGCTTCTTTGCCGTGCTGCCGCTGCCTCCCCTTGCCCTTCTCCTTTCCCTGTGAGGCACACGCAGGACGGCCAGTCCTCCCCACGGTCTTGGTGTACAGAGCAGAACCTCACAGAGTGACCACCTCCTGGGTGTCCAGGACACCAGACTCTCTGGTTCCCACTTTGCAGCACTCCTTTTCAATCCCTTACCGGAGCCTCCTCTCTTTACCGCCCGATGTTCAATGTTCAATGCTCCAGGCCTCGACTCCAGTTTCTCCCTCTACCCTCACTCCTGGCTCATCCAGGCCTCAGACCTTGAACTCTACACATACCCAAATGGCTCCAAAATCCCCACTTCCAGCTCCAGGGTCTCCCTACACTCTGGCCCCTCATATGCATCAACACTGGGGGTCTCAAACAAGACTCCCAGCCCACGCTCCTCTCCCAGGACTCCCCTCAGCAGTGACAGGCAGCACTCAGGTGCTCAGGCCAGAAATACAGGAGTCCATCCACCAGTGCCATCAGCTCTGGCCTTCAAAACGCGCCCATCATGAAAACTGAAAAAGCTTCTCTGCCAAAACCCCTGTTAAGACACTGAAAAAGTAAGCCACCTTCTTTTCTTGTTCACCTTCAGGAGAAAACGTCTGAAGGCTGGGCAGTGACTCACATCTGTAATCCTAGCACTTTGGGAGGCTGGGGAGGGAGGATTGCTTGAGTGCAGGAATTTGAGACTAGCCTGGCCAACAAAGACCCCTATGACCCAGGCTGGAGAGCAGTGGCATGATCACTGACCCACTGCAGCCTCGAACTCACAGGCTCAAGTGATCCTCCGCATCAACTTCCTGAGTAGCTGGGACTAGAGGCACATGCCACCATGCCAGGCTGTTTCCCAGGCTGGTCTCAAACTCCTGGGCTCAAGTGATCCACCCACCTCAGTCTCCAAAAGTGCTGAAATTACAGGCGTGAACCACCATGCCTGATCCCGTCTATAAATGATATATTTAAGACAATGATCTTTTGGTCTATAAAGCTCTATTTTATTTTACATCCTTGCAAATTATTAACTGAATCAACTAAGACCAAGAGAGAAACAGACCACTGGTATCGAAACCAAAGGAAACAAAGGAAAAAAGAAAAAGAAACAGTAAAACAAAAGATA